>NW_024070205.1:64700775-65300775 GCF_014754425.2 Oryx dammah | reverse complement strand
CTACTTAGTTTGCCAAACTAATTAAGTTCTTTGAGACTATTACATCATATATGGAATGTTTATAACAAAATTACACAGCTTGATATTTAGATAATTTATGTAAAGTGGTTTATAGAAGGCTTTCAAAAGAATTCTATGAACTTATGTTTTCCTTTAACAATTGCACATTTGTATTTGTCAACACATAGGTTTTGAATTAGTGTGGATTTTTTCAAGATTTAAGACATAAAATAACCAGTGCAAATTTTTCTTAATATGTGTTTCATCATTTGGAATATTCTAAGTTAGTGTACAATCAAGGCAAATTGGAAGTGGTCAAACAAGAGATGGCAAGAGTGAATGCTGACATTCTAGGAATCAGCGAACTAAAATGGACTGGAATGGGTGAATTTAAGTCAGATGACCATTATATCTACTACTGTGGGCAGGAATCCCTCAGAAGAAATGGAGCCGCCATCATGGTAAATAAGAGTCCGAAATGCAGTACTTGGGTGCAATCTCAAAAATGACAGAATGATCTCTGTTCGTCTCCAAGGCAAAGCATTCAATATCACTGTAATCCAAGTCTATGCCCTAACCAGTAACGCTGAAGAAGCTGAAGTTGAATGGTTCGATGAAGACCTACAAGACCTTTTAGAACTAACACCCAAAAAAGATGTCCTTTTCATTATAGGGGACTGGAATGCAAAAGTAGGAAGTCAAGAAACACCTGGAGTAACAGGCAAATTTGGCCTTGGAATGCGGAATGAAGCAGGGCAAAGACTAATAGAGTTTTGCCAAGAAAATGCACTGGTCATAGCAAACACCCTCTTCCAATAACACAAGAGAAGACTCTACACATGGACATCACCAGATGGTCAACACCGAAATCAGATTGATTATATTCTTTGCAGCCAAAGATGGAGAAGCTCTATACAGTCAACAAAAACAAGACCAGGAGCTGACTGTGGCTCAGATCATGAACTCCTTATTACCAAATTCAGACTTAAATTGAAGAAAGTAGGGAAAACCGCTAGACCATTCAGGTATGAGCTAAATCAAGTCCCTATGTTATACAGTGGAAGTGAGAAATAGATTTAAGGGCCTAGATCTGATAGATAGAGTGCCTGATGAACTATGGAATGAGGTTCATGGCATTGTACTGGAGACAGGGATCAAACCATCCCCAGGGAAAATAAATGCAAAAAAAGCAAAATGGCTGTCTGGGGAGGCCTTACAAAGAGCTGTGAAAAGAAGAGAAGTGAAAAGCAAAGGAGAAAAAGAAAGATATAAGCATCTGAATGCAGAATTCCAAAGAATAGCAAGGAGAGATAAGAAAGCCTTCTTCAGCGATCAATGCAAAGAAATAGAGGAAAACAACAGAATGGGAAAGACTAGAGATCTCTTCAAGAAAATTAGAGATACCAAGGGAACATTTCATGCAAAGATGGGCTTGATAAAGGACAGAAATAGTATGGACCTAATAGAAGCAGAAGATATTAAGAAGAGGTGGCAAGAATACACAGAAGAACTGTACAAAAAAGATCTTCACGACCTGGATAATCACGAAGGTGTGATCACTCATCTAGAGCCAGACATCCTGGAATGTGAAGTCAAGTGGGCCTTAGAAAGCATCACTACGAACAAAGCTAGTGGAGGTGATGGCATTCCAGTTGAGCTATTTCAAATCCTGAAAGATGATGCTGTCAAAGTGCTTCACACAATATGCAAGCAAATTTGAAAAACTCAACAGTGGCCACAGGGCTGGAAAAGGTCAGTTTTCATTCCAATTCCAAAGAAAGACAATGCCAAAGAATGCTCAAACTACCGCACAATTGCACTCATATCACATGCTAGTAAAGTAATGCTCAAAATTCTCCAAGCCAGACTTCAGCAATACGTGAACCATGAACTCCCTGATGTTCAAGCTGGTTTTAGAAAAGGCAGAGGAACCAGAGATCAAATTGCCAACATCCGCTGGATCATGGAAAAAGCAAGAGAGTTCCAGAAAACCATCTATTTCTGCTTTATTGACTATGCCAAAGCCTTTGACTGTGTGGATCACAATAAACTGTGAGAAATTCTGAAAGAGATGGGAATACCAGACCACCTAACCTGCCTCTTGAGAAATCTGTATGCAGGTCAGGAAGCAACAGTTAGAACTGGACATGAAACAACAGACTGGTTTCAAATAGGGAAAGGTGTACGTCAAGGCTGTATATTGTCACCCTGCTTATTTAACTTCTATGCAGAGTACATCATGAGAAACGCTGGACTGGAAGAAACACAAGCTGGAATCAAGATTGCCAGGAGAAATATCAATAACCTGAGATATGCAGATGACACCACCCTTATGGCAGAAAGTGAAGAGGAGCTAAAAAGCCTCTTGATGAAAGTGAAAGAGGAGAGTGAAAAAGTTGGCTTAAAGCTCAACATTCAGAAAACAAAGATCATGGCATCCGGTCCCATCACTTCATGGGAAATAGATGGGGAAACAGTGGAAACAGTGTCAGACTTTATTTTTTTGGGCTCCAAAATCACTGCAGATGGTGACTGCAGCTGTGAAATTAAAAGATACTTACTCCTTTGAAGGAAAGCTATGATCAACGTAGATAGCATATTCAAAAGCAGAGACATTACTTTGCTGACTAAAGTCCGTATAGTCCAGGCTATGGTTTTTCCAGTAGTCATATATGGATGTGAGAGTTGGACTGTGAAGAAGGCTGAGCACAGAAGAATTGATGCTTTTGAACTGTGGTGTTGGAGAAGACTCTTGAGAGTCCCTTGGACTGCAAGGAGATCCAACCGGTCCATTCTGAAGGAGATTAACCCTGGGATTTCTTTGGAAGGAATGATGCTAAAGCTGAAACTCCAGTACTTTGGCCACCTCATGCAAAGAGTTGACTCATTGGAAAAGACTTTGATGCTGGGAGGGATTGGGGGCAGGAGGAGAAGGGGACGACAGAGGATGAGATGGCTGGATGGCATCACTGACTCGATGGATGTGAGTCTGAGTGAACTCCGGGAGTTGGTGATGAACAGGGAGGCCTGGCGTGCTGCGATTCATGGGGTCGCAGAGTCGGACACGACTGAGCGACTCAACTGAACTGAACTGAAGTTAGTGTAAAATTTTAGCTTTATACTAGAGAGCACATAATAATGTTTAAATTTGGTTCTATTACTGTCTTGTTTAATCCAGGAATGATATCTCTTCTGAAGTAATAATAACTCCCATGGATTTTCATGTTAATGCTTGTCTTTTATGTTTGTCATTACCAAAACTTATGGCTTATATGTAATACTCAAATATTGACATATATAAAAGAATGAAGAAGACTGATATGGCTTCAGCCACTGCAGAAAATTGAACACCCTCTAAATGGCTATAGTCTTGCAGCTTTTCTCCTAATAAGTATAGAACTTTTTGACCGGAACATTTTTTTTTCCACCTAATGTCTTCATTACGATGCACTGTCTTAACTTCTGCATTTATTTCAGTGTCTGTGTGTGTGGGTTTTTTTTGTTTTGTTTTGTTTTTCCTGAGGTAAGTCAGGGTCTAATTAAATAGCTTATTTTGAGATCCTGGCTTTCCTCTTCTTACAATCCCACTTTTTATATGGGCAGGAAATTTAAAACAAGGAAAATAGAAGTGACATGATGGAAAATGATGTTGCAGGTGATTGAAATTATCTACATTTTAAGGTTGTATTGTGTAGTTGAACATAGCTTAGTGAACAACCCAATGCACATACAAACAACACTGAGAATCTTTCCTTAGAAAGTAAAATTATGTCATGAAATATTCCCCAATCTTTGAGGACAGGGATGGAAGGAAAAGGGGAGGATAAAACACAGGAGAAAAAGAAAAAAAGAATCTACAATAAAGAGTCTTAGCAACAGAGTAAACTTGGAGAAGACTGCAATATATTCATCTTTACACTACTTTTTCTCTTTTTCATTTATTGTTTAGCCCAATTTCAAAAACACTACTTGTTTAGCAAGCGCCTGCCTACAATGCGGGAGACTGGGTTCAATCCCTGGGTCCGGAAGAGCTCCTGGAGAAGGAAATGGCAATCCGCTCCAGTACTCTTGCCTGGAAAATTCCATGGACGGAGGAGCCTGGTAGGCTACAGTCCATGGGGTCACAAACAGTCAGACACAACGGAAAGACTTCAATGTCAATGTCAATAGAATATAATTGATTCAGAATAATACTAGCTAAGAAGTTACTAAAACTGTATTTAAAGTTCCCTGGGTTGTTAGCTAGTGTATGATTACACTAATGACTTAATTTCTCTGGTTCTCAAATTTTTCATCATAATGAAAATGACTAAGCTATCTTTAATACACCTTCAAGTTCCAGTACACTTTTTCTGAGATATGGATATACTGGTCAGTTCATTTAGCAGCATATTGACCTTGTTTCTGAAATTTGGCCTTTGTACAATGGTGCTGGAGTAAATCAGAGAGAGTTTTGGGTGAAATAGAAATAGCTTTATTTCTTTGACAAGCACAGAGGGCCACAGAGGGCTAATGCCCTTGAGACCATGTGTCCTACCATGGAGGGGGGTAGTAGTGAGGAGTCTTATTTAAGTATTCAAAGAGCAGGGCACATGATCAGCTGTGTTCATTCTTCCGTTTGGTGGATAATGAGGTGATTGGGAGTCAATATCATCAGTCTTCTGGTTCCAACCTGTCTGGAGGTCTCCCTGCTTCTGGGCAGACAACAGTAACTACTTCCACCTGGTGGGGGTTTCAGTATCTGTAAAACAGCTCAAAGGATGTAGTTCAGAATATTATCTATAGCCTCTGAGGAGGAACTAAGGTCCTTGACTTTGTTTAATGGCTAAAGTATTAGTTTGTCATGCTTGACTGTTTCTCTTTCTTTCTGCATCTTCTCACTTCTCTGATGAACTTTATTACTTGACTAAAGTTTTTCTACAGAGGCAGGTGGAGGACATATGTGTGGGTCTGTTCTGGGAAAGCCTCCTAGGGTCCTGTTCCATTACAGTCTCATGAAATAAGACATGAAGATGCTTTCACACTTAGTTATTGAAGAAGTTTTAGACACTTTCAGAGAGAAAACTCTGAAATCAAAATAAGCATAAGACTAAAATGAATAAATTTAAGCACTGTAATGAGGGCAACTATATATGTATAAATGTGAGTGTTACGTGTGTATACAAGTAACAGTTTGACTGTACTTATCTCATTATAACCCATTTTTGTTACACATTTATTTCAGGTTAAAATAATCTGAAGTATATTGACACTTTTCTTCACAAGCAACTTGCTTCATAATTTCTTTAATTCAACATGTCTTGAATGTTGCTTTGTGTTAGAAATTTTAGTGGATTAATAGGTAAGAAATATATTAGGTGATACCCATATTCTTAAAAAAGATGGAGCCAGAGTAACAGACAAGAACATTATGAATAACAAAAATTGGCTAAAATACCAACTGCAGATGTGCATGAAGATTACCCAGGAAAAGACAAGTTCAACATAAAAATAAAATGCATAACTTCTGAGTAAGGTCTAAGTTCAAACTTTCTTGCACTTAGGTAAAAACCAGTTAGGAGACAGCTCTATCTGGGGGTTGATCAAATATAATCATATGATCTAATATAATGTTAAAATACTCATATTATTTATTGATGTCTAAGTGCTGTAAACTCTTTTAAAGTTAAGGAGCCATGGGTCACAGTATTTTTTCATCCTGTCCTATTTTTTTCTCTAAATATTTAAAAGAATATCAACCTCCCATTTATTTCACATATGTGCTAAAAATGTCAATGTTACTTTTCTAATTTAAGTTGGGTTCTCAATAAATAATTATATTTCCGTGAATAATAGCTTAAATAGGTTTGAACAGCATATTGTATTTTTATATAAAAAGTATGTTCTTTCAAACCACAACTGCTAGGTTTGTGTTAGTAATAAGTCATCCTCCTTGGGTAGACCTCCAATCTCCCTTGCTACATGTGTCTAAAACATAGGGACATGCACAGAAATCATCCTTTTGGTAAAATGAGATGACTGAAGGAAACCTTCTGCTCTAGGGCATCATTAGTAATGGAATACAGCCTGAGGAGAGAAAGAAAAAGAGTTATACAAACATGTCCTTTGTGAAAAAAAGTTTTTCCCTTGCCTATTTTAATAGGAATAATAGCTACAGATTTCAACACATGCACACCCACTTAATTCTGGGATTTTACCCTAGCAAGCTCTAGAAAATTGATGATCAGAAATAAAGTCTATTTTTACTCTCTCATCCATGGAATTTTTAAGATGAATTATTTCATATGAGGTTAAGGGCAGTCTGTTTATATCAGGACTACATTTTGTGACAGTTAAATAATCCATTATCTTTAAAACTGAGGATAAGGAGTTTACAGTGGAAAGAATGATAACAATGGAGGAAAAAGTGAATATGAGTAGTTCACCAATAAATCATGTTCTTGAACTCAAAATTGCAACAATTTCTTTCAGAGCAGGTCTCCTTTAACTATTCACCTCCAAAGTGGTCAGTTTACATTAGCAAAACCGAGTTCACACAATTTGCAAGCTTTGTGATTCTGATCACCTAGTGACACATGAGGTCAACATAATCAACCTTTGGCTCCTCCCACTCCTCCACCTACCCATTCCCCAGGCAGGAGTCTGTGCAGGCAGGGGATGCTGTAGACTCAGGAAAGCCAGAGGACTGGATGAATTCACAGGTATCACCAAGACATGCAAAAGCCTACTCTGGACCTTATAAGTTTATATCCGGTGCAGGAATTGGAAGGAAGGTGCACACATTTGAAAAACGTTTCTATGACTTCATCTTTCCTGCCCCTCCACCCCCCCCAAAAGAAAAGGCGCGGGGGTGGGAGGGGCGATTCACATTATTTCTGAAACTGAGAAAATATTATATTTTAGAACATGGTTAAGCTATATGAAAAGCATAGACACAGACCGCAAACTATTTTCTTTATTTTCAGAAAGCAAAATTTCAGTAAGAAATCAGGGAGGTATTTAACTACTCATTTAGCAAGCAAGCAGGCATCAGCTTTATCTGAGTTTGTACTTTGAATGCAGGAAATTTAGGACCTTAAAGCCTTCACACTGCCTTCTTCAAGCCTCTTTACTTCAAATTCATCCTTACAAGCTCCTACTTTCCTAGGAAGAAAGAAAAGAAAAATTCCACTGACCCGGCTCGTGATTTACATACAGAGAGCAAATAAATGAATGGAGTGGGGGATGGGGCAGTGAGAAGCAATGTGTTTCCTTTTCAACCGCAGAAAATAAGATTACTTACCAAGAACATTTTTATCCCAGGGCAAATGTTTATTCCCCCTTTCATTTGGCGCCTCAGTCTCTGCAAGAAATCAATTTCCACTCTACCTTTTCCTCTTATTTCTAAAAAAAAAAAAAAAGAAAGAAAAGAGAGGCGAATGATTCTTAAGCTTCGGGGTCCTGCGGGTGATAAGAGGGCAAAAGACTCCCACGGCGCTCTTTACCCAGACCGTAGCGCTGAGAGTGAATCCCTGGGGCACGAAGAGAACCTCTCTAAGGAGGGTGTGTGTGTCTGGGGGGTGGGGTGGGGGTGGCACGGGGGTGCATTTCACTGCCAAAATCTAAATCATCTGCAAAGAGCATCACCAGCCCCTCAGTCACACAAGCAATTCCCTGGGGGAAGTAGGTTTCAAATAGAAAAGGGAAGTTCCTGAATGAGAGAGAGAGAGAGAAGCTGGGATTTGGGTTCGGGGTTTGGGTTTGGAGAAGCGATGGGGCGGTAGAGCAAATGGGAAGAGGAATCAAGCTTGTCTTACCGGATCGATCAGGCGATCGTTTGTGCGGTACAGGGCTGTGAACATGGCCAGATAATGCATTCGGCAGCAAAACCATTTCTGACTCACTCTCCCTCCGTTACCAGTGCAGGAATCAGAGGGGGCGCGGGAGACTCGCAGCCTGCCACCCTCTCCCCCCAGGGACAGGGACGATCCTCAGAACCTCCAAAGCTCTAGCTGCTAAAGTGAGGCACCTGGAGCTGAGGTTCCCGATGGAAGTCCATTGCCTGGAGTCCCGGGGAAGCAGGATTCGCCGAGGAAGCAGAACCTGGGAGGGCTCCTGCCGCCGCCGCCGCCGCCGCTTCCAGCAGCGGTTCCCCAGTCCCCTGCCTACGCCTCCCGGCCCTGTGACCCCGAAAGCGCCCGGGAGACCCGGCCTCCTCCGCATCTTCAGCCCCCCAGGCCAATCCTCGAGGATCCGGCCATCCTAAAGTGAACACGGGTTTATCTTGGGGGCTCGGTGGAGTTGGGCTTCCTTACTACGCCTCCCTCCGTTGCTGCGAGGGAAAGAAAGGGAGATCCTAGTGGAATGCACTGATGGAATACTGTTAACCCTAATAATAATGTTCCCAGCGCAGGTAACTCTTAAAGAACTGAGAGAGGGAAGATCTGAGCAGGATTTCCGAAGCGATGCCCTCTTGAATTCTCATTGGATCCTCCCGAGCAGACTAAATCACTCTTGCTGCTCTGTCTATCAGGATGACTACAGCTTCGCTCACTAGTTCTCTCTTTATCTCGCTGTCTTCAACACATCTTTTTACTTCTCTTCGCAGATTTATCTGTAGTCCACCTTCTGGTCTCTGGGGTTACGCAGCTTCTATTTTCCCCCACTGTCTGGGGCTGTACAGTCCGTAAATTTTCACTTTGCCTGCCTAAGGATCACCACAAATAAGCCTACCCCCTCCCGTTTCTCAGCTCCCCCTCGCCCCCACCCCGCCCCAATAAAAGGCACCTCTTTCACATTTTGCCTCCCTTCCTTGGGGCTTCCTGGCTTTCCGTGTAACTGGTTTTTACTTGGTTACATGCCACCAGGAACTGCTGATTATTTCAAAGTTCCACCAGCCTGAAGCTCATCACTCTACCTTGCTTTGGAAGATCATGGAATATCTGTTGGAATCCTGGATGTATTTTTCTCACAGTCTTCTTGCTTCCTGAAATTTCCTCTGGTAAGTTCTTCTCTTCATATGTGATTAGAAACTTAACTGCTAGTGTTATTTTTAATAAGCCTGTGTGTTTAAAAAATGTCTTATGTCTTACATTTTTGTCACTTTCAGAACCCAAAGATCTATGTGACCCTGTTGATTAATTAGTATGTTCCTTGCAATTGTGCTACTATGATAAAGCCCATGTAATGAATCACCCCATCCCTTTTTACATTTTTTATTTATTTCTGCACTCATTTATGTTCAGGTTATAGGAAACATTAACCATCCCTCCCTCCACCCCCCCAGCCTCACCCCCCACCCCACCCTGCAATGCTTCTTGGCACATATTCTTGTGCCATTTGAAAGATCAAATTTTATATGTTTATCTAAGAGTGAGCTTAAAACAGACCTGCTGACAATCACAGGGTCTGAGAAAGTTCACTAGTTCCTGATCTTTAGAAGGTTGTTCAGGTCACTATTTGCTCATTGTAAGCAATTACATGACTAGGGAGGACTTTCCTAAAGTGTATTTTTATGGGTTCCGGATATCAAGCACTAAAATCCACTGTATGGTAACAAGAAGAGTGTGAGTTTTGAGTGCACCATTTTTTTTTTTTAACAGCATCCCAAATCACACATGAACACATTATTTTGGGTGTTGTATTTAAATTCGGGCATCACACTTGGGAGTACATTTTTGATTTTATGAATTTAGCCTGTGAACAGTTAATTGGACACAGAGTGCTCATTTCAGAGGAAGAGAACTATCAGAAGCAAGTACTGATTATATTGGTTCTAATCACTGAAAATGAGGGACATGCTTTATATGAAAAAATTAATTGCCTCACTCTTCACACTTGTTCAACCCCTAGACTCATTTTTAATAAAGATGTTAATATGTCAGTGGTTTTTTTTTTTTCTTTTCACTTTTATGAGCATTTTTATGGGCTAAACTGACAGTTACGATTACCACTTCCCTTTTAAGTATAGCTGTGTTGAGACACATTTAAATCTCAGCTTTTACTTCACACATTGACAAGGACACAGTATTTATTTAATGCCAAACCTGAATGTATCATCAGTCATCTCTAATGCATAGAGATTTTTTTTCACCTCTGCGAATCCCGCCCCCTCCCCAATAAAAACAAGTTGCTGGTTTTTACATTTCTGATGGATAGAGGTGAAAACCTATTGTGCAAATCCCCTCCTTTTCCCCCTTCTTTCTTTTCTTTCTTAAAAAAAAATTCTCAGAAATAACTATTTCTGTCGTCATTGATGACTGATGACTGACTCGAAAACCTAAGTAATTTTTTTTTTTTTTTAAATTCAAGAGCCTTTTAGCTTCCAGATAGAAAAGTACTCCGGCTGCAGCGACACCCCATCCCCCAGTCTTGGGATTCAAGGGCTTCCCCCCACCCCAACCCCGGCTCCCAGGGAGAAAACAGGGCTGCCTGTGGTCCGCACCGCTTGGCACCCCTCACCCGTCACTAGTTTCTACCTGGGCTCCTTCCCATCCTGGTCCTTTTGCCAGACAAGTACCATCAGCGTCCGAGACTTCAGCTGAAGAAACGAGGGCTTAGCATAATTCACCAATTCAAACATCCTCTTTGGAGGACTGCTGCTGTTGCGCAGGAGTGGAGGGAGGGAAGGAAAAAAAAAAAAAAAAATCTAACTTTCAGTGCAGTCAGATCTTTGCTTCTTAACCTAGTCTACCCCAGTAAGGCACAGACGTAAGGTACCTAGGTAAGTGCGTTTTCCTGTATCATAACCTGAAACTCAAGTTGGTGGAGGGAGGTGTGCGTCTAGCAGGCTCGTATCGCCAAAGGCGCTTTCGCCGGGTGGGGTAGCAACAGGCGACTCGCCTGGAGGTTTCTCCGCAGCTGGTGGCAACGCCTAAGCTACCTGGGCTCCGGGGGGCGCGGAGGACACGGGGCTGGGTGGACCAGGCTGCCCGGGCTGGGCGCCGGGAGTGGGGACTACTCGCCCGGGTGGGGACAGTACCCCGCGCCGCGCCCGGCCCGCAGGCGCAGCCTTGGCTCTCGGCCCCTGCGGCGAACGTGCGCCCGGCTTGGGCATCGCAGCCCCGGAGCCGGGCGCGCGCCAGGGGTGCCTCCTTACTTCCCGCTCCATTGCTAGCCTTCCTCCCGCCGGTTTTGAGCAAAACCGCTTTTCTGTGCGAGAGGCCACATTTGGTATGAGAATTCCTCATCCGCTCCCATCTCCGTTTCTATTTATTTATTATTATTATTTTTGATGAGCTGTGACTAAGATTAAGACTTGACGGCTCTCCAGCATGCCTGCCTCAAAAAAAAAAAAAAAAAAAAGTCGCCGTCTGTATCCGTCCGCTTAGCTGGGTTTAGAAGAGCTAGCTGACTTCTTGGGCTCTGTGGGAAAGTGTAGCTGACCGTCACACCCTCTCCTGCTTCAAAAACTCGCAGGGATCTGGCGGGCGGGAGGGGTGGAGGAAAGGAGTTGGATGTCAACTTGGAGCCAGAGGTTGGAATGGAAGTGTAAAGCAAACCGTAGGGATTGGGAGTCTTTCAGCTTCTATTATTACCTTCACTTGAGAGTTAGGATTTTCTGTTTCTGTCCCCCTTTCCTGGAGGTGGGGCGCGAGGTAGGAGGGTCCAGGCTGGGCGCGCTCCCCTTCGGCGTCCACCCGAGAGGGGGTGGTGCTTCCCGGCGGCTAGAGAAGCTGGATCTGCAGCTGAACGGTGGCTGAGAGTTGAAGTCTCCGATGGCTGTTTTCTTAGTCCCCAAGAGTTGAGCCTAGAGAGCCTTCTCCTTTGCACCAGGTCAGGAACGTGAGCAGCCCTTTAGGGGCAGAGACCTCCCTTGGACGGGAATCCTGGGGAGGCTGTTACCTCCGAGGATAACATGCATGTTTCCAGCTGTGTGAAATGCCCACCCGAGGCTTGAAAAGGCGAAGAGGTGACTGGTGTTGCGAAATAACCCTACTATTGCTTACAAATAGTCTAGCCAGTCAAATATAAGCAAAGAAGAAAGCACCACTGTCTAAAACTGTCACAGCCGCTTTGAAGACAAATGATCAGATTTGGGGGACTTTTTTTCTTTTGCGTGCCATTTAGATTTATCATCATGCAGTTAAGCAGGTAAGAATTGAATGTCTATATTTTATTGACAATGAGATAACCTGTGTTTGACCCCTCCCGTGACATTTTTCCCCCTGTTTGAAGCGATGGGTTATATGTATTTTCAAATGGGTCTGCTATGATGCATAACTTCGTAATATTTGCATTCATGAGCCGTTTAAATCCATTTAAATGTTTAACATGCATTCATTTGAGTGTTCAAGGTACATTTACTTAAATGTCTAACAATGTTACAGAAATCATAAACTGGGCCAAGGTGAGAGGAACAAATGGAGAGGGCAGACATCAGAGTAAGGAATGTAGAACCCAAATGAAGGAAGTAAAGAAGTAGTTGCAGAAATGCCTTAGAACTGCTTCTTGTTAAGGTCACAGACCTGAATACATAAAGGACAGCTGGAGAACTATTCAGGGCATCTTTTCAAACAGAAATTTAATTCTGACTACTTGAGGGAAATTTTGGGGGGGATTTTTCATGCAGTTTTCTTAATTAAAAAAAAATCTTTAGAGTAGATATGGGTTGTGTTGTCTAATACAGTGAGAAAAGAGCTTGCCTTAAGGTAAGATATGTTTGACCCCAGTACAGAAATCTTTGGGCTTAGGAGACCAGTTAGAAACTGAAAAATACAATATAAACAATTTTTTCCATTATGAAAAATCTCCCATAAATAAGACTTTTAAAATTCCAAATTTTGTAGATGTATAATGTTACCAGCCAATAGATTTCTTCCACTCTCAGATTTAACAATTCCCTCCCCCAAAAAAACTCAATTAAAATGCTAAAACTCAATTTGAAAAACTTCTGTTATTATTATTGATATTGTTTTGTTATGTTATGCTAGTATGTTTAAGGAGTCTGGAGTCCCCACACAGTGAAGCAAAAAGAAATATTAATAAGGTACAATCCTAAAACTGTTCCATTTATTTCTAACAATTTTTCTTCTCTAACAAATTGTATTCTTTAAGATTTTTCTCTGGAAATATTTTAAGTGCTTACATTTATTGATGTAGATCTCTGATCAATAATTTTCTGCTTGTAAGGCTCACTGATAACATATTGAAGACATATGAAAGATAATTGCAACTTTGGGTCATAAAATTGCAAAGTTATAGTGCTTTTCTTAGTTTGATGCAAGAGGTAGTTTTTACTCCACTGGAAGAAGTAATTCATCAATGAATTTCACTTTCTTAGTTCTTTTGCATTGTATCTTCTAGCGTTTTATTGTATGAACATGACATTATTATATATTATATTACATATGTATGTCCACTTTTGGGTGAGTGAAGAGGCATTTATTTTAAATTACATTGCTCTAATAGTATTTTAAAATAAAATAAGCATGATACCATATGATTGATTTCACTTATCATTTAATCAGATAATATGTCCTTTCAGTTTCTCATGAGATATTTTTTCTTAATAAACTCAACATTGTAATGGAAATGTACATTTTTATAGAGTATAATACATTTTTTATTTTAATCATGCTGAATGATTGGTATATGATAGTCAAGTAAATCAGACCTCAGTAGGATGAAACCACTGGGATTCTAAGAGTGTCTGTGTGCATGATGGTGTCTATGTGTATATATCATACACGTACATGCATATATGAAATTAGCCTTACTGCTAGGTTTGTGTGTTCTTTAAATAAAATAGACTTTCTTTTCAAGATAGTGTCGTTGTGTTTTTCTCTCTACAAGTTCAAAAAGAGTCAACTGAGAGAACTTCAAAACTTTGATGCTTTCTTATCAACCTATGCTTCAGTTTCCTATGTTACTTGTTACTTTGATTTTTTTCGTATTAGCTCCCAAATGAGTAATTACCGACCACAGTGTCTAAAATTTAAATCATTTAGAAAACTGAGTATTAGTATCAGAAGCTCAAAGTTCAGACACAAAGAGGAATGTAAAGATTATCTGTGTCAACTTTTGAACAAACATCTTTTATTAAAAAATATCCCAAAGGTATTTGTATATTATGACTATGACTTATGATTAATGAGGTCTTCTAACATTTTTCTTTTTACCTCTAGTAGTGGGTTATTGTGAAAGTAGAGAGAGATGGATCTAAGATTCCTTCCTCAGTTTTATTTTTAGTTCCTCCTCACTAATGGGATCCTAGTAAGATTTCTGTCTACTCTTTACACCCCTTATCTCTCACATAGTTGAAAACACCAGAGTGTTGTTGTAGAAAAAAATGACCCTAAATAAGGATGCTTTAAAAAGATAAATGTTGTGGAGACAATATATATTTTGAAAAAGGTATCATTTGCATTTGATTTTTTTTTTCTGATAAAACTCTCCATGAAAGAAGTAATGTTGACTCAACTTTAATATATATATATATATATATATATATATGTACCAAATATTCTTGGTTTGTTTTTATGGTGTCTAATGAGTTTACATAATGTTTCTTTTATTTTGATATCATATAGCTTAGAAAGAGAAAAGTTTACTCCTTGAGGCACATTAGTTCTTATGACTTTAATCCTGTCTGTCCTGTGAAAAGAGTCACTTTTATAAAACTAGTTGTTCTTGACTGGCTTTTCACTGTCATTTAGTGAAAGTCTGATTTCTTAGCAGGTTTACATTATTAACTTGTTGATTTCTCTCAGTTTAATTGAAAACAAGATCAAAATATTTTCATATAACAACTTTCATAATGAATAAACTTGAGAAAATCATACTGATAATTTCTATCATTTATCAACTCATATTTAGCTTACCAGAATTAATTAGGTGACATCTAGCATTGTTGGTGTCTTAATTTAGCAATTACTTGGAAAATTTCATTTAGACATTTAGTAGTGTAACTCTGACCAGAGTTGCATGTACTGTTATTTAGTTTTATGATTTTAATGTTTACAATTCATGAGTTCTAAAGGAGAGCAAAAGAAAAAAGAAATGTGCTTAATATCATTGATTGCTAATGGATAGTCTTGACTCTTAAAAGAAAAGATGTAAAGATGTTTATTCCACACTATAAAAGAGTAAAAGATTCTCTGAAGATGAAATTTCATCATGAACACTAATGGCCTTTTTACTGAAAATATGTCTGGAAGTTCTGATCCAGCTTTTTTTTTCTTTCTTAGCAATATCAAATAGCCACTCTAGGCATTTTATACTGGTCATCAAATATCCTCATCAATAACATTTTAAAGCTTTTATTGCTATCCTTTCAAGGATATTTGATGGGTTATTAAGAATATTTATATCCAATTACTTATTTGCAGACCTATCCAGTTACAAAGTTTCCATAGATAACTATTTCATAAGCTATGAATTAGCTCTTCTATATTTATGTTTGAAATAAAGTATTCATGCAAACAGTTCTGGGATATTTCTCAATTTCATATTCAAAGTAGCAAATCATGAATAACTAATAGATGCTCTAATTGAAATAAACACAGTGATAATTTTCTAACCAGTTTCTTTCCCCCTAAAGATTAAAAGGTATAACTAATATACTTTTAGTCAGCTGAGTAGATTGCTAGGTAATTTATCTTACCATAAAGAATTGTGTTAATTTTTAATTATTTATTTTTAACCAAGAAAGCATATATGCAGATGTGAAAATATGACCATGCAATCTAATAATTAGGAAATCTTATAGAGTCTTTTTCTTCCATATTCACTGTTATTTCTTATAATTTATAATTTCTCACATTTTTAATTTTTTAAGTTTACAGATACAAATGGTTATTTTCCTCAATGTAACCTATATTAACTTATATTTTAGGAGTATTTGTATTACTGCATAAGCCCTAATTTTCTCAGACATGGATGACTTTAAAAGCATCAAAGGCATAACAAATTTGTTTTAATAGCTAATAGAGAAACTACCATCTTACAGTTCCAGCAAATTAAATCTATAAAATACGTATTTATTGATTAAATTAATAAATATTTTAACATTACATTCAAATGTATTGTAGTTCTCTGCTACATAAGAATTATTGTCTCATAATGGTGTGTTTCATTTAAATTCCATTATAGATTTATTGCAAAAGAATGCTTATAGTTAGTTAGATTTTTTCTTCCTGATTTCTGTGAGTATCAGCCAACCTCATCAGGATTGAGCTTTTTTTTATTAACTTTTCTGGAGTCTTACATTTTGTTAATTTTAAAAGCTATCTCTAGAATATTGCATCATTAAAAAACAATCTAGCCTTGGGAAGACCAGAATTGAGTAAGCATGCAGTTTAGTTTTTCAGTGTCAAATAATGACCCACTACTTCACAGTTTCATTAAACAGTCTCACAACTTAGATATATGATCTTTAAAACATTTCAAATGATGTTCTTAAAAAGAAGCCAGTTTGGAAAAGTGATTAAATCAAATCAAGGAGTAAATTTAAATGGATTCACTCAAGTATCAAAATACAAAATCGCATATTTATGCAGGTTGCTTATCGTGAGTGCTTTGTAATTTGTAATATCTTTGATATGCATGCACTTTTAAGATACAAGTATTTGTAACTGCTTTTAGATATGCAATTTAATACTGTGTGTAGAAGCTCCTTCTGAGGTAGCCCAAGTAAATATAGAACAAAAGTTAATTCAATAACTGAGTTTCTGAGATAGATAATATATTTAACTGGCTTTCCTATCTTTGTGTGGCAATATTTCTAATGGTTTTAAAAAATCAGCCCCATAAATGTATGTACAGAGATGGTGGAATAGTCTTTTTCAGAAATGAACACCTCAAATAGTAATGAACAAAATCCAATTATTCAGAAGAAAATCATTAAAGATTGAATAAATCACACATAGAGTTGTAAAAAAATGCTCCTTTAAGATAATTAACCCATACTTTTCTCAACATTTTCTTATATAACATCAAATATATTAATATACAGACCAAGTATAGCTTACTCAAAACATTTAAACTGAGTGGCTTTACTTGAATTTACTATGAGAATTTCTAATTATTCATTCAGGCCTGTCACCAGAATACAAAGTTTCAATACATTATATACATGTGATAAAATATTTTCAAGAGTATACTATCAAATAATGTGGAATAAGACTAGAGTTTCCAAAATTGAAGAATAAAAATGAATTGCCAATGATCGTTTAACAACAGCAACAGATTAGAAAGTATATTTTCTGTTTCTTTTTACTAATTTCACTCCTAATGAGGTTTTTAACCAACTTGTTAATTTGAGTTCAAAACTTGCCTTGAGTAAGCAGTTTTTGATAGGATGTACATTTGTTTGATTTGTAAGTTATACTCTGTTCCACTTTTGAAATTTTCCCAATCACTGAAAAACAACACTTTTCTTTTCTTTTTTTTTTTTTGAAATGTGAACCGGAGAGAAATGAATCCAGTCTTCCCTGTGAATTGAAACTTAAATTTCATAGCTAAGAAAAACAACCCTGAGCAATTTCTTAAGAAGCACAAAGTTATTCTTGAAGCCTCTTTTTTGACTAAAGTACTTATTTTCAGCGTCTTCTCACCTCTGAGTGGAACTTCTAGTCTTACACTGCTACTTCCCAACATACACATTTTTGCAACACCTTGTCTGCTTATTTGGGAGCTTGTAGATCAAGGACAGATTATTTTAAATGTATAGTTTTCTTTATATTTCAGCTAAAAGAGTAATACCAGTTATGTTTGAATAGTGACATAACTGTGGAGAAAAATAACTTGCAGCTTCCATGTTTCTTCATAGAGTGAACTCTAACAGGTTTTCATGTATCTCTTCCATCCATCCATGAAATGTGAACATTTAAACACATCTCTTATTTAACCAATTTAAAAGACAAAACAAAAAATTACAATCTATGAAGGTAGGCCAAGAAGATATGAAAGATCACTCATGACATTAAAACTATTCCAACCTATCCTTGACAGTGTCTCTTTAAGGAGATCAATTCTGATTTAGAGTAAAAACAGCAACTCGAACATAAACTGATTAACTATTAAATATATTTCTTTCTCATCAATAACACTGAATCTGTAAGGTAAACCAAAGTTTAGCCTAGGGTTACATGATTCTTTCATCACAAAAATGATAACAATTTGACTTACTTTACTGTCTTTTAGATATAGATTTGCAAAGGTCTGAGCTGAAGATAACAAGGTATTTGCTCAGCATTGAAACTGGACAGTTATTAACTATTTATTAATTTTTTTCTATTACCAGATTTTGGTTTCAGATAAGTCCTGCAATTTTGATTCCTATGTTTATTATTTAGAAGGTATTCCTGGCCAGTTCAGACAGTATGATTTTAAAAATTACTGGGAGTGTTTAAGACTTCACCCTCCAGTGCAGTGGATGTGGGTTCCATCTCTGGTCAGGGAGCTAGTATCCCACATCCCTGGTGGCCAAAAAAAAACAAAACAGAAAAAAAAAAAAGGCAATATTGTAACAAATTCAATGAAGACTTAAAACTGTCTCTAGTATGTACATGATATGCTAGGTATTAGCTTATATTCAACAGCTTCTCTGTTTCTGATACAGTAATGCCCTATTTATTCTTTCTTATAAAATTCTTCAAAACCTGGCTGGCTCTTTTTATATAAAAACTTTTTAATAATCTAGATTTCTTTTAAAAATAGATTTACTTTACTTTTCGTTTTAAACTTAGTATCTTAAGTTCTTTATATCTTCCTGAATGTGGCGACAGTTTGAGCTATTTTAGCAGTTAAAGAAATTTATTGCCAAGAGTGGTCCTTGAAAATACCAAATGTTTTCACAATTCTGTGTTGGGCAGTGATGGGGAAAGCAGGTGTTCATATTTAGAAAAAAAGTTTAGTTACACAAGCTAGAATATGTTGCCAATGCCAGGCACTGTAAGGATAGTTACTGATGCAAACTTAGACCATCCCAGCATCTCTGGCAACCTGGGTAAGCAAAAGTCCATTGCCGAAGACTCCTTCTTTAATTAGAAATACCCAGAGTTCTAAATCGGCGAAGGGAATGGCAACCCTCTCCAGTATTTTTGCCTGGGAAATCCCAGGGACAGAGCCTGCAGACTATAGTTCATGGAGTCGCAAAAGTGTTGGGCACAGCTTAGTGACTAAACAAGAGCAACACAAATGTTCTGACACTATTTATTAGACGGTGGTTCAGAAGAAATTGGAGAACAGCAGACAAAGATTTAACGGCTTGCTGATAGATTGGTTTGTTTGTTGTAGATCACGTTTTTTTGTTATTTTTGGTTTGCTTTAAAGAAATATTTAGTGGATGTCTGATCCACTGAGTGAACTACGGTAAAGCTTGGGAATATAACAATGAAAAGACACACTTGTGCTTAAGAGGCATATTTTTTTTTATTTTTACTTTTTGCTGTTTGAAGTATGCTTTGAATTGCCACAAGGCAAATTTAATGCTTGATCACTCATTGTATTTTCACACATGTCCAACTTTGATATTGTAAATATAATTCTGTTTAAGAGAAAAAGATAGTTGTCAAATTCCTCAGTTTACAGATAGGTCAGTAAAAAATGTATTTTCTATCTAGAGTATTAAAGGATAATTATTAAAGAGACATGGAAGAACAAGGACAGTTCTACCAAGAAAGTCATAATGATTTAGTTGACATCTGATTCTGTGGTGATTCATTTGTTTCAATGTTAGCTTTTTTTAGTGGAAACATTTTCAATGGCTTATGCCTTTTAATTTTTAGGACTTACAGTGAATGAAAATCATATTAACATTGCAAAAATTCACTTTACAAATTTAATTTTCTTATTTCATCTTGTATTTATTGAAGACTTACCCTGTTTCTGGTTCTTTTGTTGGTGGTACAGATGCATCCCTGGTGGCTAAGATGGTAAAGAATCCACCTGCAATACGGGAGACCTGGTTCGATCCCTGGGTTGGGAAGATCCCCTGGAGGGGGATGGCAACCCACTCCCGTATTCTTGCCTGGAGAATCCCTATGGACAGAGGAGCCTAGTGGGCTGCAGTCCATGGGATCTCAAAGAGTTGGACACGGCTGAGTGACTAAGCATAGCACAGCACACAGCATAGATGCATTAGTGAATCAAATAACACAAATCATTGCCTCATGTTGTTTATACTGGAATTAATTGTTACATTATTACAGGCATTTCAGGAATTATTGTACTATTATAGGAACTATTATCCTGTAAGTTGAATGATCCCTATAACCAGAATTATAAGATAAGTTTAGGAGTTCACTGACAATGTTTATAACCACACTCTCTTAGGTTGGTGGTGGTGGTTTTATTGCTAAGTTGTGTCCAACTCTTGGGACCTCAAGGACTGTCACCTGCCAGGCTCCTCTGTCTATGAGATTCTTCAGGCACGAATACTGGAGTGGGTTGCCATTTCCTTCTCAGGGGATCTTCCCAACCCAGGAATCGAACCTGGGTCTCCTGCACTGCAGGAAGGTTCTTTACCAACTGAGCGACTAAGGAAGCCCTCTCTTATGTTGGAAGTTCAAATATTTTCATTTCCTTGCAAATGAATAAAAAGAAACTGAATATTATTATTTTGAAATTTTAAAAGAATTTTCTATGGCTGAAACAATCTGGTTCTTTGAAAAGACCTTTTAATAATATTATTAAACTTTTTTGGAACTTCCTTGCTGCTACTGCTGCTAAGTCACTTCAGTCGTGTCCGACTCTGTGCGACCCCATAAAAGGCAGCCCACCAGGCTCCCCTGTCCCTGGGATTCTCCAGGGAAGAACACTGGAGTGGGTTGCCATTTCCTTCTCCAATGCATGAAAGTGAAAAGTGAAAGTGAAGTTGCTCATTCCTGTCCGACTCTTTGAGACCGCACGGACTGCAGCCTACCAGGCTCCTCTGTCCATGGGATTTTCCAGGCAAGAGTACTGGAGTGGGTTGCCATTGCCTTCTTCAGGTTTCCATTGCCTTCTCCACACACTATTTTTGTGTGTGGGTGACTTCAGATTATACACTTCTATTTGTGTTTCCCAGTATAGAGACTTCTAATTCAAAAGCTCATTTTACCTTCTAGGCCTGGTTAACTTCAAAGCAAGTTTTAGTCTTATTAAAGAGCAAGAGATTTATTGTCCATTTTGTTACCAAACTCCAAGATTTTTGAACTTCATCCCAGTCATTATGTTTTAGTCTTAGAATACATCATCAAGCCTTTATCAACAGTAGTAAAGATACTTTAGCTAAGCAACAAGTTAGTATTATACTTTCAATTTTTACTCAGGATCACCATAAATATATATATTTATAAAGCATTTCTAAAACTTTGCAAAACTGTAACTGAGGCCGTTGTCCATAAAGGCAGGAGCAAAAGGTTTATTATCTTTGCACGTGCATGAATTTGCACAGAGTATGTTTTTTTCAATTAACTTTTTTCATCAGATTCCCTACAAACTTGCATTTTTGTGGCAGAATTCTTTTACTGACAAGAAGCACTTTGTCCTTCACAAGCCAGAATGCTTTTTATTATTGGAGCATGCCAGAAAAAGCAGAACCATGTTTCCAGTTATAGTAACCATATTAAATCCAGATGTCTGGTACCATTATTTCCACTTCATTCCTGTACATAGATTATTTTAATCTTTATTTTAGACTCTCTTCTGCTTCTCAGTTTTGGTAGTCAAAGATACTAATTATAATAAGGTTTCTGAAGCATCCCTTATATTTTACCTTAAAAATAGATTTTTAATCTAAAAATACTATTCTAAATATCTTCCATTTGAACTTTATTCTTAAGTCTCTGACCACTTTCCTTTTGAATGAAAATTGAGTACAATCTGAATCTTACCAAGATTTTTTCTATGATCACTTATATCAAAACACCAAAATATTTTATATTTTAAGTGTAAAGATAAAGCAAATGACTCTAGAAATTTGGGCTTTTAAGAATAATGCCTCCTATGTTCTGGACAGAGCTAGAGAATGGAACTCACTTTCTATTCATTTTTTCTAATCAGTTCTACCATTAGGTAGTAGCATTTAACTTCCTCTTTATTGGTAAGACAAGATTGTATTGACAGAATCAAGCAGGAGATTAGTTCCCTCTACAATATAACCTCCTCAGAGGAATACTAACCCTCATTAAGATGGAAAACACTTAAAGCTGTAATTCAGAGGCACTGTATTGCTCCATCAGCTAAATAAAATAAATAACGACAAGTGCCCTCTGGAAAACAGATTTAGCAGAGTTAAATGACTAAGAAGATTCACTTCTAAGTCCAGTCTTAACAATGTGATTTAAAACAAGAAAGCTCAACTTTTTTAGAATAAGAATTGTGAGAAAGTACAATAATAATGCATTATAGCATATTGATATAGTTACAATCTCTTTCTAGTGTAAGCAGTACCTAATGAAGCAGCTCATATATTTTCAATAGAATAAAAAGGAATTCAGTTCAGCTCATGTTCCCAAACCTTACAATGTGCATGACAGGGTGTTAGACATGAGGGGCTCCACGGGTTCCTATGCCAACAGAGCCCTCATCATTTGGTCATAAACTAACATGTTTAAGAGGATAATATTAGTACATTATAAAATTTTAGAAGACTAATGAATGAAAATCCATCCAGTATGCAGTTATTTTAATAATTTCCAACAAACATTGAAAAGAATTTAAAATAGTTATTAACCCACCAAAACAATTATCTTTAAAATTCAAAAAGAATTGCTAATTCAAATCAGTGCATTCCATTATTTCTGTCGTCTCTGAGTGGAGAACTTCAGATTTTTGTGATGTCTGGAATTGAATGGCTTTTTTTTTTCTTTTGCTTCAAGGATCAGTGTTACTTTTTATAAATCTGTTTAAGGGAAAAATGCAAGAATTAGCAATTCATAAGAAAAAGAAAAACTTAATTTTGGTTTAATTCCTATATAAACCCAGTAATAAATTAAATAGCTAAGAGTCATAATGACTTTCTTTCCATTTTAGCATATTACTGTTTACTTCAACAGATGTGTTAAGATAAAGCAATGACTTCTCTATACATCTGGTGAAGTATGGAAAAGAGAGTGGCAAAATCTTACCTATGTATATTGGGTTCCTTAAAATCCTACCTACTCCACTGGACTCTTTAAAAATTCAGTACCTTTAGGGATTTCCCTGGTGGTACAGTGGCTAAGGCAGTGCTCTCAATTCAGAAACCCCAGGTTTGATCTGTAGTCAGAAAAGTAGAAGGTCTCACATGCTGCAGCTAAGACTTTGGCATCAGTTCAGTTCAGTTCAGTTGCTCAGTCATATCCGATGTTTTGCAACCCCATGGACTGCAGCACGCCAGGCTTCCCTGTCCGTCACCAACTCCCAGAGCTTGTGCAAACTCGTGTCCAATGAGTTGGTGATGCCATCCAACCATCTTATCCTCTGTTGTCCCCTTCTCCTCCTGCCTTCAATCATTCCCAGCATCAAGGTCTTTTCTAATGAGTCAGTTCTTTGCATCAGGTGGCCAAAGTATTGGAATTTCAGCTTCAGCATCAGTCTTTCCAATAAATATTCAGGACTGATTTCCTTTAGAATGGACTGGTTGGATCTCCTTGTTGTCCAACGGACTCTCAAGAGTCTTCTCCAACATCACAGTTCAAAAGCAACAATTCTTCAGTGCTCAATTTTATAGTCCAACTCTCATATCCATACATGACTACTGGAAAAACCAAAGCTTTGAATAGATGGACCTTTGCTGACAAAATAATGTCTCTGCTTTTTAATATGCTGTCTATGTGGGCCATAAGTTTTCTTCCAAAGAGTAAGCGTCTTTTTATTTCATGGCTGCAGTCACCATCTGCAGTGATTTTGGAGCCCCCCAAAATAAAGTCTGTCACTAAATAAATATTTTTAAAAAATCAATACCTTTAAATAAACAATGTCTAGATTAAAGAAGAGCAATTTTAGGCCATATGAAGTATAAAATTATAGATAATAACTAGAATTGAATTAAAGTCATAAATTAATGCATCGTAACTAAAAAGATGATGTAAATCACTGAATAATGATACTCTCATTCTTTTCTTAAATTTGACTATGTACTTCATACAGTTCATGAACATTCAAAGATGGTAATTTGTATGTACATGAATATAGGAAAATGATGTGTTGTATCATGCATGCGTGCTTGAATATGTCAAATTTAATACTTGAGTTTAATTGGTATTCATGAAAAGCTATACCTTTAAAATTAATTTTTGTTATATCCAGGGATCTTCCTTGCTAAATGTAACTCTAATATATAAATATATGTATATTTTTAGCTGTAGTCTTGAGTTTTCACACTGTTGTACTTTCAAATAATACTTATTAGAAATGATCCTCATATTCTTGTCATTATCTGGTATGTTTGAGAACATAATAAAGCTGACCTTATATAAAAATTTATGACTGCATTTCAACAAAATATTAAAGTCATCTCATTCCTCTGAAACGATATTTTGTCTCCCATCTTGAGATACCAGTTCTATGTATGTTGGATAGTGTTTTTTTTTTTCTTTTTGTTATACTACAAAACAACTTATAATCAGATTGAGTAATCAGACCATTAGATTAATGTTGTAATATCTCTGAAGATCAGATAGGTATATTAAATCAATCTGACCATGATTATACTTTTAACAATAAATAACACATACACTCTGAAAACCTTAGTTCTGATTTTTGTTTTTTAGTTTGTAGTATGTCTTAAAAGATATTAAACTGAGTAACATTTAGGTGATTAAGCTATAATCTTTATTGAAAACATTAAAGTATATGGAGCAGACATACTTTGAAAAGCCATCATATGAAAACCTATATTATGAAAATTCATAATATGTAGTTACTCAGATCACTTGCTTATAATTACCTGAGATAAAATGATCCCATTTTCATTTTATTTTCTATTATTATTATTTATATTGTCCGTTTAAAGATTTTATTTTGTTCACAAGTGTTTCATTAAGTGGCAATGAAAATCCTCATAAATAACTCCCAATATGCAATTAGTTCTAATTTGGTTGTGGTGTGGTCTAACAGAGAGCGCAGTTTTCGGTTTAAGTTCAAGAGAAGTGCTTGAACCCTTGCACTGCTGCAAGTTCTTTCACCCTGAACTTTAGTCATCTAAATAAGTCAGTGGTGATAATAAAACATGCCACACTGTGCCTCTAGGAGGGAAAAGAGGAAATATTGCTAAAATGCATGGCATATCAAAAGATCTTAATATATGTTTATTTTGTTGTAAAGAAATTAAATATAGCATGTCATTTTCATCATCAGTCTTCTTCCCATCCCCCACCTTCCAAAGCAAGGTACCAACCCATTCCACTGTTGTATCTATATTATTATTCTTTAAATTCAACGGTTGCAATCCTGTGTGACACACTGTACTCATTAGTGAGAAGAGGATTTGTGTTTGACTTTGCTCATGAACTCTCATTCATTTGGTCTATCTTTTGAAACCTTGAATAACGGAACATAAATGAAAAGTTTCCTAACTTTCCACAATTGTGTGTGTGATCATGAGAATACCTTATATGTCTACCTACAGCTAATTAATAATGATGCTTTCAGATCCTTGTTCTTAACAATTTTTGAACATTAAGAATGCTTTGCTTTGGTACTGCTTGAACATATCATTTATGATTATCATTTGAACACAGAAACTATGACCTCAGAACTCCATTTCTCTCTTTTCTCAACTAACAAAGCCAGTGCCATCCTGAGGCATAGGTCAGTTGCAAACTCCTCCATAAAACATTCTTTTTTTGCCCCACATTGAAGAAGTTTTCTTAACCTTGCCATCTGTATCACATTAATTACACCTCAATTTAGTACTTAATTTATCATCATTTATTCATTCACTCAAACAATACTTATTAAACAATTTTATTTCAGACACTTTGCTAACTGTACTCAGTTGTCATTAAACTAGGAACAATTACTGTCTTCCTAAAACGAAGTCTAATTGGGGGCAGGGGAGATATGCAGACAAATAAACATTACACAGATAAATATACAGTGTCAATGTGCTATAATAGATGAAGTAATGGCTTCATAAACTATGGCTAGTTAACCTGGAAGGGTCACACAGAGGCCTTGTGGAGGAAGTCACAATCTAGTCTGAAGTTCAGAGATAGGGTTGGGTTTTGGCAGATGAATAGGTCCAGGTCGAAATCATGGTTCAGGTGAAATAAACTGCATAAGCAAAGGTGCTGAGGATAGGGAGAAAGTGAGGAGAATTTGTGGAATAAAATTGTGGCTGGAACAGAGCTGATGTTTGGTTGATAATGATAGTGGCGTATACACGGCATGGGGTTTGAATGAAGTTAAACAAGGGAAGACACTTAAAAAATTATTTATTTATTTGGCTCTGCTTGATATTTGTTGCTACAATGGGTTTCTCTAGTTGCAGCGAGTAGGGGCTGCTCTCCAGTTGGGATATGTGAGCTTCTCATTGTGGTGGCTTCTTGTTGCAGAGCACAGGCTGTAGGGCGCACAAGCTTCAGTGGCTGTGGTGCCCGGGCTTTGTTGTTCAGAGGCTTGTGAGATCTTCCTGAATCAGGGATCGAACCCTTGTCTCCTGCATTGGCAGGTGAATTCCTTACCACTGAGACACCAGGGAAGCCGAGGAAGGAAGATTTATAAATTTTCTTAAGAGTTTGGATATTATCCAGAGGGCAACATCATGATCACAGGCGTGTGTGTGTGCTAAGTTGCCTCAGTCGTGTCCAAATCATTGTGACTCTATGGTCTGTAGCCTGCCAGGCTCCTCTGTCCAGGGGGATTCTCCAGAAACCTAGAGTGGATTGCCATGCCCTCCTCCAGGGGATCTTTCCCACCCAAGGGATCCAATCTGTGTCTCCTGTGGCTTCTGTATTGCAGGCAGATTTTTATTGCCTAATTACCGGAAAAGACCTCATGATTACAGAGTGGGAGTAAAAGTGTTGCAAGCTCAAATTTATTTATTTATTTATTATTATTATCTTTAGTAAGGTAGGTCTGCAGTTAAAAAGACAGATTGGAGAGAGTCACATCGGTGTTAGGACGATCATTTATGAAGCTGTTGTAGTAATTCATACATGTTCTGGGAGGTTATTAGAACCTGCGGTCTCCTCCCTCTCCTTTTAGCCCCTCTCAAGAACACTCCTGGGTGAGTTTTATGAGACCTACTGTGGGCTGGAATGCCCCTCCTTTCAGCCCCTTGGAAATTCTTCCGGTTAGTTTTCAGCTCGTGTTTTCCTTTTGAGAGACAGGCTCAGGCTGGTGGTTACCCCTGTGCCTGGCAGAGGGAGGTACTTTCGGTCATCAACCTTTCCCTCACAACAGGAGGAAGAACTCTTAGAGTTCTGGAACTGGACGGTAAGGAAAAGTAGATCTGAGTGAAGGGAAATATCATTTGTAAGGTAAAGCACCAGAATAAGAAACAAACGGAAGAATGCTGATTTTCAGTTGACAGAGGTATCTGTTTCTGACAGAGATGACTAAGGGCAGAGCGTCCTGCCTTACATACAGCATTCCTCAGTTACTTCTAAACTTGTGAGGACAGAAGTGGTATTTTTTGTGGCCATCTCACAACATATCAGAGTGTTTTGTACATATAAATGATGGATAAGAGTTACTCTTTTCTGCTTATTTTCTATATTAAGTAGGAATATAAATAATGAATAAATGTGGAGACACTATTAAAAATGTACATTTATGTTTTAACTGTTCCATCACTTTTTACTTATACAATGTTATATGTAACAGTTATTTAGAGCTAGCATTTATTTCATTCAGAGCTAATGTTTATTTCAATATATAATAAAAATATATAATATATGATAAGATAATAATGGGGCTTTGAAGGTGGCACTAGTGGTGGAGAACCCATCTACGAATGCAGAGACATAAGAGATGAGAGTTCAATCCCTGGTTGGAAAGATCCCCTGGACGAGGACATGGCAACCCACTCCAGTACTCTGGCCCAGAGACGTCCACGGACAGAGGAGGCCGGCAGTCTATAGACCATAGGGTCACAAAGAGTCAAGCGTGACTGAAGTGACAGCACGCACGCACACAAGATAATAGTATGTTACATACTAATAGAATTTGGAACTATTTTATACAAATATGCTTATTTTATAATAGAATTATTCTTTGTATACTTGATAGATTTGATACAGGATGCTTGGGGCTGGTGCACTGGGATGACCCAGAGGGATGGTACGGGGAGGGAGGTGGGAGGGGGGTTCAGGATGGAGAACACATGTATACCCGTGGCAGATTCATTTTGATGTATGGCAAACCCAATACAATATTGTAAAGTAATTAGCCTCCAATTAAAATAAATACATTCATATTTTAAAAATTGATATATAAATATAAATGTTTGTACTTGATAGAATAATATATTACATTTCATTATTTGGAAGAATGTGGCTTTTTAAATGAATGCTATCACTTTGGGAATTGGAGACTTTATTTTGATGATTCAAATATTTATATTTACAAATTTTAATGTTAGTGATTATGCATATTAAGAAGCAACTTTATAGAGCAATGCAGTAGTTGCTCATACTGAGAAATTTAATGAATGGGCCTATGACCTTGGCAAATTAGGCAATTCTCTTTAGATTTTTGTTCCATACAAAACAATCTATAAGGGATTGAGACAGAGATAAAAAGAGAGAAATACTGACTAGAATATGTGGTAAAACATAAACAATTGGTTAATCTAACCAATTGTTGAAGGATATATGTGTTTACTAGGTTCTTAGCTTATCTGTGCATTTTACATTTTTCAAAATAAAAAAAGAAAGATCTTTGACACAATTATTTATGAAACTTCTTTGCATTTACAAGGTCCCAAGTGGATTTTATTTCCTCAGAAAATACTTTAGACATTTAGTGAAAATCGGACCAAGTGCAGATATAAAAGCAATCATATAGCATGAAATGTTAATTGTTTAATAAATATGAATCATTAGCTTTGGAATACCAACTAAATATTGGATAATGAATTAATATGGTTTACATGATGACCCTCAATGATTTGACTAATGATTCTAAAGGGTAATAAGTCTGTATCAGTGATTCCTAATCTGCTTTTCATCTTTGTAGTTTCAGTTATATTAGAAATTCACCTGTCATATGATAGAACATATTTTATTTTACACTTTTCCCTATTCTATGAATTTCAAATACACATAAGGTGTCAACATTTTAGGTAAAAGTAGTGTACCACTACCCTGGAATAAGATTATGGAGAGTTAGTGAGGAAGACTAATTTAATATACTAGAATATATATATATATATATCATATTTTATGCATTTATTGTATATTACATGTATTGGTATATATTACTAAGTATGTAACATATTCTCAGTGTGTTTTTTTCTGAGTAGATTCTCAGAAAATTTTATTTTATGAGAAATAATTTGTTACAAGTAGACCATGTACTAAATATATATTTTTAAGTAGTATGATATTTCAGTAGTCTTACTTTCTTTTATTTTATGAAAAGGGAATCTAGAGCAATACTACTTTTTAATATAAATTCATGTTTTTGTTTTTAATACATTTAATACATCTCTTTTATTATTCATAAAATATACCCTTACATGTTCCATAAAGTATTGTGCATTGACATTGTTATTTCCTTAATTGTTCTCTTAGGCACTTATGCCACGGGGTGGCAGAAAAGTTGGAAATGACTTAGTGACTAAATAACAAGAAAAAGAGAATAGAAATTTGCCTGGGCTTCCCTGGTGGCTCAGCTGGTAAAGAATCCACCTACAATACAGGAGACCTGGGTTCGATCCCTGGATTGGGAAGATCCCCTGGAAAAGGGAACGGCTACCCACTCCAGTATTCTGGCCTGGAGAATTCCGTGGACTGTCTAGTCCATGGGGTCACAAAGTGTCAGACACATCTGAGCGACTTTCACTCACTAGGCATTTATTCAGGAATAGTAGACTTAAGATCATTTTGTACTATCCCTGCACTCCAGGGAATAGAATTGATGAATTATTTATAATTTTCAGTTTCATAGTACCTCATGATTTCTTTTCCTAATAGTACCTCTGAGTTTAGCTGTTTACTTGTGACTTCCAAATATCCTCAAAGGAATCTACTCATTACTTTTGCCATTGGTAATATAGCTCACAAAATTATCATATTATAATAAAGACAATTCAGTAATAATTTTAAAATTAGTACTCATATACAAGGGTAATTCACATGTGCATTTACCTGCTTTTTTGAAAAATCAGATAAATGATGTCTTTTTGGTCATGAATATGGAGCCTAACGGTCACTTGTTCTAAGGATTTTTGAAAGCCTAGATATAATAATGTGTTAATGTATTTTAACTCTACTTATCTTCACATTTTGTAACTCTTCAAAGTTGTTTCTTAAGGAAGACTTCAATAGAACTGTTAGGTATCATACGTGGGTCATTGTTGTTGCTGTTGTTTAGTTGCTGAGTTGTGTCCGACTCTGTGACCTCATGGACTCTAGCAAGCCAGGCTTCTCTGTCCATGGGGATTCCTGGGCAAGAATGCTGTAGTGGGTTGCCATTTCCTTCTCCAGAGGATCTTTCTGACCACGGATTGAACCTGTGTTTCCTGCATTGACAGGTGGATTCAGTACTGCTGAGCCACCAAAGACCTTATAATATAATGATTGCTATTGATCCTCCAAATTACTTAAATTTGGGCGGGATTCTTGTTCCTACGTGCTAATAAACTGTTTTGTCAGAAAAACTCATTTCTAAAGAGAAGAGGGAAACATGTACACATATCAGAAGTTGAAGAAACACAAATAAATCTAACACTAACATTTTTAGGCAGTTTCCCTGTGCACAATTTAAGAAAATCTTTCCAGCTTTCTATGTATTATAAGTAAGAATTATAAAGATCCTGACACATATTCAACCTATTTGTAAAGAAAATATTAAAAGCAGTCTTTCTGGGTAATTATATACTAAAAAATTACAGAATTTTAGGATAGTACCTTAAGTGGCATCTGGTTCAATCATATCCTACATTTATGTTAATAACATGCTGTATCTTAACAAAATCATGCACTTGACCTTGAAGAGTTGGATTTAATTTGAAGGTATATAATTATATGATTTTGTACCAGTATAAAATATGCTTTAAAATACTCCTAATGTCCTTACTACATGCTAGGTAGTATTCTAGATAATTTAGGTAAGAAAATACAACTGTTTGGTAGCAGTGATTGTGTTGTCTATTTGAATACATTTGATCAAGAAAATAAAAATGTGTTTCACAAAGATAAGAAATATTTGTTAGTCATTGATGTGTTATACTTTACCATTATATGTAATAATAATTATTAGTTTATGAATAAAAATAAAATATATTGTTTTTAAGGAAAATGGCATAGCTTCCACGTAAAAACAATATGGAAGAAAAATTTATTTTCTTCATCAGAACTGGAAGTTATGACCTGAATCATTTGACAATGTTATGTTTCTACAAATAATCAATGGGGATTCAGGGTCTTTTAACTTTTATTCCAAAATCTTTTTATTATATGATATTGTCCTTTCTTATGCTAAATCATTTTTAAAGCATCATCACTTGTAAGGTGTCCCACATTGCTTACAGATGAGGGCATTTTTTAGTCATCACATTTAAAATTCACCACAGAAACAACTCATAATATTGGGGTGAATTAGATAGTATATGGATTTTGGACCTTATAATTGTATAGAGAGTAAAACTGAATCTGATGACCTAGGTCAATCATATCATTGTTTTGAGGTACTTTTTAGTTACAAAATTGCTGTATATCTTTCATATTGAAATAGTTTAGGATTAAATTATGAATTAAAGGTTTATAACTAAAAGCAAATTAAGCTTATCAATCAATTTAACCTAACACCAAAGAAATATGGCAACCATTATAGTTAAAATATTTTACTTAATACTGTGCATTTAGATTGCTTCCTAAAAGAGATTTTACTGACCAGAAATGCTCACAATCAAACTTTCTTGCTAGTCAGAATTTATCTATTGGAGAGTTTTATGTGGTATAGATAATAATATTGAAAAGGTTTTGTGAGATGGAAAGTAAAATGGAATTCAGATATTTGTAGAATATTTTGCATAACCTATAGACTGAACTGAACTGATAGATATTGTATCAGTTGTTTTGTGTAAAGTCATTACACTGTATCACACTGGGATGATACCTCCTGTTACTTTAGTTTTGAATGACTATAAAATTAGTGTATGTATTTTCATAGTTTATATATAATATGCATCTTTTTGTGTGTGTATATGAATGTTATTGATATGCCAATTTATCTTTTGAATAACACACAGATGCACATTTAAATCTTTCAGAGTCCTAGAAATTACTTAATTATGATTCTGTTTAAATAATCAGGAAAATTTTTCCCTATCAGAATAATGGGAAAATATCTGAATAAACACGCTTACTCCCACTCCTACCCACCCTCACACCCATCCATCTATCTAAATATAGAGCTAGTAAATGGCAGACGCATAAACACACACACAATATTATTTATGTATTCTAAGACCCACAGTTCCATTCCGTCTTAGTTTATCTATATTATGGAAATAACTACCTGCATAATTTTAATTAATTTAAAGCCTATCTCTAAAAGAAGTAAAGGATAAAATATATGTAGTGTTAAAATTTATAACATAACTTATTAAATAAACATATCAAGTGTTTCTTTTGAAACTGTTCAGTGTCATAAAACATTTATGCTGAAAAAGTAATTATGAGTGAAAGTTTCTGATGATCATTGCTCAGAGTGGGCTTTAGTGATCCGCTGTATGATGTTGCCCTGACAAGGTTTGTTGGAATTCACTGACTTATTTTCTAACAAATGAAGAAACAACCTAAGTATGAAAGAGCTCTGGGAAAAAAGAAATCATTTTGGTGTACTACTTGTGATTGACTTTTGCCATCATCTAATTTAAGACAATGGTATTAGACTTTTAAAAAAGGATTTTCCACCTCAGCACCTTAACTGCTAGAAAAGAACCTTCCAGGGGCTAACTAATTGCCTGTGTATTTTGTCTAGGTGTTGAGGGAAAGCTAAGAGAATGAAGGCTCTAAGTCCCCAGTGGAAGCATGATATGGCGAAGCAGAGCTGGTGCTGAATTGTTCTCTCTGATGGCTCCATGGGAGTGGATAGCACTGAGTCTTCATTGCTGGGTTTTAGCAGTTGCTGCTGTTTCGGATCAGCATGCCACAAGCCCCTTCGACTGGCTCCTCTCTGATAAGGGACCCTTCCATCGTTCACAGGAATACACAGATTTTGTGGACAGAAGCCGGCAGGGATTTAGCACAAGATACAAGATATACAGGTATGAAGCAAAGGGAAAGCAATGGCAGAGATGTCTTCCTTGAAGGTGGTGGATAAGTAAGTTGCTCTAAGGGCAAGTTTCGGACGGGAAAGGGTTTTATATGAAGGGTTATTATTTGTCATTCACCATGGTAAAGTTTTCTGGTTATTGCAAAGTATTTCTTGTAGATGCAGCTTCTTCCAGAAAAACGATAATGGTGACCATTTGTGTACCACTCCCAAATTCTAGACTGCTACCCTGCTGTAAATTCAGTTCACTGTGAGGCTGGGTTTATCGCTTTAAATACTCAAAATTTTAAATCAGAATTTCTTGAATGGCATTTCCTTTCTACCTTGTACCATGCTTTGTTACCTTTTTTAGCTTAAATGGAAATGGCATCTTCTACGAATCACTGAGAAAGAAGTTGAGTCACCTCATCATTTTTTACCTCAAGGTAATTGCACATTCAGAAGCTGGAGAAAATGGCCATGGGATAAAAAGGAAATGCACATAAATAGGATCTGGGAGCAAGGGCCAAGAAAAAGGAAGAGATTGAGATATATGGCCTTTAACTTTCACTGCTCTTCTAAGCTTGGATCTAAATAAGTTACACAAAAGGAGTCATACATTAAATCTGTCAGACTGCTTGCTTCCCACAAATGCAGTGAATCCATTAAGTAGAGGGGTATACAAGTGGTTGCCTGAATCGGTTAGATTGCATTGATCTATGCCATAAAGAACGTTTTATGAAGGTTATCGGTTTGGTTTGTTTTTTCATGATAGAAGTTTACAATTCCCAGTGATTGGTTTAGCATGCATGCAAAAGCAACATTTCATTTTGTATTGGTGTCGGTATCTGTGTAGTTCCTGTTATATAAATATTTTATTTTATGTTATATGTGCACCAGAGGGCACTGTGCTTCTGATCTGTATGTAGTCTTTCATATAGCATTCAGAGAAATGTATAAATCCGATCAGCCATGCATATTTACAAAAGAGACTGAGGGTACTGAACATGTTCTGTAAGGCATCACACAGTTCTTGCTCTATGTGAGTGTGTCCCTTTATTCCAGGCAGCCAGAGCACTGTCACAAGTCTGCAAAAAAGAATTATTCTACACTAGTAAATGAAATGACAAATATTAAAGATTTCCTTTCTGAAATGCACCAGGAAGCAGTCTATATATTATGATTCCAGTTATAATCATTTTTACATGTTTTTGTGGGTTTAGCCAGATTTCTTTCACAGACTGAGTGAAGCTATTAAATTTCAGAGAATAAGATTGTCTTCTGTTTCAGCATTCTGAAGAAAAATTTTTAACATGCTCTCAAACAGACGGAGGCCAGAGCATGTCTCAATGATCCATGGCATCTCTGTTGGGAGGTCTCAGGTGTTGTCTTGTGTGTGATTGTTGAGGTTTGGATTATCGATTGATTGGCTGTGAGTTGCAAACATGGCTTGACATGTGTACAGAGGTTCTTGGCTGAATGAAAGAGGCAATTTTTGGATCACCGCAGTGAAAGGTAATAAAGAAAACAATGCCTTGGGATTGGTTTGTAGGGTTCATGCATTCCCTGTTGTTTTCATGTTTCTCTATTCATAAAGACCTTCAGTAACTGTCTACTCCTCATCCTTCTTATGTTTTTACTCTTGTGGTTTAAATAAACATAAACGGGACTTGTTTATTTATAAACAATGGAATAAGATGTCCCTGTCCTTCTGCCTGGACCAGACTACAACTTATATAACCTTTGACACATTGGCTGATGATGCTATGATCAGTGATGGTTGCTATAAAATGAACGGTGTAGTATACTCATGAGGATTCCATTTGCCTTGGCACTGTGAGATATTTCATCTGTCCAACGAGTATTTCTTCACATTTCAGAGAATGCTGCTACCTATCTCTTTGATATAATAGATGGGTTAATATGGGTATGAGTTTTCCCTAGTGAAGTTGACCTTATTTTTGAGAACTTGAGAATCTAAATTCAAAGATTAGAATGGATTTCTGGCTTTGTTTAGTTCTTACCTCTGTGTTAAATATTTATCTTAATAATTTTTAGAGACATGTTTCATAAATATTTAATTACTGAATTAGTGAATATCTAAGACACATAAGTGGAAAATTAGTATTTTTCACTATTAAGCACTAAATTTATTATTTTATCATTTATCATTTTATCTACAAGTGCTTATTACTGTCATAATCTTCTTTTTGTGAGTTATTGCGTTGACATAATATCTGAAATGCTTTAGTTATAAATGTACAACATATTAAGCCTGAATAATTAGGTCAAATTTCTTTCAGTTGTCAGTCTTCATTTTATCTTCTTTTCCAGTAACATATTTTTCTTTTCATCTCAAATATAGAACAACAAGATCATAACAACTGAACATTGCCAGAATCATAGTTAGGACTTAAAGTAAAAGGAACCACCATTTTTTTTTTTTCCTTGAAAGTGTGCATTTGTGTCAACTATCAAGTCTTATTTTTAAATTGAAGTGTGTTATATGTTTAGATTTTATTCTGAACCTATGTCAAAAATATGACGTGATTACTTTATGAGCAGATCATTGAATTGAAGACCTAGAATGAGGTTGCTAACACTTAAATTGTTATTTGGTTAAATATTAAAGATTGGATTTTCCGCTATATTTTAGCTAAAGATGGATAATGGAACTTAGGGTAAGCATTTTAAGTAAGTGTTCTCACTTTTAGAAAGTGAACTATGCCTGGAGAAATTTTGCCCATGTAAAGCACAAAATAGGAGTACACTTGGCCCCTTAATAAGTGGAAGCCTTGTGATGGCAGTTATTATGTCTAGAAACACCCTCAGTCAGTAGGCCCACCAGCAAACATATAATTTCTTCCACACCACAGAAATCCTCATCCTTTTAATAAATTATAGGGGCTCTGAACAAGGGACACACTTTTAGTATTTCTGACACTATTATCTTGAACCAGGGATATGAATTCTAAGATAAAATAGATGGTGATTTTTATCCCACAAAAAAGATATTTCTCATGTGTAAATCTTCATATACGTTGCTAGAAAATAAAAGTCTTTTTTTCCCCCCTAACTTTTACCATTCTTTTTTTAACTACATGTGTAAGAAAATCATGGTGGGGGGAGTAATGATGCTTTTCTTATAACATTAAAGAATAATATTACTATGTATCATTTTACTACAATTTAGCTTGCTTCCTCAGAGCGATTTTTCAAAGCAAAATTTGAGTGAGAATAAGAGACAATAGGGATAAATATGATGCCTTATTGGTCTTCTTGGTAATGTTCCCTGAGAAAAATTATATTTAAAGAATGACTTGGAAGGGATAAGATAGTCTAGAAAAAAAGTAAGTGTTTGGACACTTCATGACAGGGGTAGAATGTGGGGTAGGGGAGAGTTTTGAATAAATGGTTCTGCAGTTTGGGTAGCCATGTGTGAAAAGCAGTTTTCCAGGTGGCTCGATGGTAACGATACAAACTGGAATGCAGGAGACGCAAGAAATGCAAGAGACGCCGGCTCAGTTCCTGGGTTGGGAAGATGCCCTGGAGGAGGAAACGACAACCCACTTCAGTATTCTTGCCTGGAAAATCCTGTGGACAGAGGAGCCTAGTGAGCTATAGTCCACTGGGTCAAAAAGAGTCCGACATGACTGAGTAACCGAGAGCACACACATGAGAAAAATAGAAATGAGATCTCTTTCCAGTATCATATTCACAAATCTACTTTATAGGGAATAAAAATCTAAATAAGAAAGGCAAAAATATTACATTTCTAGGAGGAAAACACTTTCAGATATGTAGGTATTTCCTAGAATTAAAAGCATTAAACAACCAAACCCCTGATTAATTCGGGTATATTAACGTTAACAAGGGTGTAGCCACCAGCAGGATCCTGGATGAACCTCCCAAGCAGAATGTTAAGTTCAAGAAGCATAACACAGGAAACATTTGCACATAATCTGTTTTTATTACACGAAGCTCACAAAACAGGCAAAACTAAATTACATTTAGATATGCATACCTAAACATGGTTGGTAATACCTAAAAATTTCCAAGGAAAAGACTATAACAAAAGTCAAGATAGCAGTTATCTCCATGAGGATGGGAGAAGGATGGGATTTTTAAGGGAAAACGAGTGATCTCTAAAATAATAACAATACTCTTAAACTGCTTAGTTGTTACACTCATGTATAGACTCTAAATATTTTAGACAGTTATTCATATGGATTTTATATTTCATAATCATTTAATAAGTAAATACATATTGTGTCAGCTTTGAATTAAAAAACTGAAATCCTCAGATTAAGTAGATTAATTTTTTCTTTGAGTTATTTGCAAATTCAATATTAGAGTTTATTAAGCCCTTTTGCATTCTATAGGAATCTTCAATTATGTGCTCTGATACAAAATTATATTTTGGTACATATACATGCATTTCTGAACAAAAAAACAAATTTTTCCTTGTTGCTTACAAAGATCTTCCTTTTTTTTAATATGTGATTTTTACTGTAGCCCTTTATTGATGATACCGTATCAATTTCAAAAAGCTACCATCCAGAGATTTTAAACATACTGTTAAAAAATAATTAAAACCCATACTTTTGAAATTAAATTCATTAATCATTTTACCACAGTTAAGTAAAACCAAAAGTTTCCATAGATAATTGACCACATCTTTGCAATTAAATCTTCTAATATATAAAAACAAACCCTTTGCACAACTTACGTCTTTCTCTGTTCACATTTATTAGTCAGGTTTGTTCAATAAATATATCCTTGATTTATTTGCCAGAGACCTAATAAAATTGTGTCAGATTGTTACAATCACATCTCATAGTGACTCAGATCTCCCCATCTCTACGACTTTGCATATTTGGCTTTGGGCTATTGGCTTTGGGCTTGGCCTTCGCCTTCTCTTGTCAGTGTGGCATCAGTAAATATGATGCAAGTAGAAGCTTATAAAAGTGCCTGTGCACTTGCCTTGCATTGAATCAGATCTGAAAACAACCTTTGAAGAAGTTCAGTCTAGACCGATAGAGCAGAAGAAACCACACAGAGCAGAGAGGAACCAGGCCAGATGAGGTGTTTTGGACCTGACAGCCTCCAGACAGAAAAAATCACCACATGAGGAAGTGGGGCCATCCCAGGATACTCAGACCTAGCTGATCTGGTAGAAAACTGAAAACCACATTAATGAATAGGCATACCAGAAGAATCAGACAGCTGAGCCCAGCTCATAGTGCTCATTCATTCACAGAATCATGAATAAGCAAACACTGAATCTTTCTTTAAGCCTCTAAGTTTTGGGAAGGTTTTCTATGTACCACATATAATTGATATAAGTATTTTTTCATCAGGAATATAAATTGGACAGGTATTTATTAGTGATATAAATAATCACTATATAGTAAATCACTAAATAATCATGATATAGTAATCATGATATCATTTACAAAAGAACATTAAGAATGTATATATTTTTTAAAGAAAAAAGGAGATTCTGGTTTAAAATGTCTACTAAATAGGAGTCCTTTATAGCATCACTTTAATTTTTCTATTTAAAATAGTGTAAATTCAACAGTTCTGTTGCTCAGTCATGTCCAACTCTTTGCCACCCCATGGACTGCAGCATGCCAGGCCTCCCTGTCCATCGCCAACTCCAGGAGTTTACTCAAACTCATGTCCGTTGAGTTGGTGATGACATCCAACCATGTCATCCTCTATTGTGCCTTTTCCTCCTGCCTTCAGTCTTTTCCAACATCAGGGTCTTTTCCAATGAGTCAGCTCTTTACATCAGGTGGCCAAAGTATTGGAGTTTCATCTTCAGCATCAGTCCTTCCAGTGACTATTCAGGGGTATTGAAAGCTCATAACACAGTAACTTGGTTGGTATTCAACTTTCTGCCAGAATATGAGAAGCATTTTAATGGTTATATGAATCAATGATTAGCAAATATAGTTTAATGCTTAAGATAGAGCAAGCCCAGTAGCCTTGACAGAGGTGACACTTACTGTAAATACAGTTGGGAATTATATCATTACTATCAGCTACCTGCTCAGAAACCCAGTTGGCTCCAAATAGGAACTGTACAGTTGTCTCTCTCTTGCAGAACTCTGTCTTGTGATGCAACCAGAGTATAAATATTCAATTTCTCTCTTTTCCATGATATTTGGAGATGGTAGTTCTCAAGAATAGTGTGGTAGGTAGGGGTTTTGGCAGATAAGCATGACCCAAGATCCCCTGGAGAAGTGATTGGCTACCCACTCCAGTATTCTTGGAGTTTCCTGGTTGCTCAGAAGGGAAAGAATCCATCTGTAATGCAGGAGACCTGGGTTCAAGCCCTTCTGGGTTGGGAAGATCTCCTGGGAGGAAGGCATGACAATCCATGCCGCTATTCTTGCTGGAGAACCCCCATGGACAGAAGAGCCTGGTGAGCTACAGTTCATATGGTTGCAAAGAGTTGGACACGACTAAGCACAGCACAGCATGCAATATTTGGGACATACTTATACTAAAAATTAATTTGTTTATTTACACTCTACTTTTACTAATTGACATGTTTTATTTGCAAATTCTGGCCAGTCTAGGAGGAAATAAGTGATTACTGACATTAACGATTATGTGTCAGTGACAAAGATGCCCAGAAGTAAATTTGGAACAGGAAAGGGAAGAGCCCAGAAGGCAGTGAAATCTATCTTTGTAGCATTAAGTGGAGTGGGAAAATTTGTGTTTATTTAAATTCTAAAAATAGGAACTGGGAAAAATAAGTTCAAATATTATTGCAAATCTTAAGAGTAGATATAAAAATCAGCATTACATCTTAAATTTCCTTGCTACATATAAAAACAAACATATAAAAGCTTAAAGGTTAAATAAAAATGATAAACATAACTTAAAACAAGGTAGCTACAGAAAAATATAGTTAATGTAATGATGTAAATATTTCAAGCTCCAAAAATAATTGGAATAAAACATTTACTAAAATATGCTTCTTATAGCAAAGTTACTTAAAACAAAATTGCACCTAACAGAAAAGGCCATAAAATGTAAAAAAGATGATCTAATATGTTAAAGTCCATATGATACCCTCTAGTGGATAACAGTGTTTTATGGAGCATGTATATCTTCCCTGATGGCTCAGCGGTAAAGAATCCGCTTACCTATGCAGGAGACATTGGTTCAATCCCTGGGTCAGGAAGATTCCTTGGAGAAAGAAATGGAAACCCTCACCAGTATTTTTGCCTGAAAATTTCCATGGAACAGAGGAGCCTGGTGGGCTACAATCCATGGGGTTACAAAAGAGTTGGAATGCAACTTAGCTACTAAATAACAACAGATGGAGTATCCGTATAGTGTAGACTAAGAAAAGATGGAACTAAATCCTGTGATTTTATTACATGATTGTACTTTCACATGTTATGTCATTAAATCATCCAACCAACCCTCTTGAAATAATTCCCAGTTTACAGGTTAGCAAAATAAATACTTAAACCCTTTCCCTTTTGTTTACCCCTCCTATCCCTGAATATCTGTCCTTGTACCTTTGATACTGCTCTAATATCAAAACCTGTTGTCTCCTCTGAGGTATGAGTGCCTTGGAGGCAGGACCTTTCTAGTTTCTATTTTAATTTTAAAATTTTATATACCTCATCTTATTTCTTTATTTCTATTTGCCTTTATATTCCTAGAACAAGAAGTTGCTCACGTTACATTTGGGCTGCTTGGTTTCAAAATCAAGCTCATCTCATTGAAAATATACCCTCTTGAATGTAAGCGAGGAGACTTGAATTGATTCTTTGTCACTAACCAAACTGTTTAACCTCAGGCTTGTAAGTTAATTTCTCAGGCTTCAGTATCCTCTTTTGTAAAATTAAGGATGCTCTAGATTTCTAAAGATCTTTTGAGTTATAAACTTCAATGTTAGCAATCCCAAAAGCAAAATGGGAAAATATCAGAACAAATTGATAAGCATTAAAATCAATTGAGGTTAATTCTCCTATCTGCAGCCTTTTGTCTTTTGCAAAAGTCACTTATAAATACTTTTTAAAAATAATATCTAAAAATCTCTCAGATTACTCTGTGTTCATGGGTACCTAAATCTAAATTTTGTAATAACTTCCATTCTCCTCATTACTTCAATTCTTTTCTGTTTTGTGTATGTTATACTGTAAGGCCTATAGTGAGGAAGCTATTTTTCCTAGTTGGTTGAGTTTCCATAAATCCTTCCATTAGTCTGTTAGCACAATACCATTCAGTGATAAATTAAGGAGAGTATTCTAGGTAGTGAGTTTATATATAAATAACAAATTAATTAAATATATCTACTCAACAACTCTAATTACATCTCCAATTTTGAGAGCAAAGCATAAAATAAATTTAAATTTTTGATATTCAATTCTAATTCACAATTGAATCTACATATGAATTCATACTTTGTATCTTTTAGTTGACAATGGAAAAATTTCAGTGAGGAAGAAAATAGATATATTAATTCAAGGCTTTAGCAGTTATAATGGAATTTCAGAAAAGTGAGTTCTTAATGGGGATTGTATATAGCCTCATGATAAGTAAATACATGCTTTGCAACAATTAATAGCATTTATAAATAATAATACTTAGCCTAAAGTACATTCACATTTGTTTCTGTTGTACTGAAAAAAATGAACAGAATTCCTAGTTCATATAATTATTTATAGAAGAGAAAATAACAATTATGATTTTTTGGCATTCAGACAAATACATTATTTGATTATTTGTTTCTCTAGTTTCATCTTACCAAGCACTCTAATTCTTTGCTACCCTTATCTCTATGATCTTTTTATAAATTTAATTGCCAACATTATCAGTATCGTTTTCTCTTGTTATCATTGCTCTGTGGGTTTTGAATTGTTAACATGCATTTTTTTTTTAAACTGGGCACTATTCCAAAAATGCAAAGTTTAAGACTCAAGTGAAAAAGTTGAGTAATAATAGTTTTTAAAGAGTTTCCTTGGCTTTTTTCTTGAGAGTGTGTGTGTTTAAAAGGACTGTTATGAAAAAAAATTCTTTAGCATTGTATTTCTCATTGTAAGTAAGAACAGGTCCTAAAATGGCATTTATTATGTCTTCTTTGTTTTAATATAAAAGTAATGGCGCTAGCGGTAAAGAATCTGCCTGCGAATGCAGGAGACCTAAGAGATGCAGGTTTGATCCGTGGGTCGAGAAGATCCGCCTTGAGGAGGGCATGGCAATGCACTCCTGTATCCTTGCCTGGAGAATCCCATGGATAGAGGAGCCTCATGGGCTACAGTTCATAGGTTCACAAAGAGTCGGACATGACTGAAATGACCTAGTGTACAATGATGCAATTGCTATTTAATTGCAGTATTTAAAATTTTTTTCCAATAATATTCCAAACTATTAGTTATAAAATTAAGATTAGGTTACTATGGTTTTTATTTTAACAAGCATATAACATGAACAGTAAAAGAATCCTCACCTTCATGTTTTAACTTCCAAAGTTAAAGCTGTAATTTATATGAAATATTTATGATTTTCAGTAGAATACGTTTATTCAGCTTCTATCATCAAAACATTCTTTCACAGAAGTAACAACTGAGATTACTGAGATTACTTTTTCTATAAATTGCTTATTTTCCCTATTATTTTCAACTGGAATTATAATTCCATAATTAGACTTAAGATGTAAACATTATCCACTGAAGTTCATTTGGCCTAGAGAAGAGTTTTATATCAATTAATTAGTAATATTTATCCTTGCAATTTGCCTCAGACTAAAGTGATGTATGAAATACATAGATGTCCAGCAAGTGTTGGTTGAAAAAGATTACTCCAAGAGTGATCATGCAGTGTTTATTTTCCTTTCATCTATCTCTCTTAATATTCCATAAACAAATGCCATGTAAATATAAAAAGTGTACTATTTATTGTATCAACAAACTTATGAAAAACATTAATTAACCATTTTAGTTTAAGAGTAAAAGCTTGTAACCTTGATTATAGGTGTAGGAGACAGTTTCATGCTCTTTGGTTACTATTAAAGAATTACTAAAGCTTTTCAGCTGAGGGCTTCCCTGGTGGCTCAGAGGGTAAAACGAGGGTAAAGCGTCTGCCCCGTAATGCGGGAGACCTGGGTTCAATCCCTGGGTCGGGAAGATCCCCTGAAGAAGGACATGGCAACCCCACTCCAGTATTTCTGCCTGGAGAATCCCATGGACGGAGGAGCCTGGTGGGCTATATATATAGTCCATGGGGTCACAGAGAGTCGGACAAGACTGAGTGACTTCAATATTCCAATATATATATATATGTATATATTCAGGATGATTTACCCATGGTCAAGGCAGAGTTTTCACGATATGTGGAAGTAGTTCACTTATGTACAAGTCTGTTGTGAAGGCATCAGTATCTCTAAACTGCAATATATATTTGCAGACATACAATTACTTTTGTGTCTGTCTCTGCTCTTTTTTTAGTAGTCTTCTCTTTTCCAAATAAGTGCAGTCTCTTTGTTTTCTTCTTTTTTGACACAATTGAAAAGAGGCATCGAGAATGGCCTGCCTTTCATTTGCAAGTCCTTTTTCTAAAAGACATTTCTTTGGCTGCTCACTTAAATAGATATTAGCAGCTAGCTCATTAATTAAACTACCTCCCTGTCAGTCTGAAATTAGCAAAGGCTGGACTTGGCTGTGGGCTTGTGCGTGGCTGTCTTATCTTAAAGACACACACTACTATTGCTCCAAAACAGAATCGAACATTAGCTTTAAATAAACACACCCATTTAAAGTTATAAAGCAGTTCCTCACAAAATGCAATCTTTAAAAGATTATTCATTGTATAAAAGTTTTTTTACAACAATCCTTAAATCCATTACACATGAGAATACTTTTTCATACTTATAAAAAGCAAAGGGATAATAACTTTCTTTGCATTTTATTATTACTTTTTAAAACATAAAGTCAAAGATTCTAATGATTAAAAATGTCCTTAGCATTCATCTATTCAAATCAATGATATTTAATGCATGCTGTGCAATCCGTATGTATAAAACTACTGTCAAATGGTCATCACCCCTTTCTTTCAATGTATCAGTGGATTGAGAACTCACTGTTTCCCAAGAATACAGAACCAGTGGATAAAACATGATACTTGGGAATGCCTTCCTGGTCAAGAGTCACAATTTGTGAGCTTGCATCTTCTAACCATTGTACCAAATCTATCTCTTCATTGTTTATTCACATCATAGTACCCAGGTATCCTATTCATCTTCAGTTTTGTAGAAATCATACCTCTCTGTATACGGCAGTCTAACTCTTCTACTTTAGAGAGCACCGCATGTGTGTCCATATCTCATTGAATGTACTATAAAAGCCTTTTTAGTCTGTTTGACACATTTATCAAGAAAATCTGTACTTGATCATTATAATCTAATATCTTCCTTATTTCAAATGTGTACATTGAAAAGAATATCTCCTATATAAATGAAATTATTTTAGAAACCTTTAAAAAACCTATGGATGTAAAAATATATATTTTTTAATATAGCAGAATAAGAGTGTAAACAGATCTTTGAACCACAGTTCTTCTTTGAACCACAGAAACCTTCCAGCTAGATACATTTCAGTTCTTGCAATGTTAAGCACTGTATCAGAAATTTCAAAATCCCAGCGTTCTGAAATTAAGCCATTTTTCTCTTAGCACTTTAGGTTTCAAAACTTGTCCTGCCCTGGAAAGACATGAGGCTCTAGTTTTTATTTTTGTATTTAATGGAAATATTCATATGTTGCGTTTCAAGGGCATTGATGTGTTTGAGTTGATGACTTAGACTCCACCGAGGATATAACATAAGGTATACTATATATATATATATATATATATATATATCTCATTTTTCCTATGAAATCTGAAAAACTAAACTCAGATACATTTCACTCAAGGGCTTCAGATAAAGCCCTGTGGTTCCATATTAACCTTCAGGCTTTTCTCTAGTGTTCCCATAGCGGATATTATTTTTGACCATGTTAAATGCAAACAAGGTACAGTTGGATCCCACAGGGTGTGCTTTATGGCCTCATGTGCTGGGCAGTGAGGGAGTAAGGGCAGGTCTAGTGGAGGGGCTGGGAACGGAGGCCCTGGGTTGTGCTGAGTATCTGGGAGGCTCAGAGGATAGGGCATGGTGCCTTAGGTGCTGCTGCTGAGACCACTCTTTCCAGAGGGAGCCTGATTGTGGGATCTCAGAAGTTACACTGGGTGACAAGGAGCTGAGAAACACTCGCCTGCCCTGGGTACCAGAGGCCCCTGGCCCCAAGCTCATGTGTAAGCAACCTGGGTCACAGCACCTATCCAGTAAACCTCAATCCTCCTTGATAGCTCCCTGATAACACTCAAATATTTGACAGAATACGGACTTCTTTGTTGATCTGTTAGGTTAACTATGCCATCTATGGAGGAGATGAAATGTGTTGTCCTATTCTTCATTTTCTTTCCTAACTTTTTAAACATGTATAAAATGAAATCCAGAGCACTGTTTTTCCATTATAAATGTTGAAATTATGTTTGCAAATCCTTATTTTTAGGTGTGACCATGTAGTCATTATACTGTACTGAAAAGGTTTTAAATCATCTTTTTTCACTTGACCTTTAGCTTAAAGAGTTAAACTACTTATTTTTGGCATTATGTTAATTTAATCCTGCTCATAGAATAGAGAGGTGAATGGAACTAAGGGTAGGATAGAGAGAAGACCAAGAACTAAGAATTACAGAACTAAGGTTTATAGAACTTGGAATTATAGAATCTAGGTTTCAGGCCTGTATCTATCATTTACTTTTTGTATAAATGTATAAAATGGTATCACCTCTCTTTGTCTCTGAGTCCCTATTTATTAAATGAAGATGACAGGAAATTCTATAATTTTATTTCTAACCATGAGATTCCACTGAGGCATAGTTCTTGATGGTCTCTTTTTGAAGAAAGTGTTAGTTGCTCAGTGTTGGTTACCTGACTCTTTCTACCCTGTAGACTGTAGCCCACCAGATTCCTCTGTCCATGGGATTCTCCAGGCAAGAATACTGGAGTGGTTAGCCATTCACTTCTCCAGGAGATCCTCCTGACCCAGGAATCGTACCTGGGTCTCCTGCATTACAGACAGATATTTTTTACCACTGAGCTGCCAAGGAAGCTCCAAAATTTATTCATTTGGCTGCACTGGATCTTGGTTGCAGTTCATGGGGTCTAGTTTTCTCACCAGACATTGAACCCGAGCCTCCTGCACTGGGAGCCTTGAGTCTTAGTCACTGGACCACCGAGGAAGTCCCATAGAGAAGCTGTGTTTGTAAACATGCCGTAGAACTGACTGCATTTTTTTTTTTTGTAGGGTCATTATTTGAATTTGTTTTGAACATAGTTTTGTAATTTAAAGACTTTTACTTAGTGAACTTGATATCTGAAAATAAAGATCTCAGATTTTTCTAGAATTTCTAAAGTTCCTGTGTAATTTTTCAAGATAAACAATCTTAATTGCTTCTAAAAAGAGAATGATATTGAAACAATGTAAGATACCTGAGGGCTTCCCTTGTGGCTCAGCTGGTAAAGAACCCACCTTCAATGCAGGAGACTTGGATTCCATCCCTGGGTTGGGAATATCCCCTAGAGAAGGGAAAGGTTACCCACTCCAGTATTCTGGCCTGGAGAATTCCATGGATTGTATGGTCCATGGGGTCACAAAGAGTGGGACATGACTGACCAACATTCACTTAACAACTTTAGATACATGAATAAAAATAATAAATCTGTTGGAAGGGAAAAAAAAACCCTCTCCAATATTGATGCCGCCATGATAATTTAGTCATTATGTAGTTTTAACAAGTCATGTAAATAGTTTTTTTTTAATTTTATAAAGAATCCATGTAAAAATTCAGTGACTGCATTTTATATTATATTTTAGCTTTCAAAAATGACTTTTGATATCTGCCTGAGGAGGCATAGTCTAGTATGATTCTTAAATACATGTTCTATTAGCATATTTTAGATTAAAGCAGTTTGTTTCAAAGTATTTTTCTGAAAAAAGTAAGACATTGTGAATATTCCTTTCATTTCACTAATAGGAAAAAAAAAACCACTTCGAATGAGAGTGAAAAAATTGGCCCATCACACAGAAACTTAATATCAAGTGTCCTGTTTTGTCCCTTCTTATGGATTCAGGTGCTTTTCTAGAGGAAATTGGACTTATTGTTGATACAATATTAGGTTAGTATTATATTCCATAAGACTGAGATTCCCTACCTCCGTTTCTGGCATCATAACTATTAAAATTGGGCTCATACTTCAGCCTTTCCTTAGCACTCTTCACATTTTGAGATTTACTGTTCAGGCTTTACATTCAAATTATCTTCTTTCTTATCCTGGCCTCAATAATACTTCTAAATTAGATCATCATAGAGTTACACATCTTTCTACTATTAATTCATTCAAAATACACACACACACACACACACACACACACACACACATATCTTATTATGGAAAATAGTGAACTGGGACTTCTGTCTTAGAACAAACTATTTTTTTAATTGAGTTATAAATCAACATGTATAATTGATTATATACATTTGATTATATTCATTTCAGATGTACAACATAATGATTTGATATTTGTATACATTGCAAAATGACCATTATAATTCTAGCCAATATTTATCACAATACATAGTCACAAAAATGTTTTACTTGTGATGAGAACTCTCAAGATCCACCCTCTCAGCAAATATAAACTATAATATAATAAACTATAGTTACCACGCTGTGCATTAGGCATGATCTAGTTTTTCACATATTAGTCATGATCTAGTTTTTGATGTATGTCTTCTATTTGGTTAAATATAAAGGAGTTTTGTGCCATACTTTTGCTATTTTAAACTTAAAAATAAATTGAAGCTGGAAACTCAAACCATATTAGGGTACTAGGATTATATAAAAACAGTTTGTATTAGTATAGCCAATTTCAGCTGAAATACTCTTCATTTCATCTTTTCTGTAATGTTCATATGAACATCATGCCTACTTATGAGCAACACATGTTTCTCTTCTCAGAAGTGTGGAAGGTGAAGAGTACAGCAAATTACTTTCACCTTTACATCTGCTGCTCTGAATCATTTCAGAGTCAAAAGAGAAGAAACATGTTTGGTTTTAGCCTCTCCCATTATATGTCTTCACACACACACACACACACACACACACACACACACACACACACACACACACACCCCTCTGAAGATGACACCATTAAGCAGAGTAAATAGAAAGTGTGATTTCAAATCAGAAAAGACTTGGCCACATCCTAATTTGCAATAGGCAGCCAAGGCAAAAATGAAAATAAGTAAATCTCATAATGGTGATGAAATTGTTCTCTGGAATCTGAGATTGGTGGATCCCGTAAAGAAAAAGGAATGCCCCCAATATGGCTGGCATTAACCTGTCTTTTACTCCTGCAGTCATTTAACTTGCATTGAGAGCTGGGAGTGCATCACTTTTAGGCTGTCTTGGGGAAGAAACATCTACTCTAGGTGAATGCCCTGCTTTGAATGGCAGGAGTAAAAACCTACCTGCCTCTGTGCTAGACCTAGCGTGTATCTCAGACAAAATTACAATTCACTAATCATTTGTGGAATTGGATTCACATAAACCAGCATTTTCTACATGTGGATGGGATCTTTGTGAAAATTATTCCAGTGGCTTTGAATATAAAAGTTCTCAGGGTATATGCCAAGTAGTGGAGTTGGTGGATCACATGGTAGATCTAGTCCTAGTTCTATGAACCTAGAGCCTGCTTAGAAAAGGCAGAGGAAGCAGAGATCAAATTGCAACATCTGCTGGATCATCGAAAAAGCAAGAGTTCCAGAAAACATCTACTTCTGCTTTATTGACTATGCCAAAGCCTTTGACTGTGTGGATCACAACAAACTGTGGAAAATTCTTAAAGAGTTGAGAATACTAGTCCACCTTACCTGCCTTCTGAGAAATCTGTAAGCAGGGCAAGAAGCAACAGTTTGAATAGGACATGGAACAACAAACTGGTTCCAAATTGGGAAAGGAGGACATCAAAGCTGTATACTGTCACCCTGCTTATTTAACTTATGTGCAGAGTACATCATGTGAAATGCCAGGCTGGATGAAGCACAAGCTGCAATCAAAATTGCCAGGAGAAATATCAATAACTTCAGATATGCAGATAATATGGCAGAAAGCAACGAGGAAAGGAACTGAAGAGCCTCATGATGAAAGTGAAGAGGGAGTGAAAAAGCTGGCTTAAAACTCAACATTTAAAAAACTAAGATCATGTCATCTGGTCCCATCACTTCATGGCAAAAAGATGGGAAACAATGGAAAGAGTGATAGACTTTCTTTCCTTGGGCTCCAAAATCACTGCAGATAGTGACTGCAGTCATGAAATTAAAAGACACTTGCTCATTGGAAGAAAACCTATGATCAACCTAGATAGCATATTAAAAAGTAGAGAAATCACTTTGCCAACAAGAGTCAGTCTAGTCAAAGCTATGGTTTTTCCAGTAGTCATGTATGGATGTGAGAGTTGGATTACAAAGAAAAGTGAGCACCGAAGAATTGATGCTTTTGAACTGTGGTGTTGGAGAAGACTCTTGAGAGTTTTTGGACTGTAAGGAGTTCAAACCAGTCCATCCTAAAGGAAATCAGTCCTGAATATTAATTGGAAGGACTGATGCTGAAGCTGAAACTCCAATACTTTGTCCACTTGATGCGAAGAACTGACTCATTTGAAAAGACCCTGATGCTGGGAAAGATTGAAGGCAGGAGGAGAAGGGGACGACAGAGGATGACATGGTTGGATGGCATCATTGATTCAATGGACAGGAGTTTGAGCATGCTCTGGGAGTTGGTGATGGACAAGGAAGCCTGGCATGCTGCAGTCCATGGGGTCACAAAGAGTAGGACACAGCTGATCGACTGCACTGACTGAACTGAGAGCCTGTTATTTTCACCTTTTACAGAGTGAATTAAGTCAGAAATTGAAACAATTATTGCACATTAACCATATGTATGGAATCTAGAAAAATAATATAAGTGAACATTTTGTAGGGAAGGAATGGAGACACAGATGTAGAGAATAGTCTTGTGGCCACAGTGGGGGAGGGAGTGAGTAGGATGAATGGAAAAAGTAACATCAGCATATATACACTATTGTGTGTAAAATGAATAGTTGATGAAAAGTGGCTATATAATGCAGGGAGCCCAGGCTGGTGCTTCGTGTTGACATAGAGGAGCAGGGTGAGGCATGGGAGGAGGCTCAGGAGGAGGGTGGGATATATGTATAATTATGGTTGATTTTTGTTGTTGTATGGTGGAAACCAACATAATATTGTAAAAATTAAAAAAAAATGAGGTTTCATAAATGATTTCTCATAAAAAGTCCTCTAGGTAAAAAAACCTCTAGGTATAAAACCTAAACTCAGCATAGGTTACTAGTTTAACCTAACAATAAAGTTCTACTGGTAAACTGTAAATTTCTCCAAAGGAGGGAAATATGTCTTCTTGACAATGTAATTCTAAAAATATTGTTAATAAGTAGTTTTGTGGCTTTGATTTTAGTACAGTTTATATACAGACAGGAGTGACAAGACAATGTAAGAGAAGAAGAGAGACAGAACCATTACTGGGTCATCTGGTGTTTAAACAAATGAATAATGGCTTAAAAATTATATTTAGGATTTTCTTCCATGTTGTTTTGTAATAAAATGACATTATTTTAGTTATTTTTGTAGCAGCATTGAAAGCTTGTGCTTAATATTATATAATGATCAAAAAGTGATTCTAAAAGAATTCTTGGACTTCAAAGAGATCTTAGGGACTATTAATTTGGAATCTCCTCATCCTACTTTTGATTTTATTGTAGTATCTTGAGGAGTGAAGCAGATATCTTCAAAAATAAGAGATATCTTGCAAAATATCTCTACATAAGTGAGTTGCCCCCCTGTATTCTTTTTAGCATTATTTCTGCTGTTCCACTATGTATCTTACAAGCAAAAAAAAATTACAACAAAATCTTGTAGAACATTATTTAAAAAAAATATTTACTCCTCTTCACGATGCCCAAGAATGCTCAAACTACCGCACAATTGCACTCATCTCACATGCTGGTAAAGTAATGCTCAAAATTCTCCAAGCCAGACTTCAGCAATACGTGAACCGTGAACTTCCAGATGTGCAAGCTGGTTTTAGAAAAGGCAGAGGAACCAGAGATCAAATTGCCAACATCCGCTGGATCAGGGAAAAAGCAAGAGAGTTCCTGAAAAACATCTATTTCTGCTTTATTGACTATGCCAAAGCCTTTGACTGTGTGGATCACAAGAAACTGTGGAAAATTCTGAAAGAGATGGGAATACCGGATACCTGACCTGCCTCTTGAGAAACCTGTATGCAGGTCAGGAAGCAACAGTTAGAACTGGGCATGGAATAACAGACTGGTTCCAAATAGGAAAAGGAGTATGTCAAGGCTGTATATTGTCACCCTGCTTATTTAACTTATATACAGAGTACATCATGAGAAACGCTGGGCTGGAAGAAACACAAGCTGGAATCAAGATTGCTGGGAGAAATATCAATAATCTCAGATATGCAGATGACACCACCCTTATGGCAGAAAGTGAAGAGGAACCAAGAAGCCTCTTAATGAAAGTGAAAGAGGAGAGTGAAAAAGTTGGCTTAAAGCTCAACATTCAGAAAACGAAGATCATGGCATCTGGTCCCATCACTTCATGGGAAATATATGGGGAAACAGTGGAAACAGTGTCAGATTTTATCTTTTTGGGTTCCAAAATCACTGCAGATGGTGACTGCAGCCATGAAATTAAAAGAGGCTTACTCCTTGGAAGGAAAGTTATGACCAACCCAGATAGCATATTGAAAAGCAGAGACATTACTTTGCCAACAAAGGTCCGTCTAGTCAAGGCTATGGTTTTTCCAGTGGTCATGCATGGATGCGAGAGTTGGACTGTGTAGAAAGCTGAGCATTGAAGAACTGATGCTTTTGAACTGTGGTGTTGGAGAAGACTCTTGAGAGTCCCTTCGACTGCAAGGAGATCCAACCAGTCCATTCTAAAGGAGATCAGCCCTGGGATTTCTTTGGAAGGAATGATGCTAAAGCTGAAACTCCAGTACTTTGGCCACCTCATGAGAAGAGTTGACTCATTGGAAAAGACTCTATGCTGGGAGGGATTGGGGGCAGGAGGAAAAGGGGACGACAGAGGATGAGATGGCTGGATGGCATCACTGACTCGATGGACGTGAGTTTGAGTGAACTCCGGCAGATGGTGATGGACAGGGAGGCCTGGCATGCTGCGATTCATGGCATCACAAAGAGTCGGACATGACTGAGGGACTGAACTGAACTGAACTGAATATATTTTATTGTTCCTAAGTTTATTAATATAAATTAACTGAATTAGTTATATTTTGATACAATTTTTAAAGTTTAATTGTATACCAAGAAGTCATTAGTTAGTTAGTTAGTTAAGTCACTCAGTTGTGTCTGACTTTTTGCAACCCCATGGACTGTAGCCCACAAGGCTCCTCCATCCTTGGGATTCTCCAGGCAAGAATACTGGAGTGGGTTGCCATTTCCTTCTCCAGGGAAGAAGTCATTAGACATTTTCAAATATAAGCATAAAAATTACTTAAACACATAATAAAAATTTTAAGTGCTGGTTTCCCAAAGTATTAGCAAAATGACCTGTTGATACAACAAAGTTTTATTCCTACATCATAAATGAGTGTTTTCCATGGGAATAGAGATTTAAGAACCCCAGGAACTGGGGAGCCTGGTGGGCTGCCGTCTATGGGGTCGCACAGAGTCAGACACGACTGAAGCGACTTAGCAGCAGCAGAGTAGAGAAGTTAAAGTTGAAATATTATTGGGATTTTCCTATTTTGGTTACTTTTTATATATGATGGGCATCTTGGCATTTTGCTGAAGAAATCAAAAGCGGTCATCTAATTTTTTAATAAAAATTTAATAACCTTAAACAATGCTGGTTATATACACAGAATGCTTTGAGCCGTTCTCAGGTGAAGATCTGTCTTCATTAAAAGAGTAGAATTTATAAGACATTGGTTGTACTTGTGTAGTTATCTTACAGAGTTATCTGAGAGTCTCAGCTTTCTGAGAGTAAATATAATATCTTGCTTCTCATAGTTCCAGCATTTTCCAGTCTTGGACACACTGTATGCTTAATAAATACAATAATAATACAGTAATAGCTTCCACCAGATGGCATTGTCTGTACTTCACACCATGTCATTTGCTTGTTTGCAGTCACAGACAACTGAGACCAATAAGTCTCATAATTCTATTTGTTTAATGTCATTTTCAATCAAACATATTTTCTATATTCATTATATTGCATGGGATGTATTATTCAAATGATCTTTTAGGAACAATTTGAATTAAGAAGAAAAGTTTTTTAAATGAATTATTAAGCATTTTTATTGGTATTTGTATCATGTATCTGCCATTTATAATTCAAAGATGTTAAGAGATGCAAATTTGGATCTCCCTGTGCTCTTCTTTTGGGAATGATAATTTATCCTGGGTAAATTTATCTATTCTGTACTATTTATCTAAGAAAGTCATGGAATTGTAGCCTTCTAGGAAAGATTATTGGCCATATAAATTTTCAAATCTTTGGCTCTGGAATTGTCCATTCAAAAATTGGTGTAAGTCAAAACCAAAACATAAATTTCATGCTGCTTCTAATTCAATAGTACTTAACTGCTTATCTACATCTAGCTAAGGCAAATTAGTTCCCTCAATCCATGCATGTGTTAAAAGGTTATTTTATAAAAAGGGTATGACTTTCATAGATATAGAAAATAAATGTGTACAAAATTTTTATTTAACTCAGTGATTAATAGGGAACTAGTAAGAAGTTATACTGTTTAAAAGAAGAATTCAATCAGGGATACAGACGTGAATTTACAAATAGATGTGTAGCTAGTTTATTCCATGGTAGAGAGGATAATTAATTGTCTCTCTGTCTTACAAAAGCTATTTGCATGTCTATGAACAAGAGTCATTTGCATTGCTGTCAGTTATCTAAAACTTGCAGAGCTGTAAATAGCTCAAAGGCGATGGAAAGTTCAGAATCCTCGTAGAATAAAACAACCCTGAAAGGTGTGTTTGGACCCTGCCACATTTTTCACTGAAGACATCCAGTGTATTTAAAAGTCATTTGCATTTTGTTCCTATACTTTCCTCCTACTCACTTGGCAATCATAAAAATCTAAACGTGAGATTCTTGACTGCAAAGAAGTCTGTATGGTTAGATTTGGCCTAACTGTTTATATAGGTGCAGCATGGATGTTAATTTTCCAGAGACCTTGAATTTACTTGTGATACTAGAAGTGTGCAATACCGAGCAATCGTTAAGACCACAAATTGAATTTCTGTCTGAAATTTTTTAATACATTTTGGATTGGACTTTTAAAAGCTTTTACTGTTTGTTATCGCAATAATAGGACACCCGAGTCCAAGAGAGTTTCTCTAAGAGATTTCACCTCTCTTTCCCAGCCTGGCATGAAGAAACGTTCCTCACCCCTGATAAACTTTGGAAACCAAGTATTAGGCTAATTTTCTTGGAAGCTTTGTGAGAATTGGTTCCATAAGTATAGCCATCATTTGTTTCTTAAATAAGAAACTTATACTACACGCATAACACTTCAATGAGACTTCTGTTATATAATTGATTTGCTGAACTAAATCCTGGTTAGAAAGAGAGCAGGTTTTTACTGACCTAAGCAAATAAATACATTGCTGTGAAAAATTAAGAAACAGAAAGATTCTAAATTCTGAAAGTTCAGTGAGAATCAGATGTCATTTTTAAAAGTTTCAAAAGTATACTCTACTGTAAAAGTATAGATTACGATAATGGTATGGATTAGATTGTTCAGAAAACAGACTTTCTTCTGTATCCAGAGGGTTGCGCATTAAATAAAAAACAAATTGTTGTTGTTCAGTTGCTAAGTCATGTCCGACTCTGCAATCCCATGTACTTTAACATGCCAGGTTCCCCTGTCCTTCACTATCTCCCGGAGTTTGCTCAAATTCCTGTCCATTGGGTCAGTGAATCTATCTAACCATCTCATCCTCTGTTGCTCCAATCTCCTTTTGCCTTCAATCTTTCCAAACATCAGTGTCTTTTCCATTGAGTATTCAAGGCTGATTTCCTTTAGGATGGACTGGTTGAATCTCCTTGCAGCCCAAGGGACTCTCAAGAGTCTTTTGTTGTGTCTGACTCTTTGCAACCCATGGACTGTAGCCTACTAGACTCCTCTGTCCATGGAATTCTCCAGGCAAGAATACTGGAGTGGGTTGCTATTTCCTACTCTACTCAACAAAAGAAATGTTCTAAAAATTCTGACATTGTCCACTGATAAGACCTGAAATTTGTCTAAGTGATGTCTATTTAGAACCCTTTCCAAATATTTAAAGTGTCAAATGGTTTTTCTAGGCTTGAGGTGTTATAAACCAAGGCTAGTAAAATTCACTTTCCAAGTTTTGCCCTTCCTTATGCTTGTTTATATTCTGGGATTTGACACTTTCTTTTAAGACAAGTCTCAGGGCTTCAGGATGTCAAAGCTAATTATAAATGCATTCATCTTTCTATATTTAATGAATCAATAGATGATATGTATCTCAATGATTTTTCAGTTTCAGTGTATAGTATCTGAATCATTACACCCACAGGGACAAAAAGCTCTTTAGGGATCCCAATAAGTCCCACCAGTGGGAAGGAGTGTCATGTCAAAGAAATAATCAACACACACACGACACACACACAGAGCCAACAACTACTACTTTAGGACAAAACCAAGTTTTTCCTTGAAAAACAAAAGCACAGAAAAAATTATATTTCTTTGCCACTATTGCTTCTAGGGTGGTCTGCACTTCTCATATGAATTATAGCTCTTAACCAAAGTAGCTTCTGTTTCATGGAAATCTGGAATGTGGATAATTGAGAATTTTTTTGTCATTTACAAACATTTGAACAGACTAGCAAAGCACATGGCTACACATAATTCTGCTTCTTATAGTACACATATCCTGTTTTTTTTTTTAACTTTTTATAAAGTGGCTAGAATTAACATTTCCATTAAAATGACTGAAAGATATAGCCTGCTGTAGTAAATATAATGAGCACAAGTAGATAACAAAGCAATTACAAGAATGATATCTAGCTACTCACTAGAAAATTGGAGGACAAAAGACAATGGAATATGGTAGATAGACAGATAGGATTAATGGTTTCAGACTGTGACCTTTGCTGTAAGAGAAAGAAACAGGAAGAACTAAGGGAAGACAGCTGCAGAGGGAGGTAGTAGCAATGGTAATAAGTAATAGTGGTAACATGTGACATTTGAGCTGAGATCTGAAAAGTGAGCATGTGCCATACACAGGTTGCAAGGAGAAAGAATATCCCAGGCAGAAGAAATTGCAGTCAGTCATTAGAGAAAAGACTTGAAGACTTTGGAAGACTAAGTATGTGATGTTAGATGAGGTTAGAGAAAGACCCAGAAGTTCAATTTTGGGGGTTTTGAATGTCTGGAGTTGAGATCAGGTGATTTTCTATATGCTAAGAGAAAGTGTTGATAGTTTATTGATTGTTGATATTTTAGCCAGAGGATAATGGTTGATTTGACTTCTTTTTTTAATTTTTATTTTTTTAGTTGACATTTGACAGAGAGCTTCATTTTTTGTTGGAGTATAGTTGCTTTACAATATTTTGTTTCTGTTGTACAGCAGTGAATCAGCTATATGTATACATATATGCCCTCCCTCTTGGACCTCCCATCCTCTGCCTTCATCCTACTCGTCTAGGTCATCACAGAGTACTGACCTGAGCTCTCTGAGGTTTCCTACGAGCTACCTGTTTTATACATGGTAGTGTATATGTATCAATCAGACTTACTTTCTAAGAGATTATTTGACACCATGAAGATAGTCAACTAGAGAGCCAATATTAGTCAAAACAAGGATAGCAGCTATGAGATTTATAGTAATATAACAAGGAATAGATGAAGACTTGGATCCAGGGTAGTGGAGAATACATGTAATTTTCTCCATTTCTTTAGTTATAATTTAAAACAATATTCTTAATTTCTCAATCCATTAGAAGTGATCCTGTTAACAAAACAGCATTTTCTAAAATGTTAGTCTATATCTCTTTTAATGAATTTCATGTATTTATTCATGTTTATAAATAAATGTGCCATGCTAAGTATGTGTTTATCAGAAAAAAAATTAAAAACAAACATTATAAACTATGTTTGAAATTAACACAAATCAGTCAGCTTTTGCTCCTGTCCCAAATATTAGATATGACCATTATCTGTGAGTTGGTAAGTTTCAACATCTGGAAGGTTAATGATAAATTAAGTCAGGTCTATTCTTAATTCTCATGGCAAATGGAGGATTTTTCACAGATGGATTAAAGTAGACTTCGCTGAGAAGCAGGAAAATAGGTTCATGCCTCTGTTAAGTCTTGTGTAGACAGAACCTTCAAGAATCATTTTAGGTTCACCTCTTACAACAGGCAGTAGAGTTGTAAGCAAAAACAGATAGTTATGCTTACTAAAGTGGAAAGATGGTCGTGGTTGGGGAGTAGATAAGTTCAGATGTTGGGAATAACATATAAACACTGCTATATATAAAATGTATCATCAACAAGGACCATAGCACAGGGAACTATATTTAGTACTCTATAATGACCTATATGGAAAAAGAATCTGGAAAAGAATAGAGGCATGTGTGTGCATAACTGAATCATTTTGAAACTGATACAACATTATATATACCTGAAACTAACAACAATATAAATGCCTGAAACAATATGTACTACAGTATAAATACCTGAAACTAATACAACATTGTAACTCAACTATACACCAACATACAACTATATACCAACATACAACATGTTACAGTACAACATTGTAAATAAACTATATGCCAACATAAAAGTTAAAAAGATAAATAGTGCTCCAAAGCTCCACTCTCCTTCATTGTAAAATAGTTTCAACTCTAACATTAATGACAGTTGTTATTAAGCAAAGATGAGTTTGTTAGGGAATAGCAGAGGAATTCCAAACCATGGCACATCACATGTACGTTCAAGGAGGGGAAAGGGAGGCTAGTTTTTATTAGGTCCTCAGAGGAAGTTGTTATGAACAAAAGTTCTTGGGGGAGGAAGAAGACAGGGTTGTAGCAGTTTCACATTGGTTGTAAGTGATGAAGGTTTGCTCTCTCTGAGCAGTGAGGAGGTCTCTCTTCGGGTGACTGGGCAAGCTGAGACCAGGAGTACATGCAGGAAAACTCTCTTTCCCAGCTTCATTTTAAACCAGATTTCCATTATCCATTTTCACAGTTCTAAAACTTTCATGGCACCCGGGAAGATGGGAGTTTCTGTTGGATAATTGATCAAAGGATGACCAATTAAAATTGTTTTCCATCATTTTTGTGTGTGATATAGATTCTGAATATCATCAATTTTGAATGACCCAGAAAAATGAGAAGTCTGTTTCGAATTCATAAATTGTCAGCTGCATGTTATAGTTCTTAAAGTATCTTATTTTGGAAGTAAAAGAAGTGGCAGGTGGGCATTTCATTGTTTCCATTATGTAGAATTCCATGAGTTTAATGTTTAAGATTTGTGATATCTGTACCTTTAACAGTTAAAACTCTGTTTACAGGAACAGAATTTGACTTCTGTGTGAATGAGAGCAGTAACAAAGTGTGGATAGAAGGGTTCTGTTTCATAGAAAACTACTGGGATTTACATATTTGTGATTTGCAGTTTTGATAATTTCCAGCACATCACTCTTTCCATTTGTATGTGTATTTGTGTATGGATGAGTGTGCTTTGTTACAGTATTCTCCTATTCCCTTCAATATGTTCTTTTTAATGGCATTATTTACTTCATATTTTATACTAAAAATGAATGTCCATTAGATCTCATGGGTTTATGTGCAAATTACTTTTTGTTTTTGTTCTTTTTCAATTCTTTCAGCAATGCAGATAAAAGTTTGAATGACATTTCAGGAAAAAAGCAAATAAAATATAGATTATTATTAATATAATTTGCATTAACTGACAGAAAAAAATATAATTATGCAATAGAAAATTCTTGAAGGAAACAGTGGATTACTTGCAAAGTTTATGGGCATGAATGCATTCATTTTCCCATGAGATGTTTTTTATTGAAAATGAAATACTAATAACTTTTAGCTTAATATTTTATTAAAATAGTTATTTTTAAGTAAGAAGTGATAAAATTTAAAAATTAAAGTTTCTGTATGAAATATTATCTTTTTTTCTATTTTCCCTTTGTTTTATTGAAATTGTACAGTTTATTACAATAAGCTTGTGCTAGTCAAGTAATCAAAATAACAAACAATACATTTGTATTCATTCTGGACAAGGAAAATCACAATTATTAGTTGTGTGTGCTATTTCCATAGTTATATAATTTTCAAAATTTCATGTATGTATAATAATCCTTGATATAGACAGGCAACAAATCATTGCAGAAATATGACTTGTCACCAGTACTCAAAGTTAAAAAATATCATGATGCTTGAACAGTTGCTTTTAAAGTTTACTACCATAAAAATATATGTCAGTTTTGTTCACATTTGTATGGGCCTGGCTATTATCTTTTAAATTTGAATATAAATATTTGAGTGTGACCTATATAACATGAAACATTAAATTCATTTAAAGATCAATTAATCAAGCAATAGTGAAAGTCGCTCAGTCATGTCCGACTCTTTGCGACCCTGTGGAGTATACAGTCCATGGAATTCTCCAGGCCAGAATACTGGAGGGGGTAGCCTTTCCCTTCTCCAGAGGATCTTTCCAACCCAGGGATCGAACCCAGGTCTCCATCATTGTAGGCAGATTCTTTAGCAGCTGAGCCACAGGGAAGCCCAAGAATATTGGAGTGGGCAGCCTATGCCTTCTCCAGAGGTTCTTCCCCGACTCAAGAATTGAACCAGGGTCTCCTGCATTTCAGGTGGATTCTTTACCAACTGAGCTATCAGGGAACAATTAAGGAATAGCCTTGCTTATGTTATTATTTAGATAAAATATCCATTAAAATTCAATAAATATTTTATTTAAAAATAATAATGTTATGCAAATTCAAGAATACCATACTTTTAGACATGGCAATTCAAACTAGCATTCTAGATAGAGAGATAATATACAATGTGTCATAAATTATCTCTTTTTTCTGAGATCTTTCAGTAACTAAGCATTATCCTATCAGACATATTACTCAGGCATAAATTTTCTGAGAAAAAAAAAAAAACTTGTAAGGTCATCATTTGAGCAGGACAAACAGATTTGACTAATTTACAGCACCATTAATTTGACATAAGTTATACAGTGGGGTTGAAGAGTTTCATTTTATGGACTGACTTCAACAGCAAGAACCACACCAATTGAACTTTTTGGTTTATAAAGCTAAATTATGACTTTTTGTCAATACTTCAGCATTCCATACCAAGAAGAAAAAGTGGTATGCCACCACTGCTTTTGTATCTGATGATCTTTCAATGTTGCTGAGAATTGGAAATTATCCCTTATGATGGATGAAATTGCAAAGTTTAGATATGAGCACATATAGTATTAAACTGCATTTTAATTATACAACTTAGCTATGAGGTTCTGACCTATTCCCTATAACTGCTAGTCCTTGTTTCCCACCAACTTGGAACCTTTTGATTTGTGTCCTCTGAAATAGGCCTATTGAGCCCCTTGTATACATCTGAGCTCAGTGGAAAGAAATGTGGATGGCGGCTGTAACCCTGTATTGCAGGACTGAGCCTTCCCTCTGTTGTATTTTTCTAGGGGAACTTGAACTCCATAGACTCAGTTCTGATAACTGGGATTCTGTCTTGTTTCTTTTTTTTTTAAATTTAAATTTTACTTTTTAACTTTACAATACTGTATTGGTTTTGCCATACATTGACGTGAATCCACAGGTGTACATGAGTTCCCAACCCTGAACCCCCCCTCCCATCACCCTCCCCATATCATCTCTCTGGGTCATCCCAGTGCACCAGCCCCAAGCATCCTGAATCCTGTATCGAACCTAGACTAGAGATTCATTTCTTACATGATAGTATACATGTTTCAATGCCATTCTTCCAAATCATCCCACCCTCTCCCTCTCCCACAGAGTCCAAAAGTCTGTTCTTTACATCTGTGTCTCCTTTGCTGTCTCGCATATAGGGTCATCATTACCATCTTTCTAAACTCCATATATATGTGTCAGTATACTGTATTGTTGTTTTTCTTTCTGGCTTACTTCACTCCGTATAATCGGCTTCAGTTTCATCCACCTCATTAGAATTGATTCAAATGTATTCTTTTTCATGGCTGAGTAATAGTCCATTGTGTATATGTACCACAGCTGTCTTATCCATTCATCTGCTGATGGACATTTAGGTTGCTTCCATGTCCTGGCTATTATAAACAGTGCTGCGATGAACACTGGGGTACACGTGTCTCTTTCAATTCTGGTTTCCTCGGTGTGTATGCCCAGCAGTGGGATTGCTGGGTCTTGTTTCTAAGAATGAGTAATAACCTTTACTGCTGTAGTGGTTCTGAGCTTACTTCAGTGGTGTCTTGTTTTAGTAACTGCATTGATATCCACACACCACCCTGACCCCCTCATTTTTAAATCCTACTGATGGGAAAGTGGCAAACAAGGACCCTTTCTCTGACTTTTAAATCCTACCACTGGCAAAGTGGCAAATGAGGACCAAACCTGACTTCAGGTATTTGAAAATATTTTCTTTCTGTGATTTCACCTAACCTCTGATAAAAGTCAGATTTGAAGTAAACATCTGTATTTGGTGATCAATTTTTACAAGGGCAAGCAGGAGATGTCAGGTTAAAGTGAAATCAAGTTTTATTGGAAATGTCTTTAAACCTTCCCAACTATAGGAAAGTACCTGTAGACAGGAAAGATCTAGAATCATATGTGAACAGCTATGTTGCAGTTATGTTCATTAAGTATATTTCCTTAAAGTTATGAAAATATACTACTAAATAGCCTTTTTAAGAAAAGGTAGACATAACTAAAATTAATCATCAAACTTTTAGTTATTTAAATCTAGTCTGTAATCAGTCACTCAGTCGTGTCCAACTCTGTGATCCCAAGGACTGCAGCCCACCAGGCTCCTCTGTCCTTGGGGATTCTCCAGGCAAGAATACTGGAATGGGTTGTTATTCCTTTTGCCAGAAGATCTTCTCAACCAAGGGATTGAACCTGGGTCTCCTGCATTGCAGGTAGATTCTTTGCCAACTGAGCCAAGAGGGAAGCTAACATATTTAGTACAAATTAAAACAGTGCAAATTGATTTACAGTATAAAGTAAGTCCCCGTCCTAGTTTTGAACCTCAGTACCCTGGTCCTTGGCTGCTTCCCTGGTGGCTCAGATGGTAAAGTGTCTGCCTGCAATGCAGGAAATCCAGGTTCGATCCCCGGGTTAGGAAGGTCCCCTGGAGAAGGAAATGGCACCCCACTCCAGTATTCTTGCCTGGAAAATTCCATGGATGGAGGAGCCTGGTGGGCTACAGTCCATGGGGTTGCAAAGAGTCAGACACAACTGAGCGACTTTACTTTCTTTCACCCTGGTTCTCAAGTTTTCATCAGAGGCAACCATAGTTTCAGTTTATATAAGCCTGCCATTTGTTTCAGTGGTTGCATGGTTTCCATTACATGTAAAAACACAGCTTATTAAACCATTCCTCTGATGTTGGCATTCAAATTCTTTGTAGTCTATACTGATATGAAATACATCTTTGCAAAATATTTTTGTTCTATATATCTGTAAAATAAATGCTTATATATGGCATTGTTGGTGAAAAATTATATACCTTTAAACTTTTTAAATGGCTTTCAGTGACCTTATCTGTTCAAGTGATCCTTGGTATTTAAATGCGTTTGTCTTTATTACGAGTAAGCTTACAAATCTTGTATTTTCTTTGGCTAAAAAACATAGTTTCATGATTTCTCACTCTTTTTACTACCTTTGAGCAACTTCCATGTTTAAAAAAGGGAAAGTGATGTTATGAAACTGAAGGTAATATTTCAAAAAAAGGATAAACTCATAGGTTAATATATAAGCTAAGAATGTAAAAAGAAGTATTTTAATGAAAATGCCTAGAGAGAAATAGATTTGGTGTTTTATCTGCTCACTCTTAACACAATCTACTGTCTTTAATTCAAAAGTGGTCATCTAATTACCAAATCCAAGGGCTTCTTCTCAATTTTGTGACAGTTGGGAGTAGCTAAATGGCATAGCAGTTAAAAAGCATAGACTACATTTGGATTATGGTCTGGCCTCTTCAATATCTCATAATTGAACAAGTCACTTAAACGCTCTATCTGTATTATTATCTGTAAAATGAAGATAATGATGGTATTTACCATACATATTTTATGTGATAATTCAACTAAATGATGTGTCAAGAAAGCACTTAGTCTAGAGGTTGACACTAAGTAAGTGATGTTTCTATCAATATAATTATTATTGGCATCTTGTCAGCACATCATAGGGTGCTCTTGACCACACCTCGTGTTCCGAATTCATTTTTCCTTTGCGTTTGTAGTTAAAGGTACTCGGCTTGGCTCTTTCTTCTCTGGTAACTCTTACAACTTCTTTCCTGATCCTCTTTCATCTTTTTAACGGATATTTCTATTTTTGAAGGTTATCATATTAGATAGAAGATGAATGTTTCCCAGTCACATTTCTGACCATGCTGTCACTCTGATTACAATTAATCACCAGTAATTAAGAACTGATTTGGAAAGTATTTTTAGTCTTTTTTTTTTTTTTTTTTGGCCTTGACATGGGGCTTGTGGGATCTTAGTTCTCTGACCAGGAATGGAATCCAGTCCTCTGGCAGTGAAAGTGGAGTTCTAATTACTGGACCAGCAGGGAATTCCTTGATTTCTGAAACTTTTCTATGAGCTATCCAAGAGTTAAGGTTCAGGGATATGTTGTGCAGAAAGAACTCCAAAATAGAACTGAGATGTAGCTTTGAATTCTGGCAACTGAAATATGTATGAATGTACAGGCTAGTTTACTTCTCTAGAAAGCAGCTTTTCCAAAGAAGCTGGAAAAGATCAAGGTACATCAACTGGAAATCTCCAAATATGTTGTAGGAGTCAGATTTTTACTATTCTATGGTCATTTGATAGTAATTTGAAGAAATCTGCATACCCATACTTATGTAAATTACTCATTGTAACTGTGTGCTCATGTTGACAACTATTAAAAAGCAAAGATATCACTTTGCCAAAAAGGTCCATGTAATCAAGGCTATGGTATTTCTAGTAGTCATGTATGGATATGAGAGCTAGACCGAGTAAACTCCAGGAGATGGAGATGGACAGGGAGGCATGGCGTCCTACAGTCCATGGGGTTGCAAAGAGTTGGACACGGCTGAGTGACTGAACTGAACTGAACTGAATTGTCCAAGGGACTCTCAAGAGTCTTCTCCAACACAACAGTTCAAAAGCTTCAATTCTTCAGCGCTTAGCCCTCTTTATAGTCCAAATCTCACATCCATACATGACTACTGGAAAAACCATAGTTTTGACTAGACAGACCTTTGTTGGCAAAGTAATGTCTCTGCTTTTTAATAAGAGGTTTAGGTTGGTCATACCTTTGCTTCCAAGGAGCAAGCCTCTTTTAATTTCATGGCTACAGACACCATCTGCAGTGATTTTGGAGCCCCCCAAAATAAATTCTGTCACTGTTTCCACTGTTTCCCCATATATTTGCCATGAAGTAATGGGACCAGATGCTACACGATCTTAGTTTTCTGAATGTTGAATTTTAAGCCAACTTTTTCACTCTCCTCTTTCACTTTCATCAAGAGGTTCTTTAGTTCTTCTTTGCTTTCTTCCATAAGGGTGGTGTCATCTGTATATCTGAGATTATTGATATTTCTCCAGGCAATCTTGATTCCAGGTTGTGCTTCATCCAGTCCAGCATTTCTCATGATGTACTCTGCATAGAAGTTAAATAGCAGAGTTACAATAATAGCCTGACGTACTCCTTTCCCGATTTGGAACCAGTCTGTTGTTCCATGTCCAATTCTAACCATTGCTTCTTGACTGGCATACAGATTTCTCTGGAGGCACGTCAGGTGGTCTGGTATTCCCATCTATTCCAGAATTTTCCACAGTTTGTTGTGATCCAGACAGTCAAAGGCTTTGGCATAGTCAGCAAAGCAGAAGTGGATGTTTTTTGGGAAATCTGTTGCTTTTTCTATGATCTGGCAGGTTTGGCAATTTGATCTCTGGTTCCTCTGCCTTTTCTACATCTAACTTGACCATCTGGAAGTTCTTGGTGCATGTACCGTTGAAGCCAGGCTTTTAGAATTTTGAGCATTACTTTGCTAGCATGTGAGATGAGCGCCATTGTGTGGTAGTTGGAGCATTTTTCGGTATTACCTTTCTTTGGGATTGGAATGAAAACTGACCTTTTCCAGTCCTGTGGCCACTGCTGAGTTTTCCAAATTTGTTGGCATATTTAGGGCAGCAGTTTCACAGTATCATCTTTCAGGATTTGAAATAGCTCATCTGGAATTACATCACCTCCATTAGCTTTGTTCCTAGTGATGCTTCCTAAGGCCCACTTGATTTCACATTCCAGGATGTCTCGCTCTAGGTGAGTGATCACACCATTGTGATTATCTGTATTGTGAAGATCTTTTTTTTGTATAGTTCTGTATATTATTGCCACCTGTTCCTAATATCTTCTGCTCCTCTTAGGTCCATAACATTTCTGTCATTTATGGTGCCCATCTTTGCATGAAATGTTCCTTTGGTATCTCCAATTTTCTTGAAGAGATCTCTAGTCTTTTCCATTCTGCTGTTTTCTTCTACGTATTTGCATTGATCACTGAGGAAGGCTTTCTTATCTCTCCTTGTTATTCTTTGGAACTCTGTATTCAAATGGATATATCTTTCCTTTTCTCCTTTGCCTTTCACTTTTCTTCTTTTCATAGCTGTTTGTAAGGCCTCCACAGACAATCATGTTGCCTTTTTGCATTTCTTTTTCTTGTGGATGGTCTAGATCAATGCCTCCTGTACAGTATCATGAACCTCTGACCATAGTTCTCCAGGCACTCTGTCTCTCAGATCTAATCACTTGAATCTGTTTGTCACTTCCACTGTATAAGGGATTTGATTTAGGTCATACTGTGGTGTTGGAGAAGACTCTTGAGAGTCCCTTGAACTGCAAGGAGATCCAACCAGTCCATTCTGAAGGAGATCAGTCCTGGATGTTCTTTGGAAGGACTGATGCTAAAGCTGAAACTCCAGTACTTTGGCCACCTCATGTGAAGAAGTGACCCATTGGAAAAGACCCTGATGCTGGAAGGGATTGGGGAGAGGAGGAGAAGGGGATGACAGAGGATGAGATGGCTGGATGGCATCACTGACTGGATGGACATGAGTTTGGGTGAACTCTGGGAGTTGGTGATGGACAGGGAGGCCTGGCGTGCTGTGATTCATGGGGTCGCAAAGAGTCAGACATGACTGAGCGACTGAACTGAACTGAACTGGATGGTCTAGTGGCTTTCCCTGCTTTTTTGGACAGAAGGGAGATCAAACCAGTGAATCTTAAAGGCAATCAGCCTTGAATACTCATTGGAAGGACTGTTGCTGAAGCTTCAATACTTTGGCCACCTGATGTGAGGAGCAGACTTCTTGGAAAAGATTCTGATGCAGAGAAAGATTGAAAGCAGAAGGAGAGGAGGATGACAGAGGATGAGGTGGTTGAATGGCATCATTGATTCAATGGACATGAACTTGGGCAAATTCCAGGAAATAGTGAAGTACAGGAAGGCCTAGCATACTGCAGCCCATGGGGCACAAAGAGTCAGACATGACGGCAACTGAACAACAATAATTTGATTGACTGCTGTTTTGATGAGGATGAATTTAGTAACAGATTTGCTAATATAGAGAGAAAATAAAATGATAGTAAGCAATGAAATAGGAGACATGATATTTTAAAATTATATGAAAATTGAATTCAGGATGCCTGTTATCAACAAATCTGGGCTGTTGTACTATTTCTCTCTATCAGTGTGGCAATGAAGCATGTGCATCGTCTCATGGCACATTTCTTATTCCTGTTTCTACTGCTGTCCCTTTCTAGTGTTCTCTTGAATTAGTATCTAGAAAGATTCTGTTAACATAGAAGGGAAATTAAATCATTCATTGGCTACAGTGTCTCCAAAATTTTCCCGTCATACTCAAAACAGAAATTAAAACTGGTTCCGTGATGTATGAGTATTAAGATGGTCACGAATCACTTTTCCTACCATTCCCCACCTACTGAGCTCCAGTTCTCTTTGCCTACTTGGTTTTCCTAGGACCGTATCAGGCAAATTACTTCAGGCCCTTTGCATATTCTGTTTCTTTCCTGGAATACTCTTTGAACAGATGCTCACACAACTCATTTTCCTACTTTCTTCTGTGAAGTTTTTTCACTGAAGCATTTTCACCTTTTCAGAAAAGACTTCCTGATTAGTTTACTTACATTTGGTACCATTTCAAACCTCTGTACAATTCTTCCATGGCTCATGTTCTCAATAGCTTATTACTGGTCTTTCCCGTTGATAATACAAGGTCCCATATTTCAATTAAAACTCTGTGAATGGTAGGTATTCTTTTCTAGTTTTTTACTGCTATAATATGTCAGAAACTTAGTATACTATGCTGCCTGTAACAGGCTGTTAATACTAATTGAAAGGGTATATGTAAAGTAGCTAAAGAAATGTTTAACTTACAGCAAGTAGTTAACATGTTTTTTCTTATTTTTAGGATAAGATTAAAAAGTTGACATTGAACAGACTTTGTGATCTTGAATCTATGGTCTGAGTCTTTATTTTAGCAAGTATTCATTGGGAACCCATTTGAATGTTTTAAACTGTGCTTTCGAGAGTTTCATTTGGAAAAGATTGAGCTTTAGAATTGAGTGCATATACTTAGGGAGAACACAGTGTATGGTATGATAAAAGGTATTAAGGTTTCACAGCTTTAAGGTAGTGGCAAAAGGAAAGGAAATATACCAGGGATGGTATCTTTCAGAGGAAGGATTGATATATTTGGGAGTAAGGAAAAGAAGTACACAACTTAGCCAAAGTTATGATGATAATGATGTGAGACTGAAATGGAAAGTATATTTAATACCTTGGTAATGAATTTAATATAAAAAGACATCAAGTGGAATGCTGGCTAATATTTTTAAAAGAGATAAGCACTGGGGAGACTGTGGACAAATCAGAACCCTTGTATACTGTCAGTGGGAATGTAAAATGGTAGAGCAGTTATGTAAAACTGTATGGACATTTCTCAAAAAATCAAAAATAGGACTACCAACTGATCCAGCAATCCCACTTCTGAGTATATATCCAAAAGAATCAGAGTCACGATCTCTAAGAGTTATCTACATGCTCAGGTTCATTGCAGCATTATTCTCAATAGTCAAGCTAGAGAAACAACCCAAAGTACCCATTGATAAATGGATAAATAAAAAAAAAATATGCACAATGGATATGACTCAGCCTTAAAAAATGAAGAAAATCCTACCACTTGTGACAACACAGAGGATGTTGTCATCCTTATGCTAAGTAAAATAAGTCAGTTACTGAAGGACAAATAGTACATGAATTCACCTACATGAGTCATCTAAAACAGTAAAACTCATGGAAGCAGAGAATACTATAGTGATTGTCAAGGGCTCAGAGTAGGGGAAATGAGATGCTGTTATTCAGTGGGTGTCAAGTTTTGATTATGCAAGATGAACAAGTTCTAGAAATTTGCTGTACAACATAGGGCCTGTAGTTAACAATATAGTGATGTCATTTCAGAGTTTATTAAGAGGAGCTAATTTCACGGTAAGTGTTCTGACCACAAAACACAGAAGCAACGCATGTATACAGAATCTAGAAAGATGATGCAGATGAATCTATTTGTAAAGTAGAAATAGAGATGCAGGCAAAGAGAATGGACATGCGGACACAGGGCAGGAAGGGAAGGGTGGGACAAATCGAGAGTAGCATTGACATATATAAACTGCCATGTGTAAAATAGATATTAATGGGAAGCTGCTGTATATCACAGGGAGCTCAGCTTGGTGCGTTGTGATGACCTTGGGGGGTGGGAGGGAGGCTCAAGAAGAAGGGGATATATGTATACATGTAATTGATTCACTTTGTTTTATAGCAGAAACTAACGCAACATTGTAAAGCAATTACACTCCAATAATTAAAAGCAACAACAACAACATGCTGTACACCTTAAATAAAAACGCAGAAACAAGATCAAAAACCAAAGGACAAAATAGGTTCTGGGAGGTGTTGGATACGTCTGCTATATTGATTGTGGAGATGATATCATGGGTATATGTTTTATGTTCCAACTCATCAAATTGTAAAGATTAAATATGTGCAGTTCTTTTTATATAAATCATACTTCAATATAGCTCTTCTAAAAAATGAATGAACAGAAGACATATTTCAGACATGTGCAAGAAGCACTGCAGAGTCAAGAAGAGAAAATGGGATAAAGTGAAGTGAAGTGAAGTCGCTCAGTCGTGTCTGACTCTTTGTGACCCCATGGACGGTAGCTACCAGGGGATAAAGTTAACTGAGACTTTTTTTTTTTAAGCAGGGGACAGCATGAGTATGTTTTTTGACTGTGAGGTATTAATAGTGGAGAGGATGTGATAGAATTAGAAGGCATCCTTTTCCTGAATGAAAAAACCCCAAAATCCCATTCATAATACTTTTTAGTATCAATAGACATATTGACTTTCTATTGGCTTAGAACAACACCGTTGATTACCTTATAGTTCTGCAGTCAGACATCTAAGATGGGTTAGAAGGCTACATTTTTTGCTTAAGGCTCTAAGGGAAAAGCTTTCACTTACCGCTACTTTTTAATAATGATATGCAAATATTTTTCACCTTCAGTAATTTGAAAATAATCATTAGCTTTAACAAAGTAATCTACCTACTTTGTTAATGAAACTATTTTATAAATGCTACTTAAATTCGACTATTCATTATATCATAAAGAGTGATTCTTGTTGAAAGGAGGACTGCAGATTAATTTTGCTTGTATGATTTATTTCTTCATATGTACAACAGGTTTTATGTTTAGCATTTTGTGTTAATACAAAATGGGGGCACAAAAACTGAGTAATTTAAATAACTTGAAATTTAGAATACTTTGCTATTTTTAAAAGCATTTTTAATTACTTGGTCTTTTTTTTTTCCTCCATATAAAGTTAAGACAAAAAGCTCATTGCCAAACTAGTGGAGAACACATTACTTTGGCTCATAGCTTTTAAAAGTATGTTTAGTTGTTCACATCCATGTTTGAAGGTAGAGATGTGTTTTCAAAGCTCATCTGAAAATGTATTCTGTGTAATAATTTCTTTGATTTTAAGAGTCTAACATTTTAAAGGTAGAAAGAGAAGAGTAAACAAACACATACGTCAAACGTAGAGACAAGGAAACACAGTGTTAGGAAATCGACCATTTACATGATACTCTCCTAGGTTGTAAGCAGTATCGTGGATATTTTATAGTTTCTTTTAATTTTCACACTAATCCCTGAAATAACTTTTTAGATCTCCCTCCCCAAAATAGGTATTCGAGAAAGTGAATAACCTGTTTATAACATAATACTCTAAATGCTCATTCAAAACTCAATATTACGTGGCCCTTAGCACAATATTCTACTTTTTATTAGTAAATAAACTACTACATGGATAATTTTAAGCTAATGAAAACAATAAAGCAAGCAAAGTGATTTGGCTGTCTGGAACTAGGCTAGGTATAAGTATTCAAATTATAATAATTCTATAAGGTTACCACAGAGAGACAACCAAATTTAATTTTTGGTGTGTTTTCATCCTATATTTTTACTGGGCATATATTGCACAATTGAGATTATGTGTTTCTAAAAACTCTTACTTTTAAAAATATTATGTTTTAAACACTTGTATTATTATTACATTTTTATAGTAGTTGTATTTAATAAATATATTCAATTTAATCAGGTCACATGCTCTCTCATAAAGTATAAGAAGGTAAAATGATAGAAAGTGGCTTCCACAATGGCTCAGTGAGTCCAGAATCTGCCTGCAGTGCAGGAAACACAGGAGACATGGGTTCAATCCCTGGTTGGGGAGAACTCCTAGAGAAGGAAATGGTACCCCACTCCAGTATTCTTGCCTGGGAAATCTCATGGACAGAGGATCCTGGCGGGCTACAGTCCAGAGGGTTGCAAAGACTCAGACATGACTGAGAGAGAGAGATGAAAATGATAGAAACTATACTATATGAAATAAAATTGCATGCAAATTATACATTAATGTTGCTATAGCAACACTTTTATTAATATAATTTTATGAGTTGCTACTGCTAAGTCACTTCAGTCGTGTCCGACTCTGTGCGACCCCAGAGACGGCAGCCCACCAGGCTCCGCCATCCCGGGGATTCTCCAGGCAAGAACACTGGAGTGGGTTGCCATTTCCTTCTCCAGTGCATGAAAGTGAAAAGTGAAAGGGAAGTCGCTCAGTCGTGTCTGACTTTTCGCGACCCCATGGACTGCAGCCTGCCAGGCTCCTCTGTCCATGGGATTTTCCAGGCAAGAGTACTGGAGTGGGGTGCCATGGCCTTCTCCGAATTTTATGAGTTACACGGTGTTAAGTTGAGACTGAGAATGTTTTACTTCTTCCTTCGGAAATAATCCTGAAAATTATCCTCTGGAAAATTTTCAAGCTAAAGGATACTAATAAACGTTTATAATCTTCAGATTATGTTGTAGTAGTAATGGCATGTGTGCTTCATTTTTGAAACTTCATGTTGTACATATCAAAATATAACTGCAAAACCAATACAATATTGTAAAGTAATTAATCTCCAATTAAAATAAATACATTTATATTAAAAAAGAATGTGAAAATGAAAAAAAAACAAAAAATAGAACTGCACAGCTTTTTTGCAGTAGTGACATTGCATATGCCAATGCATTTAAATTTTTGCTGATTAAAAATAAAATGCTGGGCTTTTCATTATTTATTGGCTTATCATGAAAGTCAAATTTATTGGCTTCCTGTTGAAATGAATACTGTTAGAGAGCAAGATTTTATTGCAATAATTTTGTTTGAGCCATTTACCTTTCAGAAAGGCACAAATCAACATTGTTGGGGCTAATGGTTATTGATTTGGAAATAATTCTAACAAGTATGGTTCTTTAAATTCAAGTAAAGGTTTTGCCAACTTAGCTGTTGTACAGCGTTGCACATTGCCTGAACCTCTTTTTGTACTTTATCTGGTTTACAGTTCATATTTCCAGTACAAAGGTGAAATGTCAAAACATTAATCTTTTTCATACTGTGCACTTATGCCTTATTAAGTATGTTGTTGCTGATTCATGATAGAGAAGTTGCTGTTATTTGCAAGTTAAAGATACAAACTTCTTTGATAAAAGTAATTTGACCCACACTTTCTCAGCTCTATCTAGCACACTGTCATATTTCTCAATTGTTTAAATAAATTGGTTATTGGAAATTGATTGAAGATGTAAATGCTAAATGCTAAATGACTTCAGTTGTGTCTGACTCTTAGCAACCCCATGGACTGGAGCCCACCAGCCTCCTCTGTCCACGAGATTCTCCAGGCAAGAATACTGGAGTGGGTTGCCATTTCCTTCTCCATTAAAAAGAGAATAGGGGTCCTAAAATTACAGTCCCTGGATATGTGCCTGTTTTAGGCTTATTTTGAGATAATATATATTTATTTGCTAACATCTATTAAATTTTTAAGTCATTGTTATTGCCTTGATACTGTTAATTCACTGAAGTTCACAATCTTTTCATGCCATTAAGAATTTCTTCCATCTAAGTTTTTAAATTACTTTCTGTGTGTGAAAACCGTTCTACAGCACATCTGATTCATATAAGTCATATTCTTTTTCTGACCTTCAAGCTATCACCTTGCTGCTCCTTATTTTAAACTTTTTTCTTTTCCATTCTAAGATACTTTTCTCAATATTTTCCTCCATGTCCTGATACAGTTATGTGAACTGTCAGTTCTGTTTGTGTTTCCCTTTCATCTGATTTTTATTTTATTATTGCAATTCTAGTCCCCTTGAAGTCCTCCCTTCTCCCATCCATCTTCCCCTTAATCACATCTGTTTCTCTCTCTGGCTTCTTTTCTCCCAGGAGTGCTCTTTTAAAGAGTCCGTGTCATCTTGCATACTTCTTTGACACTGCTGGCACGGTACTGAAATTTACTTCTTATGTTAGAAAGAAACACCATGTCTAAGGATGACTTTCTAAAGCTAACATCCTTGAAGCTTCTGGATTTAGTTTTTCTTGATCTGTGACATATTATACAGCTCCTCTATCATTTTCACATGGCGAATCTTTAAGTTCTAAAAAGACTGGATGCTTACAGATATTTCTACCGCACATGCTGTAGCCGTTCCTTTCTCATATGTATAGCAAGAAGGGAGTCTATTTTGCAGATTTTGTAGAACAAATTTTCTCTGAGGCATTTCTTAGTGGTACAGAGTTGGCATGTTATCATAAGCCATTGAATGGTTCCTTGACAATCTGAATTAAAAATATGTGTGACTCTCTAAAGTCCCTATAATAATGTAATTTTTACTGAGGTATAATTAGCATATAACATTATATTGACTTCAGGTATATAACAGCATGATTCACCAGGATAAGTCCAGTTAACCCCCATTGCCATACATAATTGCATTTTTTTCTTGTGTAGAGGATTTAAAATGTACTCTCTTAGCAACTTTTAAATATATGATACAGTTATGGTGGCGTTAGTGGTAAAGAACCTGCTTGTCAATTTGGAGATGTAAGAGATGTGAGTTTGATTCCTGGGTTGGGAAGACCTACTGGAGGAGGAAATGGCAACCCACTCCATAATTCTTGCCTGGAGAATCCCACGGACAGAGGAACCTGATGTGCTACAGTCCAGGGGGTTGCAAAGAGTTGGGCACAGCTGAAGCGACTTAGCATGTATGAAGGCATTCTGAATTAGAGTCACCATGCTCTGCGTTATTTCCTTCAGACTTATTTATTTTATAATTGGAAATGTGTACCTTTTGACTTCCTTCTCTCATTTCATCCCCAGTCATCCAGCCCTCTAGAAATTATCAGCCTATTTTCTGTATCTATGAGTTTGGCTTTGTTTGTCTTTTACATTCCACATATAAGTGAAATCACATATGACACTTGTCTTCCTCTACCTTCAGAGTTATCCATGTTGTTTCAAATGACAAGATTTTATTCTTTTTATGGCCAAATAATACCCCATTGCATGTCTGTTTCATGCCTTCTTTATCCAGTCATCTATTGATGGATACTTAGAACAACAGGGAAAGGGCTGTATCTTCAATATGTGGGGTTGGGAAAATTGGATAGTCACATACAAAAGAAAGTAATACTATACATAAAAATTAACTCAAATGGAGTAAAGACTTGAATGTAAGATCTCTAATAATACAATTCTGACAATATTGATCCCCTGCTCTCCCTGACTATATTGTTCTTTATACAAAAACTCTGCCTCCCATTTTAAAATGCTCTTCTGCCAACATCAGGTTGTTTTCTAAGCTATGATATCTCTGAATGGAATAGAAAGACTTGGAAATGGCAGTACTTATGATTTTGAGTGACTAGAAAATAATAACCATTAATGTATTTTGTGTTGGCCTCAATACTTTGGCTGTGTAACAGCACATTCCAGAATACATTGAATATCTACAGCACAATTTAAGATCAAGTTTAAGACTCAAGTATGTTATATGTATGCAAGTTGTCTTTCATGGAAAAAGGCAGGAGCTGCATATTGTAAAATCTGTAATAAACTGGATTTATTTATCTGGATTTATAATCCAAACAATACATTTCAATACCTACTTAAAAAATGAAAATGCTGTATATGGAATGCTTACCAACTAAGAAGCTAAATATAACAGTATTCAGGATGCAGGTCTATAAAAGGACAGGTTGTGAGCAACACTGAAACTAGGTTAACACAGACTGACTCCACATTGTTCAAAATTGGATGACAGTAATACAAATTAATAAAATTATTTTTAGATGCAGATGAAAACTGCCATAATAATAATAATAATAATAATAATAAATAAAACCTTTATGTCTGGCACAAGTGGTAGGAGCTGTATGTGCATACGATTTGTTTCTCAGTTGGAAAATTGAGAGCAATACATGAATTCAAAAGTTTGACAAGTTCATTCATGAATAGGAAAATATCAAGACAATATTTCATTCTTTTCGAATGATTTTATTTTTAAAATGTTTTAGGTTATGTTGTATTGGATGCATAAATATAAAGTATAAATAAAACTTAAGTTGAAAGAATTGCAATATTTTTCTTGTCAACTTACCAAATATGTAAAGGTACAATAATTTTTTGCATGGTAAGAGTCATTGATCTATCTGATGACAGTTTATAATATTTATGGAGGGAAAATTTTATGCTATTATATAAATAGATTTAAATATTTATAATATTTGGTCAATGTTCTGTCTGACTTTAGGCTAAATGAATAAACAGAGAACTCAAGTCAAGGCAGTGAATTTAGATGCCTTAGCAAAATGCTGGTCTTACTACAGAAATGTGGAATAATTTGTTGTTTTTGTTGATGACAGTGAATTGAAACAAACATTCCCATTGTAAAAGGGAAAAATTCAGCCTTCAGAAATGGAGAGGTCAACCCCCATACAACCGTATGAAGCAACATTTAACCCATTGTGACTAGATTTGGTGCTCTAAGGACACCCCATCCAGGGTCATGATGCCTCAGATCCCACTCTTCAGGAAGCTGGAACTGACCAAAGCATGAAGAGTTGCTCATCTGAAAAACCAATATGATGGGCTAGTGGTCTAGAAAATCTCCTTCTCTCCCTTCCAGAGAGAAGACAATAGAAATGTGCTGCTTACCTAAGCCACAGTTGAAAATTGGTCACTTTTCCAAAGCCAGATTAAAAATCTCTAATGAATGTTTCAAAACACAAAGTAATACATTGAAACAGGGTAATGCTCTAGTATTTTAAGTTTTTCTATGAAAGTTAGTTTTTACAAATGATGTATGTCAAAAAGATTTTTAATATTGAAAGCTATTTGTCAAAAATTGCAAACCTAAAGTACAAGCTTAACTAAAAATACTCAAAATGCTCTTTAGTTTTTGAATGAGTTTCAAGAATTTAAATTAATTCTTTCCCTCATCACACTTCCCCAGCACTGGACTTCAGCTCTTATTTCTGAAGACTAGACTTAGAATATGTGATATTTATGGTGGGATATAAATCACTCATAAATTCTAGAAATCCTACAGGTGCTCTGGTTTTCATAATGGATTTGCAGCGTGTGTTCTGAATGTGTTATTTTTCATGTTGATTCCTCTACAGCAGGTGTCATTTTTCAGTGACAGTTAATTTTATGGTTTCTGAAGATTTAAATAATTTAATAATATAGGATCTAATTTTCTGGTGTCTTTTCTGAGAATCATAAAGCATGTGAGCAATATGATCTTTCCAGCTATAGATTATTTAATATATTCAAAATGTATCCATCTCTATACTGACAAACACTTGTTAACTTGATTCGGAGAAGAGCAAAAGCACACATTCACTTATATCACCCTGGTCACAGGGTGATAAGTTAAGGTTTGCACACATAGTTCTAAACACTGCGCACATTGTCATAGTTAATTCTCAGATTACACCATGGGTTAAGTACCACTATGATTTTCACTGTGCAGAGTAGAAGGCTCAGATGTAAAAATGTTAACTAACTCACCCCAGGCTGCAGTAATTGTCAGGACTGGGACATAAATCCTGTCATCTGATAAGATGTCAGGGCTACCGTGGGACATGTGGACAGGAAAATGGGTGCTAGACAGATAATTCATTGAGTAGTCAGAAAGAGATAAAGGGCAAAATGATTTTTAACATTGGGAAGAATAAGGAAGTCATGTAGAAAACATCCGTGAAAAAAACACAAATGAGTAACAAAAATAGGAACTGGGACTTTATGGAATTTAACATTGGGGACTTTATGTTAAACACTGCATTGCCGTGACCGCTTTTGACTCTTTCACAAACTGTACCTTGCGCGTTTTTCAGATAAGGAAACTGAAGCTCAGGGAAGTTAAACAATTTGTCCGAGGACTCTGACTGTATGGATACTACTGCCAGGATTAAACCTACATACTGTGGGACTGACATATACACACTGCTACATATAAAATAGATAGCTAATAAGAACCCATGGTAGAGCACAGGAAACTCTACTCAGTATTCTGTAATGACCTATATGGGAATAGAATGCTTTAAAAAGTGGGTATATATGTATATATACAAATGCTTTAAAGAGTGGATGTATATGTATATATGTATAATATGTATAACTGATTCACTTTTCTGTCAATCAGAAACTAACACAGCATTGTAAATCAACTATTTCAAATAAAAAGTAATTACAAAACCCTACATATTGTGTTAACAACTATATGTCTATAAAAAGTTCTCAAAATTATGCATTTTTAAAAAGAGTGTAATAGTTATTGTTTGTAAATCTGAGTAACATATCTTGTAGTTGATTCTTACTTTTTAAAAATTTCACTACTTTGGACTCAGAATTGGTGATTATGATGGTAGTACTTTCTTTTCTTGAAACTAATTTAATTCTGTGTGTGTTTGAAGACTCAGTTTAATTACCATTGTGTGGAATTTTGGATTAATCTGATACTTTATGCTCAGAAATGACATCTAAATGTTAGCTCAAGTTTTAGAAATAACTTTTTAAAATTATTAAATCTTTTGTCTTTTAAAGAATCAATATTTTTTTCCTGAATGACTTTAGCATTTGCCTTATAATGGAATTCCATATTTTATTATATTTAAGCAAGCTAGAAACATCTCTCATTTTGATTATTAGAAAACTGAACTTTTTAATGATTATAAATCTTGCAGTATCTAAGATGCTAAAGATGACATTACTTAAAAAATGTTCTACATATTTACATCAGCACCTTAGATTTTACTCTCTTTAACACTTTACATGGTTCAAACCTAAAAGTCAAGATACCATTGAAAAAATAGAAGCTAAACATTAAGGTGGTTTATTTCTCCAATTATGAAATCTGAAGTTATCTGCATTATTTTTGACATAAAAACCAAAACAAGGAGACAAATTAGGCATATATTCTGAAAATTTGTGTTCTCCAAATTCACACAAACCACATACACACACAAACTTTTGTTTTGAGTCTTCATATGTTTATTAAATCATAAAGGCAAGGACATAAAAATTTACAAAATTTTAGATAAATGCTCTCATAAGCAATTTATATTTTTTTAAAATGCAGTAATGTGCATATTCTGATTTAAATGAAGAACAAGTTGTTTTTGCTGTTAACACGTGAAGACATAATAAAAATGTGTGTATTTAAAAGAATGTCTTAGAACCATTATATTATTATTCAAAAGTTTTATGTGACTATTCTAAGAAATATTACCTTTAATAGTTTAGTGTCTAAAATGATAACCAAATTACACAGTAAGAAAATTCTTGTTGAAGCAATTTTTAAAAATAGTACTCATGTTTAAAAAGTATTTTCATGACACTTACCATCCAAGTGACAGTTGTTCAGTCCCGTCTGACTCTTTGCGACCCCATGGACTCTACGGTGCACGGAGAATTCTCCAGGCCAGAATACTGGAGTTGGTAGCCTATCCCTTCTTCAGTGGGTCTTCCGACCCAGGAAGCAAACCAGGGTCTTCTGCATTGCAGGTGGATTCATTACCAACTGAACTATCAGGGAAGCCCCCACTTACCATGACTTTCCATTCTTTCTAATATTTTCCAGATATAATATTTAAATAAATGTTATTTAAATCGCCAATATTCACATACATAACAAACAATATATTAAGGTAAAATTATTGACCACTATAAATAAGTGTATATGTATATTGAAAGCCTCTTTATCTACCCTTATTATGTGGCTCAGTTGGTAAAGAATTCGCCTGCAATATAGGAGACCTGGGTTCGAACCCTGGGTTGGGAAGATCCCCTGGAGAAGGAAATGGCAACCCACTCCAGTATACTTGCCTGGAGAATCCCATGAGCAGAGAAGCCTGGCAGGCTACAGTCCATGACACCAGAAAGAGTTGGCCACAACTTAGCTACTAAAGCACCACCACCAGAAGAAATTCTGGTTTCATGTATTATATGTATATATTATATTCACAGTGGGGAAAAAGCAAAGACAAAAATGTCTTTCCTTATGGATCCTACATTCTATTAAGGGTAACCAGTGGGTCTTCCTCAGTGGCTCAACGGTAAAGAATCCACCTACAATGTAGGAGCTGCAGGACATGTGGGTTCAATCCCTGGTTTTGGAATATTACCTGGAGGAGGGCATGGCAACCCACTTCAATATTCTTGCCTGGAGAATCCCATGGATAGAGGTGCCCGGTGGGCTTCAGTCCATAGGGTCCCAAGGAGTCAGACATGACTGAAATGAATTAGCATGCACACATGCACAGTAACCAATGAGTAAATCAGTTCAGTCGCTCAGTCATGTCCAACTCTCTGTGACCACGTAGACTGCAGCATGCCAGGCTTTCCTGTCCATTGCTAACTCCAAGAACTTGCTCAAACTTATGTCCATTGAGTCAGTGATGCCATCCAACAATCTCATCCTCTATCATCACCTTCTCCTCCTGCCTTCAGTCTTTTCCAGCATCAGGGTCTTTTCCAGTGAGTCAGTTCTTTGCATCAGGTGGCCAAAGTATTGGAGCTTCAGCTTCAGCATCAGTTCTTCCAATGAATATTCAGGATTGATTTCCTATAGGATTGACTGGTTTGATCTCCTTGCAGTCCAAGGGACTCTCAAGAGTCTTCTCCAACACCACAGTTCAAAAGCACCAATTCTTCAGCACTTAGCTTTCTTTATGGTCCAACTCTCACATACATACATGGCTACTGGAAAGACCATAACTTTGACTAGATGGACTTTTGTTGAGAAAGTAATGTCTCTGCTTTTTAATACTCTGTCTAGGTTTGTCATAGCTTTTCTTCTATGGAGCAAGCATCTTTTATTTCATGACTTAAGTCACCACCTGCAGTGATTTTTGAGCCCAAGAAAGTAAACAGTGTCACTGTTTCCATTGTTTTCCCATCTATTTGCCATGAAATAATGGGACCAGATGCCATGATCTTAGTTTTTTGAATGTTGAGTTTTAAGCCAGCTTTTTCATTCTCCTCTTTCATTTTTATCAAGAGGCTCTTTAGTTCCTCTTCACTTTCTGCCGTAAGTGGTGTCATCTGAGGTTCTTGATATTTCTCCTGGAAATCTTGATTCCAACTTGTGCTTCATCCAGCCTGGTATTTTACATGATGTACTCTGCATATAAGTTAAATAAGCGGGGTGCTAACCTTCAGCCTTGATCTACATCTTTATCAATTTTGGAACAGTCTGTTTTTACATGTACAATTCTAACTGTTGCTTCTTGACCTGCATACAAGGAGGCAGGTAAGGTGGTCTGGTATTCCCATGTCTTTAAGAATATTCCCAAGTTTGTTGTGAGCCACACAGTCAAAGGCTTTGGCCTAGTCAATAGAGCAGAAGTAGATATTTCTCTGGAACTCTTGATTTTTCAATGATCCAGTGGATGTTGGCAATTTGATCTCTGGATTCTCTGCCTTTTCTAAATCCAGCCTGAATATCTGGAAGTTCTTCTTTTACATACTGTTATAGCCTAGCTTGGAGAATTTTTAGCATTAATTTACTTGAGTGTGAGATGAGTGCAACTGTGTGGTAGTTCGAACATTTTTGGCATTGCCTTTTGTTGGGATTGGAATGAAAACTGACCCTTTCCAGTCCTGTGGCCACTGCTGAGTTTTCCAAATGAGAAGGCATATTGAATGCATCATCATCATTTAGGATTTGAAATAGCTCAGCTGGAATTCCATCACCTCCACTAGCTTTGTTCGTAGTGATATTTCCTAAGGCCTGCCTGACTTCGCACTCCAGGATGTCTGGCTCTAGGTGATTAGTCACACCATCGTGGTTATCTGGGTCACTAAAATCTTTTTTGTATAGCTCTTCTGTGTATTCTTGCCACCTCTTCTTAATATCTTCTGCTTCTGTTAGGTCCATTCCATTTCTGTCCTTTATTGTGCTCATCTTTGCATGAAATATTTTCTTGAAGAGATCTCTAGTCTTCCCCATTCTGTTGTTTTCCTTTATTTCTTTGCATTGACAACTTAGGAAGACTTTCTTATCTCTCCTTGAGATTCTTTGGAACTCTGCATTCAAATGGATGTATCTTCCCTGATCAGGGGTTGAACCCAGGCCCCCTGTACTGGGAGTGCAGAATCTTAGGCATGGGACCACCAATGAGTAAAGGGGTATGTTCATATTATTTTATGGTGATAGGTTTTTTAGAGGAAAAATATGGCAGGTAAAGTGGATAGGGTATGTATGTGTTTTGAAATTTAATTGGATGGTCAGAAAAAAATTCATTAAGAAATCATCTAGAAATTGAAGAAGTTTTATATCATACCTCAAGTTTATTCTTAGAGATACATTAGTTAACTTACTGGAAACCATATTCATTAATCTAGCCACACATGATAATCTACCCAAAGTAAGTAATACTTGTATATACATTTATATAGTGATGCATGTCAATTATTTCTCAGTAAAAATGGAGAAAAAAGTGGAGAGAAATTTGGGATGTATATCAATTGCTTATTATTTTCAAGAAGTAAATATTTGTTTTTATCTCACAGTTTGAATGTAGAAGTGTTTTGTAGGGTTGGGTGTTTTTAGAAAATGTGTGTTGACCCCAATATGGCATTAAAATTCAGTGTATCATCAAAATAAGTAAAGTCTTATCTCAATAGCCTACATAGTTTTGCTTGTGTTACACCTTCAAGCATCTTTCTGATGTAATTCACCTTTTAGGTTCTGCCAAGCTTGACTCTCAGATATCTTATTCTCGTGCTAAATATCAATGTTCTGCTCAGAAATCTCTTTGTGACCCACACTTTTATATGAATAGAAATGTCAAGAAAACATTAGAATTCTAGTCATTTCTCATAAGAATTTTGAAAATAAAATATAGACATTACTTAACAATATTTAAAATATTGTGAAAACCTTGCAGGCTGTTGTGATAGTCACAATGCACAGAAACATCAAATGGGGCAGATCAGTCTATAAAAATCCTAAAGAGACTGTAGAAAGTTTTCTGTGAGGATCAGATGAGAGTATGAGAACTTTTGCAGAAAGTTCAATGACTTTCTGCAAAATACAAAGACTACAGAATATGGGCATAGTGATTTTAGGCATCATGATATCTTAATGATTAGAACATGCCCTTGAAGGTGTGGGGAGTCTAAACAGAACAAAATGATATTTATTTATATAATCACATATGCAACTCATTTCAAGAAATAAAGGTCAAATTTATAACATAGAGAATCAGTTACTTTTCATAAATATCACATATTATTATAGTCATACAATCTCTAGTCTGACATGTATACATATACACATATAAATGTATACATATATGAGTGAATGTGAATCTTCAGTCAGTCAGTCATATATGATTCTTTGTGACCCCATTAGAATGTAGACTCCTCTGTCCAAAGAATTTTTCAGACAAGAATACTGGAGTCGGTTGCAATTTCCTTCTCTAGGGCATCTTCCCTACCTAGGGGTTGAACCTGTGTCCCTTGAGTCTCCTGCACTGGCAGGCAGATTCTTTACCACTGTACCCACTGGAAGGCCCTGTATATATACATTAATGATATGTTTCTACACAAGATTGAATCAAATCATGTATAGGTTCATTTTCAGTATCACCTAAAACATACATCTTCAACAGTTAATCCATCATAGATGGTTGAAAGAATCTGCTAAAAATCAGGGTTTCCCTAAAAGCCTCATTGCCCTTCATACCACTTCTTGTTCAAGTACCCTTTACTATAAGGAAAAAAAAATCTTGTTCAAGTACCCTTTACCATAGACTGCTCAGTACTGTAATATTTCAATTGCATCCAGTCCACAAAATAAGATGTTTGATGTAAAAATTCACAACAGTTAGGAGTGTATATGAAAGAAATCTAGTAATTAGCAGTTTATTGGATTGCAGTATAAATTTTTTAAAATTTTTAATTGCAGTTAGCCTTAGGTGAAAGGTCCGTGCAGTTGTCAGTAGAATAGCTGGTACCAAGATGATATTTGTGTCATCCTTTTCCTACTAAGTGATAATCATGCAACTATTCTATTTGCTAACGACTCAAGGGCAGGACACTATTCCCTTTTCACTCAAGAGGTTGCACCAAAAAGCTTGTTCTGACCTCTGTCTCGGAGAAGGCAATGGCACCCCACTCCAGTACTCTTGCCTGGAAAATCCCATGGACGGAGGAGCCTGGCAGGCTGCAGTCCCTGGGGTCGCTGAGTCAGACATGACTGAGCGACTTCACTTTCACTTTTCACTTTCATGCATTGGAGAAGGAAATGGCAACCCACTCCAGTGTTCTTGCCTGGAGAATCCCAGGGATGGGGAAGCCTGGTGGGCTGCCGTCTATGGGGTCGCATAGAGTCGGACACGACTGATGCGACTTAGCAGCAGCAGACCTCTTTCTGGTAACTAAAATTGAAACCTTTAGGTGGTGGAAGAACTAAAATTCCTCTGCAAATATGCCTTTTGATAAAATCATTGTTCTAGCTTGGCAGTCTATAAAATCTCAACTATCTTTGCTGGACCTTTGAATGAGATCGCTGCTGCTACCTGGGTGACAGGACTTATGATGTTTCACTGTTAAAGAATAATAATAATTTTGCTACCAAAATGATGGTTTGATGACCTTTTCTACAACTGGGGGGCTTAAGTGGCTATTTTTCTAAACAGAAATTTGTCAAAACCTAACACTTCATTGAAACTGTGTGGGTAATTCATATGTTGCTTCCCTGATGGCTCAGTGGTAAAGAATCCTCCTGCCAATTCAGGAGACATGGGTTGGATCCCTGGGTTGGGAAGATCCCTTGGAGAAGGAAATGACAGTCCACTCCAGTATTCTTGCCTGGGAAATCCCACGGACAGTGGAGCCTGGTGGGCTATAGTCCATGGGGTCACAAGAGAGTTGGACATGACTTAGCAATTAAACACCAATAACAATAATTCATTTGTTAATTAGAAGTAGTTGATCAGTTTGGTTAATCTAGGATTACAGATGGATAATGCCATTTGATTTTATCCTGCTTTCACGTGGAAGGGCTTCCCTGTGTCTCAGATGATAAGGAATCTGCCTGCATACAGGAGACAAGAGTTCAATCCCTGGGTAGAGAAGATCCTCTGGAAAAGGAAATTGCAACTCTCTCCAGCCTTCTTGCCTGGAGAATCTCATGGACAGAGGAGCCTGGCTGGCCACAGTCTGCGGGGTTGCAAAGAGTCAGACACGACAGAGTGACTAACACTTCCACTCTCATGTGGAAGGTGAAAAGTCTGATCTAACTGCATGTGCTACTAAAGCTTTTCTTTTCTCTTTGGGAAGTCAGTTACTGCATCCTTCCAAGCCCTGATAATCTCTAACCTTTCTCACACATGTCTTATACACCTGTTCAGGATATACAGTTAGGGCTGGTAACACAAAGACTGTTGAGTGAGTGTGACACGTTGAGACAATTGAAAACATCACAGTGGCCAAATGATTGACAGAAGAGGTCAACTCCGTGGACTGGAGAATTCTTAGAGCTCTGTTGTGTGCCTATCATTACTTCAAAACACTGACACAGGCTTCTTCTCGAAAAGCTTTAGTTGTTAAGACATTAACACCTGCAAAGCCATCTGTGTGCTTATTGAAGCTTATTTAAGATTCATATATAGATTCATTATAAAAGTTTACTTTGGCCCCCAAATTTGGTTTGCTTGCAAACTCATTATACAAACACAGCTGATATTTGTAAAACCTCTCAAGAGAAACAGCTTCTTTCAAAAGTCAGAATGCTTTCAAGTGACATGTGCATATTGACCTGGAAAATTCTTTTCTAATTAGGCAATTTTTTTTTCCCTTGTAGCTTGCAATTGGCCTATACCCCAGTACTTTGCATTAACTTTCTGTTTTTGTGACCATTGTTCTCTTTTCTAGTTTCTTTGGAGCCTAAAATGTGTGTGTGTATAAATGTATGTATACACATACTTTTTAAGATCTAAGGCTCATACAGGGAAAATATGAAAATCTGTGTTTGTGTATATGTGCGTGTATGTGTGCGAAGGGTTTGCCATCTTTGTTTGCTTAGCATCAGATATCAAAATTTCATAAAAGTTATTTCTACATACAGTTTTATTTCAAATATTCACTCATAATGATAAAACATTTTTGAAGCTACGTTTGGATGAAATAGTCATAAGTACTTATATTACTAATCTTCAAACTCAATTATAAATATTGGTAAACACGTTGTTATAACCAATGATTTAAACTTAAAATTCATATAAATTTTATATTTTGTCTCTTTGGAACAAAAGTAATCAAAAGCAACCTTCTGGGTTTAATTGTCTCTATTAATTCAATAAGAAATTGGTGAGTATGTAATGACTGAATTTTTATTTCTGAAAATTAGTTTCAGTTTTGAGATGAATTTTAACTTTTTAAATGTAATGCTGTCAAAACATGGTTTTATTCCTCTTTTGCTTTGATCATAAAGGAACTCAAGTAATTAGAATTTTCTAATATTTGAAGTTTCACTAAAGGATGGATGTTGATTTTAAAATTTGCTTTTTTTCTTAGATGAGCTAAATAGCCCATAGCTTACAAATGGGTACTACCATGGAAAATATAGAATAATTCTAAATTTTTCATGAGAATTCTTTAATACCGGGGTCTCAGATATTTTATAAAGAATGAAACAATTTGTATTTTCTAAAAATTAATATTTTTTTTTACAGAAAAAGTAGACTATCAGAGGTACATTTTGAATAAGGATACATTATGCCTTGGCTTAGGAGAAGGCTAAGTACTCCAGTACTCTTGCTTGGAAAGTCCCATGGACAGAGGAGCCTGGTAGGCTGCAGTCTATGGGGTCGCTAAGAGTCGGACACAACTGAGTGACTTCACTTTCGCTTTTCACTTTCATGCATTGGAGAAGGCAATGAAAACCCACTCCAGTGTTCTTGCCTGGAAAATCCCAGGGACGGCGGAGCCTGGTGGGCTGCCGTCTATGGGGTCGCACAGAGTCAGACACGACTAAAGTGACTTAGCAGCAGCATGCCTTGGCTTGGCTTTGACGGCGATATAATGAGTATGTTAGAGGTACCGTTTTCTCCTTGTCAAACCATAGCTGAATTGTGAAACTACAGGATGCACAGGGTCACAGGGAGGCTGATCTCACCTTAGGTTTGAAGGCTCAACTTAAAATAGCATAAGTATTGGCTGGCAGGTAGAAGGCAGAGGAGAAACTCAGAGGGACTCACACTGGGTCTTGATCATTCTTGCCCATGTCTGTTCAGTTAGCCTCAAGTACTATTCATCCCATACCTACCACAGGAATTCTTTCTCAAAAGAATTCCAGACAAACCACTTAGGTTAAAAAATTGAGTAACCAATAAATTGTTCCCTTGCTAAGTCGTGCCTGTGTCTTTGCGACCCTGTGGACTGCAGTATGCTAGGCTCCTGTGTCCTTTACTATCTCCCTGATTTGCTCAGATTCATGTACGCTGAGTTGGTGATGCTATATAATCATCTTATCTTTTGCGGGTCCCTTCTCCTTTTGCATTCAATCCTTCCCAGCATCAAGGTTTTTTCAAATGCATTGGATAAGTTCAGTTCTTTTTGTTGTTTTATTTATTTTTTTTTTTTATTTTGTAGATTTTGGGTAGAAAAAAAGCAAACAAACTGAGCTATATTTAATTTTAGAATGAGTTATACCTAAGGCTTTAGTTTTTAAAGTTTTAAAGGTGACTAGTTTCATTCTAAGAGATATATGAAAAGATGCTGAATGATATTTTCAGGGAAATGCAATTAAAAACTGCAATGATTTATTAGGATGACTCATCAAAAAAGAAAAGATAACAAATGGTGAGGACATGGAGAAATTGGAGGATTTTTATATTGTTGGTTAAAATGATGCAGCAATTAGAGGAAAGTATGAAGATTCCTCAGAAAAAAATTAAAAATATAACTGCCATTGTATCCAGCAATCCCACTTTAGTTGTATGTCCAAAGGAAATGAAGTCAGGATTTCAAGGATCCCACGGTCATTGCAACATTGTTTTCAATAGCCGAGATATCAGAACAATTCATATGTCCACCAACAGATGAATGGATAAAGAAAATGCAGTATTTATATACATATGATGGAATATTATTCAATTATAAAAAGTAAGAAGACCCTGTCATCTGGACAACATAGACTAAATTGGAAGATACTATGCTACATGAAAGGACAAATACTAAATTTCTAGATTGTTTTGTCACAAAGAACAGAGCAGAATATTTAGGAAGTGTTCAGATAAATGTGCAAGGAAAAGGAAAATAAAAATTCACTTAAGAAAGAATGAATGTAAGATATGGGGAAGAGAATTTATATAGGGCATAAAATGTGTAAGCTATACTAGGTGACAAAAGCAGTGTGATGTTGAGTGATATTTTAATTTTAAAAAAGAATGAGAAAATAATTATGTATAAAAACATGATAAAATATATATTTTGTAATCAGTTTTTATCATCATCAACCAGCTTTTGTTTAGAGGTTTTTTTTATGGTAAATAGGTATAATATTTAAAAGAGGTGTCATTTTACATGAAAAAAGATTGTTATTGATAAGAGTTCTTTACTGCAGCTCCCATTCAAGTCATGCTGTAAGAAATGTGCAGTATAATTAATAATCTTATATACATTAATACCCAAAGTCCATAAGCAGTGAGTGTCAGGGGAAGAGGCTGAATATTTAGAAAATGTTGATATACTTGTTCAGTTCAGTTCAGCTCAGTCGCTCAGTTGTGTCTGACTCTTTGCGGCCCCATGAATCGCAGCACGCCAGGCCTCCCTGTCCATCACCAACTCCCGGAGTTCACTCAGACTCGCCTACATCGAGTCAGTGATGCCATCCAGCCATCTCATCCTCTGTCGTCCCCTTCTCCTCCTGCCCCCAATCCCTCTCAGCATCAGAGTCTTTTCCAATGAGTCAACTCTTCTCATGAGGTGGCCAAAGTACTGGAGCTTCAGCTTCAGCATCATTCCTTCCAAAGAAACCCCAGGGTTGATCTCCTTCAGAATGGACTGGTTGGATCTCCTTGCAGTCCAAGGGACTCTCAAGAGTCTTCTCCAACACCACAGTTCAAAAACATCAGTTCTTCAATGCTCAGCTTTCTTCACAGTCCAACTCTCACATCCATACATGACCACAGGAAAAACCATAGCCTTGACTAGACGGACTTTAGTCGGCAAAGTAATGTCCCTGCTTTTGAATATATTTGTTAATATGATGTTTTCGGACTGTGCAGAGTATGTGTGCTTAGTCGCTCAGTGGTGTCCGACTCTCTGTGACCCCATGGACTGTAGCCCTGCAGACACCTCTGTCTGTGGAATTTTCCAGCAAGAATACTGGAGTGGGTTGCCATTTCTTTCTCCAGGGTGCTTTCCTGACCCAGGGATCAAACCCGCATCTCTTGTGTCTCCTGCATTGGCAGGCAGATTCATTACCAATAGGGCCACCTGGGAAGCCCCCAGGCAATGTATAGGGAGCATTGAAAGTCCTTAGCCTAGGAGCTAGACACCCAGTGGAGGGACTAATTGCAATTCTGCCTTATTCCAAAGGTGCTGCACTTACCACTTAGTTCTCTAAATTCAGAGAAGAAACTTCTGTTTTACACTATATATTTCATCCAAGTATCTTTCAATGGGGGCTTCCCAGGTAGCTCAGTGTAAAGATGAGCAGTGCAGAATGCCAGTGCAGAAGATGCTGGTTTGATTCCTGAATGGGAAAGATATACTGGAGAAGGAAATGGCAACCCCACTCAAGTATTCTTGCCTGCAGCATCCCACTGACAGAGGAGCCTGGTGGGCTACAGTCCACAGAGTTGCAATGAGTATATGGTGCCTTATCTCATATTAAAATAACTTTCACATTTATAATGAGAACAATTTATCTTTTTCAATATTCTTTGTTTCTGTATTGCTTGCTACTCAAATCCTTCTTATTTAACTTTAGAAAAAGGCCAATTACATAGCACTAAAAAGAAAACCAAAAGATAAAAATACAGGCTACAGGAAGGGCTGAATACATTTTTATAAATAATAATAAAACCTAGGTAAATTTTTGACAGATAACTTCTAGAAACGACTATAACACAAATGTTATATCAGTAATAAGTTGAATTAATAAATATTTATATGTTGCTGAAAAGGATTTTAGAGTAAATATCAGTAGACAATTAGGCATATTGTGTTGATCAGGTATACTTGAACTAAAGAAGAGTTCTGCCAAAGTCCTTAATATATATTTAAAGTAAAACAAATGCACAGAATGTGGAATTCTATACTCAATTTTTAAAGGAAAATGAAACTCAATGTAATTTTACTGTACAGCCACATCTCATAACAAATTATCTTATTAAAAGTCAATAAATTTGTATATCTAATAATATAAACATTGAGGGCAAAAGAAGAAGACAGTGGCAAAGGATGAGATGGTTAGATAGCATTACTGAGTCAATGGATGTGAATTTGAACAAATCCTGGAAAACAGGAGAAGATAGGGGAGCCTGGTGTGCTGCAGTCCATGGAGTTGCAGAGCCGGACGTGACTTACCAACCGTACAGCAACAGCAACAACCATGTTAGGAAAACCACCTTTTAAGTGAGTTTTGTTTACTTTAACTTGTGATTCCATTTTAATAGATTTTCACTCTATTTCAGAAAATTGTTTCTGTTCACTTGAATTTAATGGCATTTTACACAATTCTGAAGTGTCAGTTTCTTAGCTACAAGAAAATATAGGGGTTATTGTGAAACTAACTTTAGTTTCTGAAATAAGCATGTCAATAAACCTTCTATTTAATCTCCTACATGTCCTTCCCTCTGGTTTAGTTACAACTATGAATCTAGAGAAAAAGATAATCCAAACTTGTTTTTCTCTGGAAGGAAACAAGTGTCTATACTCAGTAAGGCTCTTCATGTTCTCAAATACAGGTCCTTAACGTGTGGCTAAACACTTCAGTTCTGGAGTAAGGCTGTCGACAGCTGTAAGATCTCAGTCAAAGCTAATTTATACTCTCTAAGTTTAGTTTCCTTATTGGTAATTGATGACATATAATAATAATTATTATAATAATGTTTGGATCACATGGAATAATGAGCATAAGGTACATCACAGTGACTAGAGTATATGTTAGTGCTAAATTCATGTTTGCATCCTTATAACCTATCTCAAATTCACATTAGAGACATCCAGCAGGCCATGGCTGTCAGGAACATCTATGGATACCTGCTCCACAACAAGAGTTTTCAAATATTATGCTCATGTATCTACATTCTACTTCTGTTTTTGAAACTTAGTTCAAATGAACTCCAGGTCATTTCTTAAGCACACACAGTGCACCAGCAGAAGTTATGCATGGAATAAATATTATAGGGGCAACAGTTATGCTTGGAATAAATCACAGAGTTCCTTCTCTTATGGTGTTCCTGGGCAAGGGGCAGCTAGGAACATATAGGCAGGATTAGCAACCAGTGGATGTTTAGTAATTAGATAGTAGATTGAAAAGTGAGCAACTTAAAAATAGGCAGAAAGCAATTTGTGAATCTTTATAGCAGAGATAAGATCTAGTATATAAAGCTAATATATTTATATAAATATTTACAGATGTGGATGAAATATAAACAAACACAGACACATATATACATACAGAGAGAATTTATCTTTGAAGAAGCTCATAGTTCTTGAGACCACTTAATAGATTTGTGTGCTGAGTTGATCGTTCTTTAATCAAGATTTTGTTTTCTATAGAAGTTAATTTAAAAGGCAATCAAAGGGGATAAAAATTAGGTTTAACTTTAGGAACATACTGAATGTGACAGACACAGTAGAATAAAATATGTAACATAAATATAGAAATATACAAAAGAGAACACTGTTTGAAGATTGTTTTGATATTGAATTTTATTTAGATTCTTATTTATTTTTTACTAATATTAATTTGTTGAGTAATATTTTAATTTAAAAAGTTACAATTATATCAAAATGCTTACTTGTATGCCTATTTAATATTCATTTAAGCTTTGTTCCACTTAACTTTATTTTCTATTAATGATTCACAAGAACTGAAGTAATTAAATGTACTGTATGTCCCTCAGTTGTATCCGACTCTGTGAGATCCCATGGACAATAGCCCACCAGGCTTCTCTGTTCATGGAATTTTCCAGACAAGAATACTGGAGAGAGTTGCTATTTCCTACTCCAGGGGGTCTTCCTGATCCAGGGATCAAACTCCTGTCTCTTGCGTCTCTTGCATTGGCAGGTGGGTTCTTTACCACTGTGCCACCTAGGAAGCGCATTAAATATTAATATTAATTTATATAATCTACAAATTGAAGATTTACAAGTCTTAATTTTAGGTGGAATAAATTGACTACTTTTTGAACCAAGTACTTAACATAGGAACTTAGTCTATTTGCTGTCTATAGTAGGCAAAGAAAGAGTAATAGGCATAGTCAGTCTTTAGTCTTAAGGCAGAGCAATCTTACCATTGAATTGTTCTTTCTAGAGTAATATAACTGGCAACAAGTATCCCAGCAGTGACTCCTCTTGGATGGTGATTTGAATACTTCTCAGTGACATCTTTAGTTGTTGGTTTGGTGGCTATGATAATCACTGCCTGCTGTCAAACCAATATCCATTCTCCCTTCTACCTTAGTAATTGTGCCCATCAATAAGACTACCCTTTGCTGCCTCACTGAAAATTGGGATGGCCAATCAGATATGAGTGGATATTAGTAGGTAAAACTTCTAACAGGTTAGGTTGGAAGTATCTTCTCCTTTGTCCCTTTCCATTCTCCTAAAATGTTGGATCCACATCTACCTTATGACAACTGAATGCCCTTGAGAAGGAAGCAGTGCCCTAAAAGTGAAAGAATAAAGACAGAAGACATTAGTGCCCCTGGTAACTTCCAGAGCTTCTACACCAGCCCTCACCAATCCTAACTTCAGATTAATTTTACATGAGAGGAAATAAACCTATCCTACACTGAAGTCAGTGATCCAGGGTTTCTGATGTATGTAAGTATGTGCTCAGTTCTGTCATATCCGACTTAGGCTCCTCTGTCCATGGAATTTTCCAGGCAAGAATACTGGAATGGGGATGCCATTTCCTCCTCCAGGGGATCCTCCCAACCGAAGGATCTACCCGTGTCCCTTGCGTTTCCTGCATTGGCAGGCAGATTCTTTACCACTGATGCTACCTGGGAAGCCTCAGAGTCTCTAATATTAGCAGCCAAATATAATTCCTAACTGACACACAGAAAAACACAAAAGTTCCCTGAGCCTCAAACCATTTGTAATAAGATGCATTAGAAAACTTCGTCAGGCAACAATGCCACTTCATAGGGCTCAATATCGCCAGGGACAGAAAACCTCGACTTTGTCACTTTAGCTTACTTGGTTAGAATGGGGATATTTTGCAGTTGATATACACACAAATACATTTTGTTTAAAAATTATTATACTTTGTTTAAAAATTAAAATAACATTTTTACCAGAAAAAATTAATATATGGTTATGATCAAAATTAAAACAAAAAAATCACAAACTACCAAGGATCTTAATATTCATGTGTAAGTCCTCTCAGTATAGTTTCTAGGTATTTTTCATGTAATTTTGGATATGTATGATTCATGAGCTGACAATCTTAGTTAAAATATAGACATTTTCCTTACTGATGAATATAGGTAGTGTATTAGCCTGTTATAGCTTCTGTAACATGTTACCATAATCTTGATGCTTTAAAGCAATAGAAATGTATTTTTTCATAGTACTGGATGCCATACCTCCAAACTTTAGTATCACTGGGCTGAAAGTAGTGGCAGAGTTATGCTGCTTCTGGACACTTTGGACGAGTATGTTCCCAGCTGCATCCAGTATCTGGAGACTGTCAGCCTCCCTTGATTGCAGCCATATTACTCCCGCATGTGCCTTGGTCCTTGGTAGGCACATTGCCTTCTCTTCTTTCACCTGCACCTCTTATAAGGACAACCTACTGGGATAATTCAGTGAAATCTGTTCATGTTAAGATTCTCAACTTAATTACATGCACAAAGGAATTTTTTTCTTATGAGGTAACATTTACAGGTTCCAGAGATTAGAGTCCGATGGCTTTGAAAAGTCTCATTACTGGCATCATCCTTTTAAGTATTTACATGACATTGCATGTATGTACACATGATGCCTAATTTTTTTTAATTATTTTTTTTTTACTTTACAGTATTGTATTGGTTTTGCCATACTTCAACATGAATCGACCACGGACCACGGGTGTACATGTGTTCCCAATCCTGACTCCCCCTCCCCACGTCCTCCCTGTATCATCCCTCTGGGTCATCCCAGTGCACCAGCCCCAAGCATCCTGTATCCTGCATCAAACCTAGACTGGTAATTCATTGCTTATATGATATTATACATGTTACAATACCATTCTCCCAAATCAGCCCACCTTCTCCCTCTCCCACAGAGTCCAAAAGACTGTTCTATACATCTCTGTCTCTTGCTGTCTCGCATACAGTGTTATTGTTACCATCTTTCTAAATTCCATAGATATGCGTTAGTATACTGTATTGGTGTTTTTCTTTCTGGCTTACTTCACTCTGTATAATCCTAATTTTATCAATTAAAGTAACTCAAAATTTTCAATGTTTTAGTTAATAGAAAAAAAAACAACACAATAACACACACAAGAACATACTTCTTTTTTTCTAAATAAAAGGATCTGAAAATTGCCTTATCAAAGGCTTTAATCATTGAAATAACAACTTTATCACAAAGCTCTTCAAAAAGTTATTACTACACATTCAACAATGGGTAGAACTAAAACTCAGTTTTAATTCTGCTGAAGCAAAATATCCCATTAATGATTTTTTAATTGATGGTAAAGTTCAATGTGGTTCTTACATTATTTAAATTGTTTGTATATTCTTTGCTCATTTCATTGTGGAGTTGTCCAAATTCCTCTAACTTAATTGCAAGAGCACTTGTAACAGGAAGTGTAACCCTTTCTTCGTTAGGCTCATCATAAGCATCTTTTCCAAGTTTGTCGTTTAACATTGTTAATTGTGATTTTATATACAGTAGATGGTTTTTTCAACTTCTTTACCACAAGGTTGTATAAATGATCATCTATATTTCATATGACAGCTATTATCTATTACATGTTTAGATGTTTAATTACCAAGTAATGGGATAAATACCCTTCAGTTCTTCCCTAATCCTTGTGAAATATTTCTTGTTCTTGGTTTGCGTCTTTGTCTTCAAAGTCTGCTCTTTCAGGTGTCACACAGACATGAACTCTCTGAATGCTGTTTCTGAGAATCATTGTCATATTTCCTAGACACAGAGGGGCAGGAGGGGAGTATGTGAGGCATGGGGTAGGGAGGTGGTGACCTGGGGCTGGGGACGAAAGCGTCTGAGGTATAAACAAAATTGCAGTCATATATCTCCCAGCTCTATATCTCATGTAACTGGCGATTCTGTGAGCAAACTGATTTGCTTTCTCTGCATTTAACCCTTCAAGCATGTGGATTATCACTTCTTCCTACTTCTAAACTGATTTCCAAATTCAAAAATGGGTTTTAATATCTGGTCTGCTATTATTTTACTCTTTGTCTTTGGTTTTCCACCTTGTAAATGTATGCCACTGAAAAAGTCTTAATGCCATTTTAGCAATATTTCAGTAGGAAGAAAAATAAACACTTGTTCAAAAGACCGTATTTGCAAGTCTCCATTTTTGTAACCACTCCAATCAGACTTTTGACCCAGGCAGTTCACTGAAATAACTCTTGTTAAAGTCATCAAAATTGCCTCTCACTATGGACTTCCCTGATAGCTCAGTTGGTAAAGCATCCACCTGCAATGAGGGAGATCCCGGTTCAATTCCTGGGTAAGGAATATCCACTGGAGAAGGGATAGGCTACCCACTCCAGTATTCCTGGGCTTCCCTTGTGGCTCAGCTGGTAAATAACCTGCTGGCAATGTGGGAGACCTGGGTTTGATCCCTGGGTTGGGAAGATCCTCTGGAGAAGGGAAAGGCTACCCACTCCAGTATTCTGGCCTGGAAAATTCCACGGACTGTAAAGAGTCCACGGGGTCACAAAGGGTTGAACACAACTGAGGAACTTTCACTTTCACGGTCAAGTCTCTGTTCTCTCTTACTTTAACCTCAGTAGGATTACACTTTAAGACCTTCTTTTTGAACTATTAATTTACTTGTCTTTAGGGAGGACATTTTCTGTTGGTTTCCCTTTTAAAACTCGCTGATCCTCTCTTTCCTTTTTTGATTCCATGTCATCCCCTTGACCTCTAAGCTTTCTAATCTGTTAGCCTCTGTTCTATTTCTTTTTCTCTTTTCTATCTTTATATTGTCTATAGGTAATTTCACTTCTTATTATTTGTGTGCTTTTATGTACTGATGACACCAAATTTGTAATCCAAACTCTAATCTTCCCATGAGTCCCAAATATTTTCTTTTATCTCTATTTGTATGTACAGTAGAGATCTTAAACTTAATATGTTCGAAATAGAAGACTTACTTTTCTCCATAAAACAAGTAAGCAAGCAAAACATGTAGTGAAGAAAACAAAACTTGCTCAAAGAAACAAACCTGCTCCTTTGGTTTCCATTTCTTAGTAATGACCAGTATCATGAATTCAAATATTTAAGCCAAAAAGCCTGGAAGCACACACTCCCTTGACCCTCACATCTGATATGCTAGCAGATCTTAGGATATTAAGCTTTATACTATATCCACTTTTTCTCCCTTTCTCAGCACTACTAACCTAGACCAGGGCATTCCCCATTTATGATGTTTTCAGCTTGTACTCTTCTAAATAGCTAGTGACAACTGAAAGAAAAAAAAAAAACTAATGAAAGAAGGAAGGAAAGAAGGGAAAAGAAAAGAGAAATGAAAAGACATTGATTCTGACATTTTCCTTTGTAAAATATTCTACTGGTTTCCATTAATGGCCCTCTCTGACTTATGTGATTTTTGCTCTTGTCTGCATCTCTGGATTAATTTTCTATCGTTTCCTCTCACTCATGACTCTTCATCCCTAAAAGGCTAGATTTCTCTTTCCCTATGAAATGTCCCATTTATCCTTCCTTGGGTTTTATAGAAACATTTCCCTTTGTGTTTCTCCAGTTTGTCATGGGGTCTGTCTGCTCCTTCACTTCATGCTGGCATGCAGCAGGTGCTCAGGAAATGTGGGCTGCGAAAATAATAGTGTAATTCTCAGTTTCTATTTTTCAACATGAGATATTCATGTCAATTTTTAAAGTTAAACAGAAATTACTTGAAACTTCTGCCAAAGAATGATCAATTTGTAAGATAGAATGACAGTTTAAACAGAGTAAAAAATAAAAAAAAATTGCTCTGTTTTTAATGTGTAAGATATGCAAAATATCTTACAAGATTAAGAAAAAAGAAGCTAAGATAAGATATTAGACTATAGTTTTGAAAGTGATACAGATCTAGAAATTAAAAGGCTGAGTTTTTGCTTTTTTCCTGAAGTATGCTATGGTCATCATAATGTTATTTAATATATAGGCATTTATATTTCTCTTCAAAGAGTAGGATAAAGGCAGAAAGGTTTTTTCCTACCTGGTACAGGGTTTCTCAAGCTTAGCACTATTGACCTTTTGGGCTAATTCTTTGTACTAGCTGTTATCGTGTGCATTTTCACGTGCTTAGAAGCATTGCAGGCTTCTGCTCACTAGAGGCCAGTAGCAATACCCACCCCCAACCCCACCCCAAGTTCTTAACAACTAAAAATGTCTTCACACACTGCCACGTCTCCCCTGGGGGTGAAATCACCCCACTCCTCAGAAAGAATAGCTTAATTTAAATAATTTCTTCAGGACAAAAACTTCTTCTCTGGAGAACCAATAATCTTCAAACTGTGATAGTAAATTTGAGTATATTGGTCTTCAAGTAAATTCAAAAGGTACTAGTAAATAAACTTCATCGACCCATGTGCTTGGAATTCATCAGTAATAAATCTTTTCTACTAATTAATATTTCAAATCTTTAAATCAAGACTTTTTAGTGCTGAAAGGGGCCCTAAGCAGAATGTAGTCCAATACTCATGTTATTGAAACAACAACAATAAAATGTATGTACTTTGTTCGAGATCACATACAAAATCTACTTTAAATAATCTATATGTAATCTAATTTAAAGAAATGAATTGTATCTATTAAAATAGCAAAAATGTAAATAATTAAGCATAGAATAACATTCTAATGAGGAGTAATGGAAATATATCAAGAATAACATTCTAGTGAGGAGTAATGGAAATATATCAAGGAGTAACATAATTGTTTGATTAAATTTTTAATTTGGTGTAGAAATTCCTCTAAGTTAAAGCAGCAAATTCTCATCTAATAAAAGAACATTAGCTGTTTAAATGATACCAAATTTTTGTTTTTAACCAATTTTAAGAGAAACTTGCTTCATGTATCATATTTTTCTTTTATTATGCATATTTGTTCTGAATAAAAACCATAGTCATAACATTTCAAATATCTGTTTTGTTAAAAATTAAATTAACAATGAAAATATATTCTTGTTTCCATGTACAAAACCTTCTATAAATTAAAGAGTTTATATGCTTTAAATGAATATACTGCATGGTGCATATATCTCTTTTCTCCAGTATGATTTCTTTTTACCAGAATTTACTAAAGAACTTGGAGAAGGAAATGGCAGTCCACTCCAGTATTCTTTCCTGGAGAATTTCATGGACGGAGGAGCCTGGCGGGATGCAGTCCATGGGGTAGCAAAGAGTCAGACACGACTGTGCGACTAACACACGTTAAAGAACCGGAGGATAGCAGTGCCTTCAAATTTAAACTGTCTGGAGAGAATTTGATGTGCCAGTATCAGTTATTGACTATCGAAGGGTTAAATAGTTTAGATTCCAATTATACTGTTAAGGGGATGGTAATCTATTGTGTTAGGTGGCAAACCAAAACTGTGTGGCTATCCACTTGGAAGGACGCGCATCTTCTGTGGACATGGCCATCACAGTTGCTGGCAAAATTCAAGCAATTTGTAGCCGCCCCCCGCCCCCGCCCGCCCCGGCCAAATTGCTTTGCTGCTACTACAAAACTTGTTCTATAATGATCAAAGAGATTCTGATCAAGTAACATGACTAATATCTCAGACTGATATATTTTCAGATCGGTTGTGATCTAGCATCTAATTTGATCAACGAAGAGGTTCAGTGATGTTTGTGTGAAACCTTTAACTTTGTACTGATCTCTCCCTTCATTTTCAATGCTTTAATTAAAAGTGAATTAGCTACAAAAGATAACTAAATTGGTTACAAGCTAGCACTCTTCTCTAATTTTCATTTGAACTTTAGGAAGCATCTGCCAGAGTCAAGAGTATCCAAAGTTTTTTTTTTTTTTTTTTTTGAGGCAAACTCCTTGTTTGTAATGATAAAACTGTTTTCAGCATACAGGATGCTTGTCTATTTTAAATTAAGTGGATGTATATCACAGCAGGACATTATGTATCTGGGTTCACCTCAAAGCTGGAATAAGTTTGTGAAAAATAAGTGAAGGAAAAGCCAAACTAAAATGTATTCATTTTATATCACTTGAGACTGAAATCTAATCTGTCAGGAAACTCATCCAGATAGTCCTGACTCACAGTGATATGAATATACAGGCTTAGCAGGAAAAGTAGTGTAATGTGATGTGTGTTAAGCTTATAAAACATGGTCCATAGCATATTAAAGGATGGTGATGGATAGATGATCACTATGAAATCTTTGCCATATTCTTGTCGGTTTCTCAGTAAGATGAAAGAAAGTAGCCAGTGGAGCAGTTATGTGTAGGGTCTGGTAGCGCAAAGAATTAGTGATGGAGCTGAATTTAATACCGATTATCCTACAACCATGTGAACATTTTTACTTCTTCAATTATACATATTAATAATTTTATAGTACTTAAGAGTTTATAACTCACAAAATTCTGGTGAAATCTAATAGGGTTGGCCTGAAGAAATTATTGGCTCTCTCTAAAGCAGACAATAACTTGGAAGTCAGATTTGAAATGTAAAAATGAAAAAATAGGCAAAAGCAGGCTGCCTCAACACCAAAAGTCATCAGGTATTGTTCAATGTTACTAGGTATCCTGTACCACCTAAGTAATGAGATGAAAAGGACACATTGATCTGGCTGACTGGTCTTCAGTCCAATTACTTGAATATATTTGGAATAATTTTGTTACTTGTCTGCTCTCATATAGTTACTGCAGCATATCTGCATGGTAAAGGATGATTGCAAACGAAATCCTCAAATCCATCTTCAGAATTCAGAAAGATTAAATTGAAGAGTAAAGCGGTATTCCATTTTTGCTTTATTTCAATATATGACAATTCCTTTCCTTCACTTTGAATTCATTTCTCTGATTGTGCCTTGTTTGCTAATGTGATACTGCACTCATTTATATGGTAAGCCTCCAAGCTGCAAACTCTGTGATCCCGCAGCATCATTAGAGCTCAAACCTGCCCATCATTATTCATGCTAAAAAATGATATGACATGTCGCTGATTCTTTGAAAATAATTCACATTACTCTAAACTAAGAAAATGAGGTATTATTAATTCAAAAATTCAGGAACTGTTGATGCAAGGCATGGATGTCCTTTTTAAACACTTCTATAAATTGAAGAACAATTGCTTCCTTTTTGGTTCATTTATTTACATATTTGGCTTTCTGTATTAGAAATATACTAATTTCTCTGAATGATTTTTGAGAGCCTTTATGGGGCTTTATAGTTGTTATTTCATGGCATTCATTCACTTCTAATCTTTAGATTAAAACCATTTTGCAAACTAGGGAAACGTTTGTAAAACTTTATCTCAAATAGTAAAATCACTGTTGTTGAAGAATGTCAGAAAATCTAGAAAGAAACTTGACTTTGATAATATATAAATGGCACCATAAAAACTATGTGTATTATTATGTAAGACACTTAATCTTCCTGAGCCTTAACTTACTCACCCATAAAATTGGGTTACTAATTTATCTTTACTTGCAATCTCACAGGGCTTTTGGAGCGGTACATACTATGTAGGAAAGAGCCTTGAAAACTAGAAAATGCTTTATAAATTTATCGTAACACTGTTAACTTTTTTAAAACTAAATATATTGCTTTCTACATTGGCTAAGCATATTCTGTCTTTGTTGCTCTGCATATATAAAAACATTTTAGTACTTTGCATTCATCTCTAAGCAAAATAAGTAAATACGGTAATAAGTAGCAACATGCTTTATGGCATTGAGAGCATCTGTAACTGTACTAAGAAGAACACCTGCATCTTTTTAGCATGGTTCCACTTTTCCATCTAAAGAAATTCTTCTGAAAATAAAATATATCTTTTCTTTGAATTTTGGCCATGGGCTATAGCACTTCTTTAGTGGATTCATTTTCCTTCCTTCATTCAGTAGTAACTTTCAAAATGTGTCAGGTTGTTCTGTTGCATAACACTGCTATTAATTTTGGTTTGCAGCAGACTGAAATTTTTTCATTAAAATTATTATTTGCGAATAACAAAGCCATAGAGAAACTATGCAGAATGAACAGCAATAGTATTTAAAGAGCATGAAATATGAGATGAGAATTAAGGGTTCAATTTTAATTTGTATAGTTTTTTTTTTTTTTCCTGATCAGATTTGGTCATTTGTAAAATTACCTGGAGTAATTATCTCTGTCTCTTAGGGCTGCTTTGGAGAATTAAATGGAATACGGTAGGTTCATTGGCACATAGTAAATTCCAAATGAATTCAGATCCATTTCATGCATTCTCTTAAGAAGCTCTACTTAAAATATGCATTACTTTCTGGGCCAAGGAATTCTTCACTTACTTTTCACTTTGGCATGGACATATTTATCATATTACCTATCGAGATGGAAACATTGATTCAAAATCAGTAAATACAGTGATGGAAGAGTTACATTAAAGAGAATTAGATTAACTCCAAAATGTGGAAGAAGCTCAATACTTTTTAGTTTATTTAAAGAATCATCTTTTAGTTCTCAGTTTCTTTTAGAAAGTACATTCCTTATGCATATTCTGATTTACTAACATGTTGATTTGTTATTCATAGAATCATCAAATCATTCATGTCCTCAAGGTGATATTCAATTTAAATCCCTACAAGTTTTGTTCTGTGCTAGGCAGTGAAGATAGAATGAAATCATTTGGCTCCTCTGTTTGTGTTTGATTTAAAGTAATGTGCTATCGGCATCTCTTCTTTCCATGCATAGTTTTGTCAGGCATTTTGACTGAATTCATTCTGTTTTCAGCTTGTTAGAAAAATTGGAACCAGGCTTGGGATATGCAGCTTCTAAGGTTTTGCCTTTTGACTTCAAGTGATTTACTCAGCAGAACGTAATGGATTAACTGAATATAAATCTAATAAAACTTTTCTATGTAGCCAAAGTATCACAGTTTGACACATACCAAGTTAGATTATAGGCTGTTCACTCTTCATGCTGATATTTCCCTAGACCTACTCAACATTGAATAAGTTTATCATAATTTAAATGTATCATTTGTTGGTTCATAAAATCACATTTTGAGAACATTATGAAAAATAATATGAACAGGCAAGAAATCTAATTTTTAGAAAATTAAATGTAAGTGCACTTTAAAGAAGTCATGGCAGAAAAGTTCAACTTATAACTTTATGAATATACTGCCTTTTTTGGTAGACGTTTCAAATTTTATTATTAAACTTTTTTTTATATTGAATGGTCAAGCTTGAGCATTAAGTACTAAATATGTTTGAATGGGTGTAAAACTTGATTCTAATTTTCTTATAAGTTCAGCATTAGTATGTGAACTTAAGACTCATTTGTTCTATGAATAGACTGGGTGATTTTAATGGCAAAACATTCTTCTCTGGAGACACTTTCAACGATATTTTAACATAGAGTTGAAAAGTTTTTTTAAAAGTAAATTGGATTTCTAAAATTGATAGTTGCTGTTAAGTATAGAGATGATGTAACTAATTTTAATTTACAATAAGAAGGAGCTATTATAGACCATTAACATCTGAATGTTCATGTGTCTAAAGCTCTTCCAGTTGATGAATATATGAATATATTAATTGCATATATTTATATAATTTTAAATAGCCTGTAATTTCATAATTTCACAAGTGAAACTATAATCAACTGTGTAATTTTAAATATAAGAATGTATTACTTTAATTTCAACTCCTTTTTAAGGAAAAAAATACCATAAAAATGAACTTTGTCATACATACAAATATGTATACCTACATGATATGACATCAGTTTTCATTTAAGAGTGGTTCATGTGGAGTTATTCTCAAAACTGTTATTTCTCTAAGGATGATGTGTACTAACAGATTTATATTTACATATTAGACTAATAAGAAGTAAACCTGCCTCTTAGAAGTAGGCTATTGGTTCTCTTTTCCCTGTTCATGCCACAGAACTCGTGACACCAAATATGCAGGGTTTCCCCTCCCCCACCAGTTCTCTTAACTTTCCAGGCACCAGTCAGGGTTCTACAAGGCAATTATGATACTAACTACCTGGAGTTTGTCAGACCCCATAAGTTAAGGGCTCAGTCCCACAAAGTCTGTCTCATTTTGGATGCCAGACACAGGTAGTGGATCCCCAAGTTATCAACACTGTGTCTACCTGGCTCAAAATCAGGGGTGGGGGGATTACTAGAGTCCTTAACTCAGATTGATACTTTGCTACAGTGGCTTCTCAGAACTCAGGGAAGTAGTTACTTATGTTTGTGTGTGTGTGCTAAGTCGTGTCTCTGACTCTTTGTGACCCCATGATTTATAGTCTGCCAGGCCCCTCTGTCCATGGGATTTCCCAGGCAAGAATGCTGGACTGAGTTGCCATACCCTCCTCTGGGGATCTTCCCAACCCAGGGATCAAATCTGTGTCCCTTATGTCTTCTGCATTGGCAGGCAGGTTCTTTGCCACTAGTGCCACCTGGGAAGCTCTACTTATATTTACTAGATTATTATAAAGGATGTGATTAAAGAATACATATAAACGGCCAGAACAGGGCAAGGTCTAGTAGAGTCCAAGCCCAGGAGTTCCTGTATTTATCGAGCCAGGGTTCCCCACCCTCTCCATATGTTCACAAACCCAGAAGCTCTCTGAAACTCCTAGTTTATTGATTTTTATGGAAGTTTGAATAATTATTAACTCCCTCCTTAGAGGACAGGGATGGGGCTAAATGGTACAGGTTTCTAATCATGGCTTTATTTTTCTAACTCTCCCCATCCAGGAACACACACATTTACTTTTTTAGGACCAAAGATACTCTTATTACTCAGGAAATTCCAAAGGGTTTAGAAGCTCTGTGTCTGGAATTGAAGTCAAAGACCAAATATTAGAGCAAAAATGGCTCTTAAGCACCCTTATCCTCAGGAAAGGGTAAAGCACCCTTTACCCTCAGGAAATTACAAGGATTTTAGAAGCTCTTTGTTAGGTAATTGTTGCTGCTGTTTACGGGCTAAGTCATGCCCTACTCTTTTGCAACCCCGTGGACTGTAGCCTACTAGGCTCCTCTGTCCATGGGATCTCCCAGGCAAGAATACTGGAGGGGGTTGCCAATTCCTCCTCCAGGGAAGCTTCCCCACCCAGGGATAGAATCTGTGTCTCCTGCATTTGCAGGCAGATTCTTTACCACTGAGTCACATGGGAAGCTCCATGTTGGATAATATGGGCAGGTATCTCTCTCTCTCTCTCTCTATATATATATATATATATATATATGTATATACATTGCTTCCCCATCTATTTTCCATTACTTCATGGCAAATAGATGGGGAAACAATGGAAAGAGTGACAGACTTTATTTTCTTGAGCTCCAAAATCACTATAGATGGTAACTACAGCCATGAAATTAAAAGGTGTTTGCTCCTTGGAAGAAAAGATATGACCAACCTAGACAACATATTAAAAAGCAGACATTACTTTACCAACAAAGGTCTGTCTAGTCAAAGCTATGGTTTTTCCAGTAACCATGTATCGATGTGCGAGTTGGACCATAAAGAAAGCTGTGTGCCTAAGAACTGATACTTTTGAACTGTGGTGTTGGACAAAACTCTAGAGAGTCCCTTATCCCTTGCACAGCAAGGAGATCAAACCAGTCATTCCTAAAGGAAATCAGTCGTGAATACTCATTGGAAGGACTGATGCTGAAGCTGAACTTTGGCCACCTAATGTGAAGAACTGACTTATTGGAAAAGACCCTGATGCTGGGCAAGATTGAAGGCAGGAGGAGACGGGATGACAGAGGATGAGATGGTTGGATGGCATCACTGACTCAATAGACATGGGTTTGAGCAAGGTCTGGGAGTTGGTGATGGACAGGGAAGCCTGGCGTGCTGTAGTCCATGGGGTCACAAACAGTCAGATACAACTGTGCAACTGAACTGATTTGATGTATAGGTATATATATATATATATATATATATATACACGCACACACACACATATATGTGTATATATATGACAGGCTACAGTCCTTAGGGTCACAAAGAGTTGGATATGACTGAAACAACAGCACACATGCATGCATGCATGTGTATATATATGGATGTATGCATTTCAAATATATGTATATTTAATAGTAGATAAGATACATACATACTCATATATATATATATATATATTTCTTTTGTTCAGTGGAGAAAATGAATTTTTGTGAATTACAAATAGAGATGAATAACAACTTCAAATTGCAATTTTAAAAGAGATTTATATTAAATTTTATGAAAATTTTTAAAAATTAAATTTTAAAAAAATATAGCATTATTTGGCAACTTTGTATGTAAATGTGGCACACTTGGTTTGATAGAGGGGATTGCTTTTTTTTTTATTACTTTGGGTACATTTGACTAAAATTAATAGAAATCTTGACTTAAATTGGCTCATGTTAACGTCTCTCAAACTTTGGTGTACCTGGGAATGTCATGGAGACCTCACTCGGCCACACAGATCTGCCAGAAACACTCCAAGTTTCTGATTTATTTGATCTGGGATGGAGCCTAGAATTTGCATCCATATCCATCTCCCCAGTGATGTTGATCTTGCAAACCCATGCACCATGCTCACAAAAACTGGCTTAAACAAAAAGACAAATAAAACAGTCCAAATATTGGACCCACTCCAAGAGACTATTAAGCCCCAGGTTTTTTTCCTGTGTTGCTCCTCTCTATGCTCTTCCAGCACCTCCAGGATTTGTCCTCAGGCAGCTTTCCCTCAGGGACATGATATGACTGAAAGCCTGAGGACTGGAAGCTTCCTTGTTCGTGTTCAGCAAAAGAGAATGAAAGCTTTCTCTGAATTGTATAACACAAGATTTCTGTAAGACCTGATGTGACCATCATAGATCACACATCTCACTATGAGCAAATAATAATTGCAAGGGGATTGAATTATCTGCTTGGCATAAGCCACTGATCCTGCTCCAGTAGTACCGGCAAGAAGTTTGTTGTTTTTCAGTTGCTAGGTTGTGTTTGACTCTTTGTGACCCCATGAACTCTAGCACATCAGGCTCCTCTGTCTTCCACTGTCTTTTGGAATTTGCTCAAATTCATGTCAGTTTAGTTGGTGATGCTATCCAACCATCTTATCCTCTGCTTCCCTCATCTTCTTTTGCCTTCAATCTTTCCCAGCATCAGGATCTTTTCCAATGAGTCGGCTCTTCGCATCAGATGGCTAAAGTGTTGGAGCTTCAGCTTCTGCATCAGTCCTTCTAATGAATATTCAAGGTTGATTTCTTTTAGGATTGACTGGTTTGATTTCCTTGCTGTCCAAGGGACTCTCAGGAGTCTCCTCCAGGCAAGGATGTTAGGATTACTTTAACTGGTTTATAGAAATCAGGATTAATTTATGGAGTTATGAAGAAGATCTGCTATCCTGAGTCATTTGGGCTACAGCAAACAGGATGACAATTGACCAAGATCAATGTTCTGTTTTGATGGTAGGAGAAAGTGAATGGTACTGGCAAACAACACTGAATACTGGCTAAGGTTTATTTGCACACAAAGTGATCCATAAACAAAGAACAGAGATGTGAGCAATCACAACTATATGATTAGTCACAGAGCCCTTTCACTAGATATACTGGGTTGTTGTTGTTCAGTTGCTAAATTGTGTCTGACTCTGTGACCCCATGGACTGCAGTACACCAGGCTTCCCTGTCATTCACTATCTCCCACAGTTTTCTCAAGCTCATGTTCATGGAGTTGGTGATGCCATCCAACCATCCCATTCTCTGTCACTCCTACCCTCAATCTTTCCCAGCATCAGGGTTTTTTCCAATGAGTTGGCGCGTCACATCAGGTGACCAAAGTATTGGAGCTTCGGCTTCAGTGTCAGTCCTTATGATGAATATTCAGGGTTGATATATTGGGTATTTTTAAAATATCTAGAATTTTCATTGAATTAAACTCTTTCTCTTGAAAAAAATATTGAAATACAGTTACTTTACAATATTGTGTTATTTTCTGTTGTAGAATAAAGTGAGTCAATTATACACATACATATATCCACTTTCTTTTTTAGATTTCTTTTCCATGTAGATCACCACAGATCATTGAATGGAGCTCCCTGTGCTAAACAATAGGTTGCCATTAGTTATCTGTTTTATACACAGTAGTGTATATATGTCACTCTCAGTCTCACAGTTTGTCTGACTTCCCCTGCCCTTCCCTCCTTAACCATCAGTTTTTTCTCTACATCTGTGACTCTATTTCTCCTTTACCAGTAAATTTATCTATACATGTTTTTTTCTATATTCCACGTGTAAGTGATATTATATATTCATTTCTCTTTCTGGATGACAGTCTCTAGGTCCATCCACATCATTGCAAGTAACATTATTTCATTTCATTTTATGGCTGAGTAATATTCCACTGTATACATGTACCACATATTCTTTATCCATTCATCTATTTTTGGACATTTAGTTTGCTTCCATATCCTGGTTATTGTAAATAGTGCTACAATGAACATCCAGTGCATGCATCCTTTTGTATTATTGTTTCCTCCAGAGATATGCCTAGGAGTAGAATTGTTCTGTCAGATATAGCTCTGTTTTTAGTTTGCTAAGGAACCTCCATACTGTTCTCCATAGTAGCTGTACCGATTTACTTTCCCACCAACAGTGTAGGAAGGTTGCTTTCTCTCCACACCCTCTCCAGAATTTATTGTTTGTAGACTTTTTGATGATGGTTGTTCTGAATGAAGTGTTACCTCATTGTAGTTTTGATTTGCATTTCTTTAATAATTAATGATGTTGAGTATCTTATGATGTGCCTTTTGGCTGTCAAACTCCCTCTTTTGTTCACAGTTATTGTTTAATACACAGTACTCAGTAACATTTTTTCAATATACTACATTAACTTGTTAGAATAATTGATTTTGCTTCTCAGTCATTTTAGAAAATCTAAAATATTTTGAGTTTGTCCTATGTTCTTTCAAAATTAAATTATATGACTTATCTATATTCCTATTTTTAAGTTGAGATATAATGGACATAAAATATTTGTTTTTGGTGTACAGTGTAATTAATATTTGTATATATTGCAAAATGATCACTATAATAATTCTAGTTTATATCCATTGCCGTGTATAGTTACAAATTATTTTTTAATATGAGAACTTTAAATGAGAACTGCTCCTTTAATGACTTTCAAATATACAATACATTATTATTAACTATAGTCACCATGCTATGCCTCACATCCTCAGAACTTATTTCTTTTATAACTGGAAGCTTCTACTTTTGACTCCCTTCACACATTTCACTTATCCTCTCCACCTCCTGCCACTGGCACCCACCAATCTGTTCTCTGTATCTGTCTTGTTTTTCTGCTTGCTTTTTGCTGTCAGATTCTGCATGCAAGTGAAATTATACAGTAGTTGTATTTCATGGCCGACTTGTTTCACTTAGCATAGTGCCCTCAAGGTCCATCTGTGGTGTTGAAAATGGCAAGATTTTTGTATCCATTCATCCATTACAGACACTTAGACTGTGTCCATGTCTGAGCCATTGTAAGTAGTTCTGCATGAACATGCAGATGCATAGATCTTTTTAAATTAGTATTTTCATTTTCTTCAGATAAATATTCAGAAGTGGAATTGCTACATTACTTGGTAGTTCTTTTTTTAGTCATTTGAGAAACCTCATATTGTTTTTGATAGTGTTTGTACAATTTATACTTTTACCAACTGTGAACAAGGGTTCCCTTTTCTCTCCCTCTTCACTCATGATTTCTTGTCTTTTTGATTAGTCATTTTAATTGGTGTGAGCTGATATATCTCATTGCAATTCTGATTCACATTTCCCTGATGACTAGTGATACTGAGCATCTTTTCATATACTCATTGGCCCTTTGAGTATTTTATCTGGAAAAGAAAAAGCTTTGTTGTGCTCTTCTACTCATTTTCTGATTGGATTTTCTGTTTGTTTGTTATTGGAGTGTATGAGTTCCTTATGTATTTTGTATTATAGCCTCTTTTCAGATATAAAATTTGCAACCATTTCCTTTCATTCCTTAAGTTTGATTTTCATTTTATTGATAATTTCCTTTCTTGTGTAGGTGAAGTTTAATGTAGCTGTACTTGCTTATTTTCACTTTTGTTCCCTCAGCTTGTTGTGTCAAATCCAAAAAACTCTCTAAGACCAATTTCAAGGAACTTATTGCCTATGTTTTCTTCTAGGAGTTTTATGATTTCATACATTATACATGTATTACATTTATATCTTTAATTTCTTTAATTTTTATGTATGTGTAAGATATTGATCCAGGTTCATTTTTTTGCCTGTGGTTGTCCAGTTTTCCGAACACTGTTTGTTGCAGAGACTGTCTTTTCCCATTGTATATTCTTGGCTCACTTGTCTTAATTTTTCTTTCTTAATATATATATTATATTGAAGTTTAGTTTAGTTGACTTACAATATTTCAGGTGCACAGCAAGATGATTCAGTTATACATATACACATATTATTTTTGAAATTACTTTCCATTATAGGTTATTACAACATATTGACTATAGTTTCCTATGCTATACAGTAAAACTTTGTTGCTTGTTGCATATCTATTGTTTTTTAAAAGCTAAAGATCTAACATTCTATTAATGCTAGCTCATTGATGAACTTTTATCTAGTCTGTTTTACTTTTTCTATTTCATATTCAGTGCTCCCATTTCATTTAGTTTATGTTTTCCAGTTTCTCCATCTCTTCTTTTTTTGGATGTCTTCTAAAGTGTTTATCAAGCATAGTGTAAAAGCTTTTGTATACATACATATACATGATATGTATAATATAGATATTTTAGAAAACTTATAAATTTTTGCTTAACTAAAACATTTATGACACTTTGATGTCTTAAATTAATTGACTCCATATGAATAGGTTTATTTCTGAGCTCTCTATTCTGTTCCATTGACCTATGTGTCTGATTTTATGCCAATATCATACTGTTTTGATTAGTATAGCTTTGTAAGATAGTTTGAAATAAGAGTGTGAGATGTCTCGAGCTTTGCTCTTTATTCTTAAGATTACTTTGGTTATTTGAGGTCTTTGGTGTTTCCACAAAATTTTAAGATTATTTATTCTATTTCTGTGAAGAATTCTGTTGGAATTTTGATATTTTGTTGAATCTGTAGACTTTTGGGTAATGTGGACAGTATTAATTATTCCAGTACATGAACATGGGATATCTTTCCACTTATTTGTGTTTTATTTTATCTCTTTCATCTGTATCTAATAGTTTTTAATGTACCATCTTTTACCTTTTTGGTTAATTTTTTCCTATGTATTTGATGCTTTGTGATGCAATTGTAGTAAGGATTATTTTCTTATAGTCTGTTATTGATATATTCTTTATTATTTATCTTCTGATAGTCTTTATTAATGTATAGAAATGCAATAGATTTTTGTATATTAATGTGAATTCTAAGAGTTTTTGAAGATGGATAGTGATACTTTGAGGTTGTTTTGTGTCCTTTGAAAATTAGATTATATGACTAATTTACATGTATAATTAACCTATGTGAGTTATGATGATTAGTCTTTGTGATAATATTCAAGATCCTTTTCAAATCTGAAATTCTGGAAATCTGCAATGCCTAATAGATTGGAGGTCTGTTATAAATTCAGAATGACAAAATATTATTTTCAATTCTCTCTTCTGTGCCATATTAGATGTTTTTTAGTCAAACCCTTCCATGGATTTGAGATGTCTTCACATAGTGAGATGTCTTCACTATCTTACATGTCAACCTTCTGAGGATTTATATGTCAACATTGCTGGGAAGTCAATAAATGCTTGTTATCTGAGTCAAGGACTAGAGTGGGTGCAGAGCAAAGAGGCAAAGAATGGTGTGGTACAAAGAACAAGAATTCCAATGGACAGACTGCTCTCTGATCATTAGGACATTAGAATACAAGTATCAATGTTCTTTACTTGAAAAATATTGAGACTCAGTATATTCATCTGTAAGACAGGGAACAACTGAAAATCTATGACCTTAGACATGCTTTACATTGTTAAAAATGAATGACTTAATTATGGCTTTTGTTCTTGATTACAGGTAATATAATATAGTGAATTTCAGATTAGATAGATGTTGTTGTTGTCCAGTGATTAAGTTGTGTCTGATTCTTTGTGACCCCATTGAATACAACATGCCAGGCTCCCTTGTCCTTCACTGTCTCCTGGAGTTTCATTGAGTTCTTCCCAGGTGGCTTAGAAGGTAAAGAATCTGCCTGAAATGCAGGAGACCCATGTTTGATCCCTGGATTGGGAAGATCCCCTGGAGAAGAGAAGTCTGGTAGGTGACAGTCCACAGGGTCACAAAGAGTCTGACACAACTGAAAGACTAACACCTTTACTTTCATGTTCATTGAGTTGGTGATACTATCCGACTATCTCATCCTCTCTCACTTCCTTCTCCTCCTGACCAAATTGGGGGAGATGGGACAGTGGGTTGTTGTCATTGTTGTTGTTTGTTACAGTCAGAAAATCTTTATTTTATACAGAGGTAGAGGACCATGCCATCTTCTATGCTAATCTCTGTACATGATACTCAACATAGGGAAATACCATGTAATATGTGCTGTGCTTTATTTTTCCTGTTTCATTTGTATCTATATATACCCAGAGACTGGTTATGAACAGCAGAGCACTACATACCTATTTACATTTTTTTAAATCTATAAAACCCCTGGGAAATTCTAAATGAAAACTATGTATTGTACTTTATAAGCATATACTTCAATTTCATACTCAGGTAGTGTTACTTTTATTTTTAACTTGAAGTCATTGTAACTTGATGAAGAAGCACATAGGAACAGAAATTTGTTCCCCTAGGAAGATTTTCTATTTTTAATCAGAGATTTTAGTCACAGAAAGATAAAAAAACCAAACTGTCAGGATTGTTTGAAACTACTTTCTATCTTTGTTTTCTTAAGGGCGCTACTGGGTGCTTTTTGTTTATTGTGTTTGGAGGAGTGAATGTGTTTTCCATGTTAGTGTGTGTTTTTAATTTAAAAAATTAAATGACTAATCTTGATTCACACATATCTGGTATGTCTTAAGATATGTAGTTTGTAGATGAAGTGTTCTCTTTCCGAATTTAGTCTGTAGATGAAGTGTTCTCTCTGTTGTCTCAGAAGACACCAACGATGTGAATTAAGACAAATTCTTATCCACACAGAATTCATAGTCACTGGTGAGAACAGACATAAAAACAGACAATACTGCAGCTTGCCCAGTGATGGCATGGGTCTGTTATTAATGTTATAAGAGACATATCTAAGGAGAAATACCGTGAAGAGGTTGATCGTGATGCCTTCTTAGAAGAGTTTAGTTTTGAAGTAGGTAAATTTTTAGTTGAGTGAGAATGGGGAAGGCTTTCACAGCAGAGGAATACCAGGAAGGAGACAACATTCTGTTTACGAGATCATCTTAATTTCCTCACCTATTAAAATATAAATAACACCTAACTCATAAATGTTGTGAGATTAAACTGAAATATAAATGTAAGACACTATGCTTAACATGTAGTAGGCACTTAAGAAATGTTTACTATTTTTCTTTTTTACTTAACTGTATTTCAGGAAATTAATGGAAGAAATGTTATTTTAAATAAAATTATGCTGTTTAGGTGACCTCCCTGTTAACATAAATTGGATTACTCTCTCTCCATATATATATACATGAAAGAAAAGTGAAAATGTTAGTTGCTCAGTTGTGTCCAACTTTTTGTAACCCCATGGACTGTAGCCCACCAGGCTCTGCTGTCCATGGAATTTTACCAGTAAGAATACTGGAGTGAGTTGCCATTTCCTTCTCTTGTTAAGATTCCTAGGGGATCTTCCTAGAAATTGAACCCAGGTTTCCTGCATTGCTGGCAGATTGTTTACCATTTGAGCAACCAGGGAAGCCCTGGTTTATGTGTGTGTGTGTGTTCCAAAAATAGTTAAATCCTTAACTCAAGGAATTGATGAACCATCCACCAAGTTAATTCTCTCACATAAAAATGTTTATATGATATACAAATGAGCTTATTTACAAAACAGAAATAGACCCGCAGACATAGAGAACAAGCCTGTGGTTACCAAAGGGAAAAGAGATAAATTAGGAGCTTTGGATAAACAGATACAAACTACTATATATAATATAGATTAAAGAAAAAAAAAGGACTTAGAGAACAGCACATGGAAATATACCCAATATTTTATAAGGACCTATAAGGGAAAATAATCTGAAAAATAATATATATATATATATAACTTTTTTATTTTATATATATGTAAAACAATATTTTATATATATATGTGTGTGTATATATATATATATAGCACTGGACCTCTTTGCTATACAACTAAAACTATCATAATTTTGTAAATCAACTATGAAGAAGTGGAGTTGCTCAGTCATGTCCGACTCTTTGAGACCCCATGGACTGTAGCCTACCAGGCTCTTCTGTCCATGGGATTTTCCAGGCAAGAGTACTGGAGTGGGTTGCCATTTCTTTCTCCAGGGGATCTTCCCGACCCAGGGATTGCACCTGGGTCACCCACATTGTAGACAGATGCTTTTACCTTCTGAGCCACCAGGGGAGTCAACTATATATACAATTAAATTACAAAAAATTTATATGAGACTGAAATTCTCAGACTCCAATTTGCCCAAAACTTGCTTGTGTGAGCTTCCATGGTAGCTCAGTTGGTAAAGGATTCACCTGCATTGCAGGAGATCCGGGTTTGATTCCTGAGGCAGGAAGATCCGCTGGAGAAGGGATAGGCTACCCACTCCAGTATTCTTGGGCTTCCCTTGTGGCTCAGTTGGTAAAGAATCCACCTGCAATGTGGCAGACCTGGGTTGGATCCCTGGGTTGGGAAGATCTGATTCCCTGGAGAAGGGTAAGGCTACCCACTCCAGTATCCTGGCCTGGAGAATTCCCATGGACTATATAGTTTGTAGGGTCACAAAGAGTTGGACACGACTGAGTGACTTTCACTTTCACTTTGCTTGTGTTTACAATAATGCAAACTCCTAGAACTCTGAGGAGTCTGATGTTGCAGGCCTCATCCCCAACCTGGAAATGTGGATTCTTATTAAATACCTCAGGGAATTCTGGTGCAGATGTTCAGTGGGCAATACTTTGAGAAATACTTGCTCTGAATAGATTTTGTCTCATTTTAGCCCAATGTACTGCATCCATCTGAAAAGTAAACCATCATATATTTAGCATAGAGTATTTCATGAATGACATTCAATACAATAATAGGTTATAAACTAGACTTTCTTGATTCACTTGATCCAAACTTGAACAATGTGCATTTATGATTTTTGCAGCATGATATTTAATATATGAGACATAGTCACCTGTAAGAAGAAAACACCCTGTTAAATATATAAATTGGGTTATATTTTCTGCTGTCCATAACTTTCTATCATCACTTCTATTAATTCAAATTTCCACGTAGGCTATACTAAAACTTAGACTTTTTTCTACACCCTGTTAGTCAGGTGTGGATATCAGTGAAGTTTTAAAGCTAATAGTTTATCACCTTTATAAAGATACATATGAGTCTTCACCCTATTCATCTCTAAAGGAATTATACAGTTTCTTTGTACTCAAGGGTATGAACTATTGTTAATACTTAAGTGGAATGTTAATTATATGAAAATTTGTCCTCTAAAACTGTTTTGTGCATCACTGAGAAAAATAACTTGTAACTTTTAAATTGTTTTGAATGTATGTGATTTTTAAAAACTGCAGTTTGATTGGAATATTTCAAAATTAACTCAATTTCTATTTTTTGTAGCTTAAAAAATGCTTTCTTTAACATATGTTCAATGTAATTTTAATGAAAATAAAATCCACACTGAATAGGATATTGATTCAATAATAGAGTATCATTTCAGCAAAACATGACAAATTTATATATTCATTTTTTTTCTTAGATGAAGTTTGTAAAAATCATCTCATACATAAAAATAATGATTCAGAAAGTGGTAATTATTCATGTATTATTGTGCAAAGATGAAAATATTATTTACCTTTTCTTTTTCATGAGATAGTCTTCCTAGTATATTGTAGAGAAAATTTTAATAATTAAATTCACTTAATTAAATTACTCCCAAAGATAATTAATTATAGCTTTAATTCAATCTCTATATTTAAACTCCAAAAGGGGATTCAGTTCTGTCCCAAACTTTCTGACTCAGAGAATAGCAAATTTAGGTTATAATTATATCAGAAGAGTTTCACTGTATTCTGTGTAGAAAGAATTGGGATATGACATGAGGGAAGCAAAAAGTCCAAGACTTATTTTTTCTAGCCTAGGATGTGAAGGTTATTAATAATTAAGTATGAATTGGTTAAAAAAAGTCAAATGCCTGAGTAAAAATGTATGGGGAGGTGGGGAGAGAAAGGGTTAACAATATCGATAATTATGGAACGTTTGAGAACAGCAGCCATAGTGATATACTTCGCTGGTAATTGTAGGAGGCTGCAAGCTTGTTCCAAATCACCTGTTCATGAACAATTTCAACATGACATGGGTGGCCTGATTACAGTAAAACACGTTTAGGCGGGTGAAACTGGAGTGTGTCTTAGATGCCCATGGCTTGTAAGTGGTAAAACAGGGGCCATAAGTACCATACTTGTTGTGGTAAGGGACTGCAGACAGATGGGAAGAGGATGGCAGAAGCTCAGAATCAAATGAAAAGGCCAAAGTGGACCTAAGGCACTGAATCTAGAGGTAGAAGGTAGGATCTAGTTTCTCCAGTGAGAAGTCATAAGATGAGCTGAACTTCAGTTCACAGTGACAAGCACAACAGCCTCTGCATATTGGATCCATGTTCAACCTCCATCTCCCTGTGGTTACAATAGGCACGCATTTCCTTTGTGTTGCAGAAGGTTTGGAAAAAGGAATGTCAAAGCTTTATGCCTACAGAGTCAGGACTTATACCACCAGGGAAGTCCAAGAGTGCTGGAGAGGGTAGCCTCTCCTTCTCTATAGGCACTTCCTGACAGAGGAATCGAACCGGGATCTCCTGCATTGCAGCCGATTCTTTACCAGTTGAGTAAAGCATACCTAAAGGGTCATGTTTAAATATCAAAAAGGACTGACTTCACATAATTTTAGTTTATAGTTTCCTCCCTACTCATACCCCCTGCCCACATCCAGCTTGGCAGATGGAGACAGTTAAGAACACATGCTCTATTAGAAATGAATATAGACATTAATTAGCCTTTCTCTCTCTCCTCACACACACACACACACAATTGACCCTTGAACAAAGAGGTTAGGGGCACTGAAATTCTCTGCACAATTGGAAATCTGTGTATAGCTTGTGTTTGGCCTTCCGTATATGGGTTCCTCATATCTGAGGTTCTGCATCCATAGCTTCAACCAACCCAGGATCATGTAGTGCTGTATTATCTACTACTGAAGAAAATTCATGTATAAGCTAGATCCAGCCAGTTCAAGCTCATTTTGTTCAAGGGTTAAATGTATATGTGTATGTTTGTGTATTCACTTACCTACCCCTGTGTTTGCCACTCTTCTGCAAGTATTCTTAGTTATAGTCTAGTATTCTTGAATTTATAACATAAAAAATGGAATGCAACGCTTTGAGAAAGTCATTATATTTAGTTGGAGAGTTTCCATAATTGATAAAATCACTATTTTTCAGTAAATAAATAGATACTTAGTCTTTGAAGGGGCTTCTAAGGTGGCTCAGTGGTAAAGAACCTGTCTGCCAATGCAGGAGACACCTGTTCAAACCCTGGCTCAGGAAGATTCCCTGGAGGAAGAAATGATGACCCACTCCAATATTCTTGCATGGGAAACCTCATGGACACAGGAGCCTGGTGGGCTACAGTCTATGAGGTTGCAAAGAATCAGAAGTGACTTAGCAACTAAAGAGCAGCAGCAGCAGCAGTCTTTGAAGACTTAGTAAGAGGGAGGCATTCAAACCTAAACTTGCTTTTGATACAGCGAGTAGGATAAGGAACTATGCCAGGAAGTACCTCTTTGGACACTGTGGTTGAGGTCAACAGTGTTTTGCTTTGTGCAGCATACATATGTATTGTAAACAGTATAACTTCCTAATGACAATATCACTGCTGCTGCTGCTGCTGCTAAGTCGTTTCAGTCGTGTCCGACTCTGTGCAACCGCATAGTTGGCAGCCCACCAGGCTCCCCCGTCCCTGGGATTCTCCAGGCAAGAACACTGAAGTGAGGATTTAAAAATGCTTAAAGCTAGTAATGATTACTTGGTGGAGACATTACTTTCTTTACATGTAACGCTGCCTGTAAGTTTCAATCCTAGCATTGCCCATGTACTAGCTTTGTGACCTTGAGCAGTTCATTTAATCATCTTCTGGATTCTTCATCTATAAAATGGCAATGACGTTACTTGCCTAAGTTAGTTAGGAGGATGACATAATGAATATTAAGACCTGTGAATCTTAATCAGGTACATTTGCAGCACTGTCAATGCCCTTATTTTTACCATTTCCCATGTATTTAATGAAAGAGAATCTGCAAATGTTTTAGAAGTGATAGCATGTGACTTTGAGAAAATATTAGAAAAAAAAATGATGTTCCTTTTATTACCAACAACCTAAAGAGTTGATCAGTACTTCAGGCTTCTAGAGTGGAATTCCTCACACTGAATAAGAACCTTCATGACAAACTGATTTGAACAGTCCAGGTAACATCTTGCTCTAGGGGCAAAGATGGAATTTGAATGAAAGTAGTTGCCAAGAGTTGGATGCGACTGAGTGACTTCACTTTCACTTTTCACTTTCATGCATTAGAGAAGGAAACGGCAACCCACTCCAGTGTTCTTGCCTGGAGAATCCCAGGGACGGGGGAGCCTAGTGAGCTGCCGTCTCTGGGGTCTCACAGACTCTGACATGACTGAAGCGACTTAGCACCAGCAGCAGTTTTGTAACCAAATCTTGAGTTATCAGTAACGGTAGTGAGTTGTTGATGTTTAGTCACTCAGTGGTGTCTGACTATCTGAAACCCCATAGTCTTCAGTACGCCAGGCTTCCCTATCCATCACCAGCTCCCAGAACTTGCTCAAACTCAGGTCCATTGAATTGATGATGCCTCCCAACCATCTAGTCCTCTGTCACCCCTTCTCCTGCCTTCAATCTTTCCCAGCATCAGGGTCTTTTCAAGTGAGTAAGCATTAGGAGGCCAAAGTATTGGAGCTTCATCCTCAGAATCAGTCCTTCCAGTGAATACTCAGGGTTGATTTCCTTTAGGATTGACTGGTTTCATCTCCTTGCAGTCCAAGGGACTCTCAAGAGTCTTCTCCAACGCCACAGTTCAAAAGCATCAGTTCTTCGGTGCTCAGCTTTCTCTATAGTCCAACCCTCATATCCATACATGACTGCTGGAAAAACCATAGCTTTGACTAGATGGACCTTTGTTGGAAAAGTAATGTCTCTGCTTTTTAATATGCGGTTTAGGTTTGTCATAGCCTTTCATCCAAGGAACAAATGTTTTTTAATTTCATGGCTGTAGTGAAATTTCAAATCTGCAGTGATTTTGGAGCTCAAGATAATAAAGTCTGTCACTGTTTCCATTGTTTCCCCATCTATTTGTCATGAAGTGATGGGACTGGATGCCATTATCTTAATTTTTGGAATGTTGAATTTTAAGCCAGCTTTCTCACTGTCCTCTTTCATCTTCATCAAAATGCTCTTTAGTTCTTCACTTTCTGTCATAAGGATGGTGTCATCTGCATATCTGAGGTTATTGATATTTCTCTTGGCACTCTTAATTCCAGCTTGTGCTTTATCCGTCAATGGCTTGGTTACTTGTAATATACCAGGAAAACTGGATACGCGGAATAGTTTTAATAGTCGAATAGTTTTAATAGTTGAATAGTTTTAATAAAACTACATTGAATAGTTTTAATAAAAAATTGAATTGTGTCAAAAACACAGTTAGAAAGTGAAAGTAAAAGTTGCTAAGTCATGGCTGACTCTTTGCAACCTCATGGAGTATACAGTCCATGGAATTCTCCAGGCCATAACTGGAGTGTGTAGCCTTTCCCTTCTCCAGGGGATCTTCCCAACCCAGGGATTGAACCCAGGTCTCCCTCATTGCACGTGGATTCTTTACCAGCTGAGCCACAAGGGAAGCCCAAAACATAGCTAAATGAAAGATATATTTCTTCAATTAGAATCATGGTTAATCCTCTTACTAATGCTTAATAACTTTGTTATGCAATTGGAATTCAAAAAAATTATACAGAGATAAGGTCACATCTCCTTTTACTGTATTGTCCGTTGTTGCTTAGTAAAACTATGTATTGAGAGAAGAAATTAAACATATAATTTTGGTCTATTTTTACATATGGTAGCATACAAAGATTTTTGACAAAATGATAGGAAAAATAAATAAATGCCTGAGTACAAGTCCTTGATATACAGGATTATCACACTGTAATATGCTTTATTTTACAAGAAATTTTCCACTAAAGGAATTATGTATGAGAATTCCTTAGTGGTTTACTAAATCACCATTCTAAACATGCTACAAAAGCCATATATTTGAAATGGTACAATTTTTTTATACATTCAGGAGACTTTCCCTTTCCAGGAGGCAAAACATTTTTCAAGGATAGGCTGTATATTACCTTGTTCACTTAATACTATTATTTAGGTGAATGTTCATAGGGTATATTTTATAAGTATGCAAACTTTTGTTTAAAAAATATTTAAATAAACACAGTTTGCATGAAAACGTTAAAATGAGCATTAATATTGAATACAGAATACATTTGACAAAAGAACTGTGAATAGGAAAATACAGCTTATTCTTACCTTTAATTAAATTGTGTTTTCTAAACTTTGGTGCTATATTTTAGTTTCAATGTCTAAGACTTATGATATTTTAACTGCCTTATTTAAGAGAATAATAGAACCCTTGAGATCCTTATTTGAAATATGTTGATTAAAGAAACTAGTACAGTTTGTAATGATATCAGTTCACTTCAGTCGCTTAGTCATGTCTGACTCTTTGCGACCCCATGAACCACGCCTCGCTGTCCATCACCAACTCCCAGATCCACCCAAACTCATGTCCCCTGAGTTGATGATGCCATCCAACCGTCTCATCCTCTGTCGACCCCTTCTCCTCCTGCCCTCAGTCTTTCCCAGCATCAGGGTCTTTTCAGATGAGTCAGCTCTTCTCATCAGGAGGCAAAAGTATTGGAGTTTCAGCTTCAACATCAGTCCTTCCAGTGAATACCCAGGGCTGATCTCCTTCAGAATGGACTGGTTGGATCTCCTTGCAGTCCAAGGGATTCTCAAGAGTCTTCTCCAAAACCACAGTTCAAAAGCATCAACTCTTCTGCACTCAGCTTTCTTTATAGTCTAACTCTTACATCTGTACATGACCACTGGAAAAACCATAGCTTTGACTAGAAGAACTTTTGTTGGCAAAGTAATGTCTCTGCTTTTTAATATGTTATCTAGGTTGGTCATAATTTTCCTTCCAAGGAGTAAGCCTCTTTTAATTTCATGGCTGCAATCACCATCAGCAGTGATTTTGGAGCCCAGAAAAATAATGTCAGCCACTGTTTCCGCTGTTTCCCCATGAAGTGATGGGGTATTTGCCATGAAGTGATGCCATGATCTTATTTTTTTGAATGTTGAGCTTTAAGCCAACTTTTTCACTCTCCTCTTTCACTTTCATCAAGAGCCTCTTTAGTTCTTCCTCACTTTCTGTCATCTGCATATCTGAGATTATTGATATTTCTCCCAGCAATCTTGATTCCAGCTTGTGCTTATTCCAGCCCAGTGTTTCTCATGATGTACTCTGCATATAAGTTAAATAAGCAGGGTGAGAATACACAGCCTTGATGTACTCCTTTTCCTACTTGGAACCAGTCTGTTGTTCCATGTCCAGTTCTAACTGTTGCTTCCTGACCTGCATACAGATTCCTCAAGAGGCAGGTCAGATGGTCTGGTATTCCCATCTCTTTCAGAATTTTCCATGGTTTATTGTGATCCACACAGTCAAAAGCTTTGGCATTGTCAATAGAGCAGAAATAGATGTTTTTCTGGAACTCTTTTGCTTTTTCCATGATCCAGCGGATGTTGGCAATTTTATCTGTGGTTCCTCTGCCTTCTCTAAAACCAGTTTGAACATCTGGAAGTTCACAGGTCACTTATTGCTGAAGCCTGGCTTAGAGAATTTTAAGCATCACTTTATGTGAGATGAGTGCAATTGTGCAGTAGTTTGAACATTCTTTGGCATTGCCTTTCTTTGGGATTGGAATAAAAACTGACCTTTTCCAGTCCCGTGGCCACTGCTGAGTTTTCCAAATGTTCTGGCATATTGAGTGCAGCACTTTCACAGCATCATCTTTCAGGATTTGAAAGAGCTCAACTGGAATTCCATTACCTCCACTAGCTTTGTTCGTAGTGATGCTTCCTAAGGCCCACTTGACTTTGCATTCTAGGATGTCTGGCTCTAGGTGAGTGATCACACCACTGTGATTATCTGGGTCATGAAGATCTTTTTTGGTACAGTTCTTCTGTGTATTCTTGCCACCTCTTCTTAATATCTTCTCCTTCTGTTAGGTCCCTATCATTCCTGTCCTTTATTGAGCCCATCTTTGCATGAAATGTTCCCTTGGTATCTCTAATTTTCTTGAAGAGATCTCTAGTCTTTCCCATCCTATTATTTTCCTCTATTTCTTTCCATCGATGCCTGAGGAAGGCTTTCTTATCTCTCCTTTCTATTCTTTGTAATGATATAATTTTAGATATTTTACCTTTTTTGGCCTATGCACATGAATATTCTCTATAGAAAGGAAAATTCATAATTAGAAAAAGAGTACAAGGAATCCATTGACAGCTGAAATCTGTGTTATTGGAAATAATGACAATTTAATTGTACTACTCTGTTTAATGATCCCATTTTTATTAAAAAGGGAAATTACATTTTATTCTGAGAACTTATTAAATGCTCCATAATAATAAGACTAAATAATCATAAATAAAGAATGAGGCAAATGTTACAGCAGTGAGACTTGACACTTTAAAATCATGTGCGTGTTCTCTGGTTTGTTTCTTTAAATTAAGCTTAAAACTAATTATGATGAGCAATTTACCTAGCATACTTCACTTACCTAACTGATAAGAAATTCAAAATACAACAGAATTGATGTTAAATATTTTGTATGTATTAAAATTGAGTTTAAAAGAATGAAAGTCTTGCTGTTTAGTAATTTCTCAAGCAAAATAGTAGTTTTAATGCAGGGGGAAATTTTAAAATAAAATACTTAAACAGTGTTTCCTCAACTTATTCCCTCTTCCTTTGGCTTAGCTTTAGGGCATGTAGATATATTAAAACATTTCTTAAAAATGAAATTCTGCAGTAAGTGCACAAAAGTAGCCATAACATCCATTTTAGCATAATCAAATGCAAATCTTAGCAACCACTTTCAGTGTAATACATGCACTCAAGGTTTTTCAGCATGCTTTTAAAATTTAGTAGTTCTGAGATGTGAGCTATATATAAGAAAACTGATCTAAAATATATTTTGGACTCCTCTTTTAAGCATATGATTTTGCTAGATAATTAGAAGGGAGTGCAAAAGAGTATGATTTTATATATCTAAAGTTTTCTAATGTCAGTTGCTATATATATATATATCTGTATATATAAAGAACCTGTGGCTTTCCTTGTATTGTCCTTATTGCAGAACTGGATTCCATGGCTACTTTATATCATACGTTCTCTTCAGGTGTATGTTGAAAACTACATTGGTATGCCAACTTGCTGCTTTTTAATATGTGCTACTATGTCTTTCCTGTTCCCCCTCCCACAGAGGGCTTTCTTTCCTATCAGAGGTGATCTCACCATAGTGTCTCTCTTAGAAGTGTACCCAAAAGCCATTATCAATCAGTAAATTAATTTGATGTAAGTAATACCTGATTGTTATCCTGATTTAAGAGAATTCTGTAATCATCCTAGGCAAACTCATTGGTCCTTTGGCACACACAGAACTATATACGTATATATATATGTATATATATATATACACAATATGTGCATTGTATATATATATTATAAATGCATTGCATATATACATATGTATATATATACACACATATGTATATATATATTATATACACACATATGTATATATATATAATATATACACACAAATGCATGTATACATATGCAAACATATAAATATGTTTCACATATTTAAATGCATAATGTTTTCCAGAATCCCACAGTTAATGTAGAAGTGCGCATTACAAAAACGACAACATTGGAATCATGTATTAGATTGAAAAATCTCCTGATACTATTTTTAAATGGGTTTCATGTATTGAAAATGTTTTTGATGTCCTCAACAAAACACTATTTATATGGATAGCTTTTAATTCAGACATGATTTATTCCCAACCTTGTGATTTCAGCTTGATCATAACTACATAGAAAATATAGTAAATATAAATATAGAAAGAGTGAGTGAAGTGAGTGAAGTCGCTCAGTTGTGTCTGACTCTTTGCAATCCCATGGCCACAGCCTGCCAGGCTCCTCTGTGCATGGAATTTTCTAGGCAAGAATACTGGAGTGGGTTGCCATTTCCTTCTGCAAAAGAAAATACAGTAATTATGAATATAGGAAGAAGCTCAACATAATTAAATCACTTCCTTACATGAATAGCGTTTCTAAGACTTTATCAGCAATAATTCACAAAATTTAGGTTAAAGGAAGTTTTAAATTATTTTTCCTGATACCCTACTTGTATTGAGAGTAGAAATGTATTGTTTTACAGTGAACCCAGGTATTTATAGTATAGTATTGGCACCAGGTATGAGCCTATTGGGAATGAAGGTTTTAATTTTTCACTCTTACCCTTTCTTAAAAAATATAAACAATGTGAAAATGGGAAGGAAATTTGGACTGTATAATTTAGGGGTATCATACTTTTCCTTTCAGGAAATTTTTATATTAGGAAGGATCAAAAGTGACATTTGCAGATAATCCTTGTAAATTTGTATTATCCTCATCTACACTGGAGTATCATGTTTCATGGGTAAGAAATGCATATTGCTTGGGAATTCCAGTTACACCATTTTGAACTGGATAACCTTTTAGTCAAGTTACATCACTTTTCTCTTCCTTAGTTTTTTATCCATCAATAAATTAGGAATAATAATATCTACTTCACAGTTTTGTTGCAAGAATTAAATCGCATGAACTCTGCATATACCACTTAGTTTCTGGTTCATAGTAAAGGAACCGAAAATTTTAGATGATCTTATTGTATGTATCTATATTATTGCCATTATTAGAGATGTACTAGTCCAGCTCAGCAAGATTTATTAAGAGTCTTATTACCATAATCTCATATTTAAGAGTATTCAGATACAATATAATTTTAAAGCCCTTTTAAAGAGGAGTATTAATAGTTTGCATCAAAACATTTTTGAAGTTAATCTCCAGAAAGCCTTTCTAATTATAGAGTTTAAGGTGTTTGACCAATCTAATCCCTTGTTTCATTTTAAACTTCATAACGTATGCTGTGCTAACCAAGTAAAATTGCAGTGCAGCAGAGATTAGGGTTATGCACACATTAACATTCCCTGTAAAATATTGCAGAACTGAAGAGAATGGCTTTTGAAAACTAATTAGTATTGTCTGTCCTCCTCCAGGTATTGAGTGTAAAGTGATAAAGTTAACTGTCTTCAGTGCTTAAAGAAGTGATGAAGACAGACATATGTGATCTCTCTCATTGACCCTAATAATCTGGCAAAATAGATTCAATCTAATTTACAGTGTGGTTGCAACTCAATCATTTCCTACCTGGAGATCACCAGGGGAAGCCTTAATTCTTGGAGAAAAAGTGATTGAAAAGAACATTTCTATATCTTACACTCCATAAAAAACATGTATGGTTTTAAAAGCTTCAGTTGGATCTTTTCAAGTTTCTATTTAAAAAGATCTATTTTAAAATCTGTTGGTTTCTATGAATATATTTTTTATTTTCTAATAGTTCATCAAAGACTAGATACCCATCATGATGACAAGTTGCTATTGTAGTACTGTTGGCATAATATAAATGCTCTTTATAATTCAAATGCTAATCATGCTGAGTTTTTATTCCCTGTTCAGTTGCTTAGTCATGTCCGACAGGCCCCGCTGCCCTTCGGCATTGCCTGGAGCCTGCTCAAATTCATATCCATTAGTCAGTGTTGCCATCCAACCATCTCATCCTCTGTTGTCCCCTTTTCTTGTGCCTTCAATCTTTACTAGCTTCAAGGTCTTTTCCAATGAGTCAGTTCTTTCTTTGCATCAGGTGACCAAAGTACTGGAGCTTCAGCTTGAGTATCAGTCCTTTCAATTAATATTCAGGGTTGATATCCTTTAGGATTCAGTGGTTTCATCTCCTTGCAGTTCAAGGGACTCTTAAGAGTCTTATCCAGCACCATAGTTCAAAAGCATCAGTTCTTTGATGCTCAGTATTCTTTATGGTCCAACTCCCACATCCATACATGACTACAGGAAAAACCATAGCTTTGACTAGATGGAAGTTTGCTGGCAAAATAATACCTCTGCTTTTTAATATGCTGTCTAGGTTTGTCATAACTTTGCTTCCAAGGAGCAACAGTCTTTGCAGTTACCATCTGCAGTAATTTTGGAGCCCAAGAAAAGAAAGTCTGTCACTGTTTCAATGTTTCCCCATCTAATTGTCGTGAAGTGATGAGACAGAATGCCATGGTCTTCAGTTTCTGAATGTTGAGTTTTAAGCCAGCTTTTTCACTCTCCTCTTTCACTTTCATCAAGAGCCTCTTTAGTTCCTCTTTGCTTTCTGCCATGAGGGTGGTGTCTTCTGCATATCTGAGGTTATTGATATTTCTCCCCACAATCTTGATTCCAGCCTGTGTTTCATCCAGCCTGGCATTTCACATGACGTACTCTGAGTATAAGTTAAATAAGCAGGGAGACAATATACAACCTTGACATACTCCTTCCCCAATTATGAACCAGTCTGTTGTTCCATGTCCAATTCTAACTGTTGCATCTTGACCTGCATACAGGTTTCTCAGGAGGCGGGTAGGGTGGTCTAGTATTCTCATCCCTTGAAGAATTTTCCACAGTTTGCTGTGATCCACAGTCTAAGACTATAAAATAATCAATGAAGAAGAAGTAGATGGTTTTTGGAATTCTCTTGCTTTTTCTGTGACCCAACGGATGTTGGCAATTTGATCTCTGGTTCCTCTGCCTTTTCTAAATCCAGCTTGAACATCAGGAAGTTCTCAGTTCACGTACTGTTAAAGCCTAGCTTGGAGAATTTTGAACATTACTTTGCTAGCATGTGAAATAAGTGCAATTGTGAGGTAGTTTGAATAATCTTGTCATTGTCTTTCTTCGAGATTGGAATGAAAACTGACCTTTTCCAGTCCTGTCACTACTGCTGAGTTTTTCAAATTTACTGGCATGTTGAGTGCACTACTTTTGCAGCATTATCTTTTAGGATTTGAAATAGCTTAGCTGGAATTCCATTACCTCCACTAGCTTTGTTAGCTGTAATACTTCTTAAGGCCCACTTGACTTTTTACTCCAAGATGTCTGTCTGTAGGTGAGTGATCACATCATAGTGGTTATCTGAGTCATTAAGATCTTTTTGTATAGTTCTGTGTATTCTTGCCACCTCTTCTTAATATTTTCTGCTTCTGTTAGGTCCTTACTATTTCTGTCATTTATTGTGCCCATCTTTGCATGAAATGTTCCCTTGGTATCTCTAATTTTCTTGAAGAGTTCTTTGAGTATAGACTAGCAATTATATATCAACAGATGAAATTCAACATATTTTTTTTTCAGGTGTCTACTATGAAGCACTACTGTGAGGTAGTATGAAGTTTTAGAGATGAATAATCCACGTCCTCTTCCTCCCAAAATCTGGTTTGGGAAGTTTATTTCATCTCTACAGGAACATTTTCATCAGCTTATAAGCCTGCTGTTACAATCCCTACCAGTTATCAATATAAACAGCAAAATACTCTCTTGACCCATGACTACATATTTCTCTGCACTCAGTGGCAGTAAAACTTATTAATCAAAAGAAATATGTATACGTTTTATTTCCATTTCTTCTCCTTCCATTTTTCTTGAGTGAAACCCAATTAGGTTTGGCTAAAAATAATAACACTTGATATAATAATAATAATAATAATAATATCAAGATCCCCAAGAATTCTCATATTCTAAAATAAATTGTCAGCTGGTTCATTTCAGTTCCAATAACATCTATATTCATTTATTGAGGTCTTGTTAATACTTCAAAGAAAAAAATATGCTCAAATTTGCCAAATGATATGACTTAAGCTTATGATTTTATTTTCCCAGAAAAGAGGAATGTATCTCTCTCAATTTTGAGAGTACTTTATGTCAATATAATTGTGCTACATTTTGTCCTATGAAACTGCTTTTTATAAACAGTCATTTGGACCCTTTTTCCAGCAATTAGCTGAACATTGGTCCCTAAACCAGTTATTTGCAAACGCATGTAATGCTGTCAGTTCATCAAAATCTATTTTTGGAAAAATGAAGTCTTTTTTTTTTAGATTCATGAATCATAAAGTATATGGTTAAATAGTTGATCAAAAATAAGATTCCATTAGGAGAAGAAGGGCTTCCCTGGTGGCTCAGAAAAAATCTGCTTGTACCGTGGGAAATAGAGGAATAAAGGGAATGGATAGTATGGTGTGGTCACCGCAGTTTTAGATGCATTTTCTCTTTTTGGTGAGAATTTTATCACATACAACCATATCAAGTCTTGGTGAAGTGAAGTGAAAATGTTAGTTGCTCAGTCATGTTCAACTCTATGTGACTCCATGGACTATATAGCCCACCAGGCTCCTCTGTCCATGAAATTCTCCAGACAAGAATGGATAGCCATTACCTATTCCAGTGGATCTTCCTGACCCAAGGATCGAACCCAGGTCTCCTGCTCTGTAGGCAGATTCTTTACTATCTGGGCCACCAGGGAAGCCTGTTTATTACAGTACTTTACTTGCATTTTTGTTATTAATTAGTTCATTTTTTGGTCTTTATTTTAGGACAAAATTTTACCAACTACACAGTTTTCTTCTGGATATATTATTCTGGCCTCAGTTTGCCTTATTTCTACTCCAGACATTAAACCAGTAATTTATTTTTCATTCAAGCAATCATTAAGCACCGACTTCTTTTACCTAGTACCCTCGAAAGCCAAATATGTAAGCTAGAACTTACCCAGTGCCTCACTTCAGTAAATTTTTTCCTGCTGTCCCTTGCTAAATAATCTCACAGCATCCTGTGTATATTCATAACACAGTTTTCGTGCTGATGATTATTCTTCTTTAATGGCTTTTCCCACTGGTCACCAAGCATAGTGACTGTGACTTCTCACCACTCTATCATTAGTACCCACTTGTATTAGTTTCCTAGGGCTCTTGTAATAAGTGATTGCAAACTGGGTGGCATAAAGCAATAGAAGTTCATTAACTTACACTTCTGGAGCCTAGACGTCCAAAATCAAGGTGTCATGCTGACTCTGAAAGATACAAAGAACACATAGCTGATCTTCGTATAGATTCTGGCGGTTTCCTTGGTATTCCTTGACTTGTTAGATGAATCACTTCAGTTTCTGCCTTTGTTTGGGGCTTCCCTGGTGGCTCAGAAGGTAAAGAATCTGCCTGCAAAGAGGAGACTTGGGTTCGATCTCTGGGTCAGGAAGATCCCCTGGAGAAGGGCATGACAACTCACTCTAGTATTCTTGCCTGGAAAATCCCATGGACAGAGGAGCCTGGTGGGCTACAGTCCATAGGGTCACAAAGAGTTGGACACGACTGAATGACTAACTCACACTGCCTTTGTCATCACATGGTATTTTCCTCATATGTCCTTGTCTCCAAATATCTCTCTTGCTATAGGAATACCAACCACTGGAATCATAGTAATCCATTTGAACCTCATTTCTAAAACTCGTTTTCAAAATAAGGTCACATTCATGGGTTAAGACCTGGATATATACTCTTAGGGCACATTATTCAATCCAGCACCCTATAGTGTCTGGAACATAAGAGGAGCTTAGAAAATGATATTGACTACAGATTGAATGACTTTTTATTCCTATGGATACTGAAATACATTCAATATAACTGGAAATAATCTAATAAATGAATATAATGTGCTATGCATTTTAATAGCAATTTAATGGAGAAAGGATTCCTTCATGATTTATGCTAAGATATGTCTATTCCATCTCTATTTGTACTCATATTATGAAGGAACATCTGTACTGGAGAGTGGTTTATTTTTACTAGTCAACTCTTAATATTTATATACATACTTAAATATGTTCATATAATTAATATACGTTCATATATGTGTAAACAGATTTTTTTTTTAAGTACTACTCTGACCTTTGAGTTCAGAATTGACTTAGTGAAGTAAAGGCCAAAGCAAGAACTCTAGTCTGCTGCCTTTTTCTAAGTGAGAATTGGTGAGTTAGACCAAATTAATAGTCTTGAATTTGGTGAGAACTGGACAGTTCATGCATACAGTGCAAGATATTAATACATTTGAAGGTAAAATGAGAAAGAGAATTGCCAAAGATGGCTCTGGATGCTTTAAGTAAGAGCAATGATGAAGTCATTTACCTAGAAAAGGAGAAATTTAAAATAATGTTTTTGGGGGCAGAAAATCAAGATTTTAATTTTTCATTTATTGAGTTTAAGATTTGTGAGACTTCCCAGTAGAGATATTCAGAAGATATTTAGATATTGCAGCATAAAGTCCAGCAAAGAAATGCAAGCTGAAGATACAAACTTGTAAGTCATCATTATAAAGATGGCATTTTAAGGCCATGATGCTAGATAAGGTCATCAGAAAGGTTAATATCAACAGAGCAAAAAAGAGGTCAAGACCCAGCCTTGTATCACACCAGTGCCTAGGACCAGTGAGATGAGGATAAGTAAAAAAACAAGACTGAGAAAAAAACAGTCAGTAAAATGAAAAAGAGGGTATGGCATCCTACAATGCTGGTTCATTCTAAGCATGCCTGATCTCTTCAAGAATTTTCATATAATTTGCTACTGTTTTTTGAAGACTTTTGCAACTATATTCAGTCTGTTATCTTTGGGTTTTTGTGGTATTTTTCCTGGTTTTGATATCAACTAGATAGTAGTCTTGTAGAATTAACCTGGAAGTGGTTCCTCCTCTTCAAATTTTCAGAATAATTTAAGAGTAAGTATTAACTCTTCTTTATATGTTTGGTAGAATTCCACTGTCTGGTCCTGGACTTTTGTTTGCTGGGATTATGTTATATAAAAATATTGATTCAATATGTTGTATACTTGAAACTAATATAATATTATAAATCAACTATACTTTAATTAAAAAAGAAAAAGGAATTATCATACATCTCAAATTACAGACCTGTCCCCATTTTTAACAAAGAATGATAGAGTCTTGTTTTCATTTCCTTTCCTAAATTTTAGTATCCAGAATTAAACAGTGTTCAAAATTCACTTTGACAGTGCAGAGTATAGTGAGATTATCAATTCCCATGATAAGCACTCTAAACTCTATTAATGCTACCTAGGATTAAATTAGCTTCTGCTAGTTTGTCATATTATTTACTTTGATTAACTGAAAATTCCCAGGTCTTTGGCAGATGAACTGTTTTCAAGCCAAGGTTCCTCCATTTGTTAATTTTTACTATTGATTTCTAGAAATTATATCCAGAAATTTGCATTTATCCTTATTAAATATCACCATTTGGTTTTAGCCAACTTTGCCTTTCAAATGACTCCTCATTCTTGATTCATCAATCAAATAAAATAATTATCATTTAACTAGATGTCATATCCAAATTGGCTTCCCAGGTGGTGCAATGGTAAAGACTCTGCCTGTCAATGCAGGTGACACAAGAGACACAGTTTCCATTCCTGGGGCAAGAAGATCCCCTTTAGTAGGCAATGGCACCCCACTCTAGTATTCTTGCCTGGAAAATTCCATGGACAGAGGACCCTTGTGGGCTATAGTCTATGGGGGCTACAAAGAGTCAGACATGACTTAGCAAGCATACAAACACACACACACATCCAAATCTGGTGACTATGCATTATTTTCTTCTCCAATTCACTGATAACAATGATCAGAAGAGATGAAGTCTAAGGCTATTTGTAACCTTGATACAGAAAAATATTAATTTTTCATGCTGCTGTTGAGAAGTGATATTTCTTAATGATGGTATTGGTATTTGCAAAGCATTTATAAAATCAAAATAAGTACAAATTTTATTCTTTCTTTAAGAAATAAGAATGTTTATGATGGCATGAATAAGAAAAATAAAGACCTAATAAAATAATTTCCTCCATGTAGCATAGTTAAGCCACTATTGGCTGATATGAGTTGTATGCTGCTTACTTAGATAGTCATTTAATCCTTAGTGAAATTCTAGGCCAGGGGCTTCCTTGATGGCTCAGCAGGTAATAAATCCACCTGAATTGCAGGAGGCACAGGAGACTGTATTCAGTCCCTGGGTTGGGAAGATTCCCTGGTGGAGGATATGGCAACCCATCCCTATATTCTTGCCTGGAAAATCCTATCTATAGAAGAGCTTCGTGGGCTACAGTGCTTGGGGTCACAAAGAGTCCCATACTACTGAGGTGACCAAGCATGCACACATGAAAGTCTAGGCTAGATACTATTAACATCTTCATGTTACAGAAGAGGAAGCTTGAGATTTAGACAAGTCAGTATTCCAACTCTTCAAATAGTTATCAACGCTCAGGATGTGGAATGGATGTACCACCCAGGTATCCAACTCCACAGCTCCAGTGCTAATCCAGTGACCATTTTACAGCCATACAAATCAGTCTTTCTAAAGGGATCAGTGTAAACTTAAAACTGTAAGGAATGTCTTCCCAGATACAATTACTGTAAATATTTTCAACTGTCTATTATCATATGTTGAATACATATCTTTATTTAGACATTAAAAAATAATTCTTGCTATAGAATTGATTTTAAAATATTTTTTTTCATTACTGGAAAACATACCTTGAACACATTCTCATGTCAAAGAATATAGAACTATATCATTTGCTGTAATAGTGCATAACTTGTACTGATTTCAGTGCTGGCCATCTGGTGATGTCCATGTGGAGAGTTTTCTCTTGTGTTGCTGGAAGAGGGTTTTTGCTATGACTAGTGCGTTCTCTTGGCAAAACTCTATTAGCCTTTGCCCTGCTTCATTTGGTACTCCAAGGCCAAAGTTACCTGTTACTCCAGGTGTTTCTTGACTTCCTGTTTTGCATTCCAGTCCCCTGTAATGAAAAGGATATCTTTTTTGGGTGTTAGTTCTAGAAGGTCTTGTGCGTCTTCATAGAACAGTTCAACTTCAGCTTCTTCAGCATTACCGGTCGGGGCACAGACTTGGATTACTATGATACTGAATAATGCCTTGGAAACTAACAGGGATCAATCTGTCATTTTTGAGATTGCATCCAAGCACTGCATTTCCGACTCTTTTGTTGACTATGAGGGCTACTCCATTTCTTCTAAGGGATTCTTGCCCACAGTAGCAGATATAATGATCATCAGTTAAATTCACCCATTTTAGTTGATTGTAGTTCTCTGATTCCTAAAGATTCTACACATGGACATCAACAAATGGTCAACACCAAAATCTGATTGATTGTATTCTTTGCAGCCAAAGATGGAGAAGCTCTATACAGTCAGCAAATAGAAGACTGGGAGCTGACTGTGGCTCAGATCATGAACTCCTTATTGCCAATATCAGACTTAAATTGAAGAAAGTAGGGAATGGCACCCCACTCCAGTACTCTTGCCTGGAAAATCCCATGGACAAAGGAGCCTGGTAGGCTGCAGTCTATGGGGTCGCTAAGAGTCAGACATGACTGAGCGACTTCACTTTCACTTTTGACTTTCATGCACTGGAGAAGGAAATGGCAACCCATTCCAGTGTTCTTGCCTGGAGAATCCCAGGGCGGGGGAGCCTGGTGGGCTGCCATCTATGGGGTCGCATAGAGTCAGACACAACTGAAGTGACTTAGCAGCAGCAGGGAAAACCACTAGACCATTCAGATATGATCTGAATCAAATCCCTTATGATTATACAGTGGAAGTGAGAAATAGAATCAAGGGATTAGATCTGATAGAGTGCCTGAAGAACTGTGGACGGAAGTTAATTATATTGTATAGGAGACAGGGATCAAGACCAAGCCTAAGAAAAAGAAATGCAAAAAAGCCAAATGGCTGTCTGAGGAGGCCTTACAAATAGCTGTGAAAAGAAGAGAAGTGAAAAGCAAAGGAGAAAAAGAAAGATACACCCATTTGAATGCAGAGTTTCAAAGAATAGCAAGGAGATATAAGAAAGCCTTCCTCAGTAATCAGTGCAAAGAAATAGAGGAAAAACTATAGACTGGAAAAGACTAGAGATCTCCTCAAGAAAATTAGAGATACCAAAGGAACCTTTCATGCAAAGATGGGCACAATAAAGACAAAAATTGTGTGGACCTAACAGAAGCAGAAGATATTATGAAGAGGTGGCAAGAATGCACAGAAAAAAACTATACAAAAAAAGGTCTTCATGATACAGATAATCAGGATGGTGTGATATCTCACCTAGAGCCAGACATCTTGGAATGCAAAGTGGAGTGGGCCTAAGGAAGCATCACTATGAACAAAGCTAGTGGAGGTGATAGAATTCCATTTGAGTTATTTCAAATCCTGAAAGATGATGCTGTGAAAGTGCTTCACTCAATATACCAGCAAATTTGGAAAACTCAGCAGTGACCACAGGACTGGAAAGGGTCAGTTTTCATTCCAATCCCAGAGAAAGGCAATGCCAAAGATTGATCAAACTACTGCACAATTGCATTCATCTCACATGCTAATGAAGTGATGCTCAAAATTCTCCAAGCCAGGCTTCAACAATATGTGAACCATGAACTTCCAAATGTTCAAGACAGATTTAGAAAAGGCAGAGGTACCAGAGATCAAATTGCCAACATCCATTGGATAATAGAAAAAAACAAGAGAGTTCCAGAAAAACATCTATTTCTGCTTTAGTGACTATGCCAAAGCCTTTGACTTGTTTATCACAACAAACTGTGGAAAATTCTTAAAGAGATGGGAATACAGGCCACCTGACCTGCCTGTTGAGAAATAAGTATGCAGGTCAGGAAGCAATGACTAGAACTTGACATGGAATAACAGACTGGTTCCAAATTGGTAAAAGAGTATGTCAAGGCTGTATATTGTCAGTCTACTCATTTACCTTATATGCAGAGAACATCATGAGAAACACTGGGCTGGATGAACCACAAGCTGGAATCAAGATTGCCAGGAGAAATATAAATAACCTCAGATATGCAGATGACACCATTCTTATGACAGAAAGTAAAGAAGAGCTAAAGAGCCTCTTGATGAAAGTGAAACAGGAGAGTGGAAAAAGTTGGCTTAAAACTCAACATTCAGAAAGCTAAGATCATGGCATCTGGTTCTATCACTTCATGGCAAATAGATGGAGAAACAGTGGAAACAGTGTCAGACTATTTTTTGGGGCTCCAAATCACTGCATATGATGATTGCAGCCATGAATTTAAAAGATGCTTACTTCTTGGAAAAACAGTTATGACCAACCTAGACAGCAAATGAAAAAGCAGAGACATTACTTTGCCAACAAAGTTCTGTCTAGTCAAGGCTATGGTTTTTCCAGTAGTCATATATGGATGTGAGAGTTGGACTATACAGAAAGCTGAGAAACGAAGAATTAATGCTTTTGAACAGTAGTGTTGGAGAGTTCTTGGAGTCTCTTGAGAGTCCCTTGGACTGCAAGGAAATCCACCCAGTCTATCCTAAAGGCAATCAGTCCTGAATATTCATTGGGAGGAGTGATGCTGAAGCTGAAACTCCAATACTTTGGCCACCTGATGCGAAGACCTGACTTATTTGAAAAGACCCTGATTCTGGGAAAGATTGAAGGCGGGAGGAGAAGGGGATGACAGAGGATGAGATGATTGGATGGCATCACTGACTCAATGGACATGAGTTTGAGTAAACTCCTGGAGTTGGTGATGGACAGGGAGGCTTGGTATGTGCAAATTGTCTCATTATTTTTGTAGACTAAGTCCCTGAAGGTGAACTTTGGGGAATATAAAATATTTATGTTAAAATCAAACAATATTTGGTGTATATGTGAAATTTCTCTCCAGAAATATTTTACTAGAGTCCATTAAATCTTTACAGTGGGAAACACATTTAATTACATTGATATAGATCAGAGTTTTCAGTTTTCATTACTTACAATAAGAAATGACATTTAATGCTTGATTTTCCTAGAACTGATTTGTAATTCATTTGTCCCTGCATTTCTTTTTGCAAAAATTAAGCTTTCTATTTCCTATTTCATGTAAAACGTAAAGCCTCAGTCTTCTATTTTTTAATATCTGATTTTCATGGCCACTTTTATGTGACCGTCTTCTGATAGGGTAAAAATAAAAATTCTAGTAAAAAGAAAACAATGCTAAAGCAATGCAAAGGAATTTGAGGTCAAGAGCATTTTGTCAACAATGTGGAATGATATGATCTTTTCATATATTGATGAGGTGACTACTTTAGAGCTGACTACTTGTGTTTCAAGAGTCTCTGACCCCTGTACTCCCATAAGCTAGTTAAGGATGCTACTAATAATACTTTTTGAGCCTCCCACAAAGAGAATTCTAGAGTTGAGTATATGAGAACAAAGAGTTTAATTTATCAAAAAGTTAGAGGCAGTCAAATCCGTCCAGAATCACAGTGTATCAGTTTAAAGGGAAGAGCAGGTATAATGCTAAGCATAAGCCAATATTTCACTATTAATCTAAAGGAAAATTATGCCTTTGTAAATTTATGCTTAACTCAATCATCTTTGTTTTCCCACATATGGAAGGGTTCAGTTCAGTTCAGTTCAGTCGCTCAGTCATGTCCAACTCTTTGCAGCCCCATGAATCGCAGCATGCCAGGCCTTCCTGTCCATCACCAACTTCCGGAATTCACTCAGACTCACATCCATCGAGTCAGTGATGCCATCCAGCAATCTCATCCTGTGTCATCCCCTTCTCTTCCTGCCCCTAATCCCTCCCAGCATCAGAGTCTTTTCCAATGAGTCAACTCTTCACATGAGGTGGCCAAAGTACTGGAGTTTCAGCTTTAGCATCATTCCTTCCAAAGAAATCCCAAGGCTGATCTCCTTCAGAATGGACTGGTTGGATCTCCTTGCAGTCCAAGGGACTCTCAAGAGTCTTCTCCAACACCACAGTTCAAAAGCATCAATTCTTTGATGCTCAGCCTTCTTCACAGTCCAACTCTCACATCAATACATGACCACTGGAAAAACCATGGCCTTGACTAGACGGAACTTGGTCGGCAATGTAATGTCTCTGCTTTTGAATATGCTATCTAGGTTGGTCATAACTTTTCTTCCAAGGAGTAAGCGTCTTTTAATTTCACGGCTGCAGTCACCATCTGCAGTGATTTTGGAGCGCCAAAAATAAAGTCTGACACTGTTTCCACTGTTTCCCCATCTATTTCCCATGAAGTGATGGGACCAGATGCCATGATCTTCGTTTTCTGAATGTTGAGCTTTAAGCCAACTTTTTCACTCTACTCGTTCACTTTCATCAAGAGGCTTTTTAGTTCCTCTTCACTTTCTGCCATAAGGGTGGTGTCATCTGCATATCTGAGGTTATTGATATTTCTCCCGACAATCTTGATTCCAGCTTGTGTTTCTTCCAGTCCAGCGTTTCTCATGATGTACTCTTTATATAAGTTAAATAAGCAGGGTGAAAATATATAGCCTTGATGTACTCCTTTTCCTATTTGCTATATACAAATGTATTTCATTATCTGAGAATTATATATTAATCAAAAATGACATACTCATATTCTTGTTACTCAGTGATGTCAATGATTAATATTGTACTCCCTTCTCTGTCAGATAAACCTCCCTTTGAACATTGTTTAATTGTCAGTACACAAATATTTTAAACATGTTCTATGTGAAATGTATACTTTTACTCCAAATATCTTTACCAGAAAAATGAATTTCTTTATCCTTATAGTAACAATGATTGTATGTTGAAATTCCAGTTGTAATTGCAATTCTTCCTGGAGCCTTGGTGTTACTAAGTAACAGAGGACCTTAGTCTTAGGTTTTGTATTATTTTTATCTTACAAAATATATAAGAGAAGCAATGACAATACAGTTTTCTTTTTAGGAAATGTAATTTTGTTTTGAAAATTAATATGTAATGGAAATATATTAAAGTGTAGTGACCAAGTTAAAACTAAAATCTGGATATTGGTATCTGAGATTTGAGTCTTAGCCCCATTATTTGCTGTGTGATGTTACTTAATTGTTCTGTGCTTCAATTTCCTCATTTGCAAAATTGGGATAACTATAACTACTTCATGAGCTTATTGTAATGACTGAATGAATTCATACATGAAAAATAGTTATAACAACAACTTGCACCTAGTAATAAATTAATAATTCATAGTATTATTTTATTAATCTGTATAATTTAGTAGAGTTTAGTGATTACCTGTAAGAATGAACCATAGTTAACATTTATTTATTAACAACTTAAGAAGTACCTCTTCACAAATATTAGGTATCACGTTATCCTTTGAACTCAGTGTTCTTATTTTCACAATACAGAAATCAAGGGAAATAAAGTTTGGAAACTGTGAGTAATTTTTTCATGCTAAGTATATGTATAATGGAAGAACTAGGGCATGTTCCTAAGGCTATATGATTTAAATTTATTTCAGTATTCATGCTTTATTTTCCTCAATAACAAAACAGTGATTTACTCTCTAATACTATAAAATATATATATAATTGCTAACAGATACAAATCTCACATAATTGATAAAAGTTCATTATTCTCTAGAAATTTGTAAGGAGTCAGAGAAAACATTTGGAACTTACTAGCTTATCCTAAGATGTTTATAGTTCAAAGGTAACTGCAATTTTATAAGAAATATATAATGTCACAACTTAATCACAATATTTTCTTCCTTCTCAGTGTGCTCATAATTATAAATGCTATATTAGTGCAATCCTAAGCTAGGAAATAATGTCTTCAATTAATCAGAAGTCAGGTTTTACTGTTATTTTTACACTTAACAAGAAACTGAGACTCTCCTGAATCTCATGCCCCATTAAAAATATAAAAACAAAACAAAACCACCAAGGGAATTACTTTGTGAAGGGCCTCATACAAAGCACCCAGTTAGATATTTTCCTGGTCAAAATGAGATGAATAGGGAAAAAAAATGGGATCCATCCCAGGGATGGATGCATGCCAGTCTACTAATTTCAAGAGCCTCCTTTCATTTCCCTGTTCCACCTGCACCACTGAGAAGACACAAATCAATACTGTATCTATTCTGAGCTGTCAGTTTGCCAAATCCAAGTGATGAAAGCACTTGAGGAAATTCAGAATGAGGCGGGGTCCACATGACTCCAGTGAACTGGAATTGCTGCAGTACTCACTCTGCCTGGATTAGGTTGGGGTGACTCATTGATACAGCTTGAACCTCAAGATCCAGAATGAGGCACATGCTTTTGGACTTCACAGTCTGGACAGACATGCTGGAACTGTTCTGTGGCCAAGTCAGTGGCTGCTGATTTTGTCAAAGGAAATATATAATACTAGGACGTTTTTAATATGTGAAAGTCAGTGAAATTCGTTAGAAGGGCTTTTGAACTGTTAAATAAAGGACAACTTTGAAGGGCATACTTTAAAAGGACAAAAAAATTGAATAAACATGTACTTGGCTTCAGCATTTGCCAAAAGTAGGCTGTTCTTTTCTCAGGAAGATTTTTTAAAAACGTTAGTGCCACACTCCCTGCTTTTTTCAGTAAATAAATCCTGGCTCAGGGCAATCTTTTGCAGAAATGTGTAGTTAGTTTTTTAAACATATTACACTACTAAGCTGAAGTATGAGTTAGTTAGGACTCCTGAAGTGAGTACACATTTCACATTTTCTCAGTGGTTGAATATGCCCTAGGAACCCAAAACAATGTTTTCATTGATGATTGTGTATTGGGAGGGAGAATGTAAATCCCAGTTTGTGGACAGGGAAAGATGTGACAGGATTCCTAAGTACAAAGTAATTAGGAAAATTTGGGAGGATTGAAAATTTTAGAAACAACAACTCAAGATTTTCTAGAAGTATGTACATGCATTTCTTTTTTTCTTCTTTTCGATTTAAATTTATGTCAATGAAAAGGGTAAAGGAAACTGGAAAGTTCATTGTAAGGCAATTATAAGGCTTCCTGAAGTGTGAAATATTTTAAAACAAAACAGTTCATATTAAAAGAGAAAATGTGTTGTCACACATATTGTCTGCAAGGTGTAAATGGTCTTGGGCAATACCTGTATCTATGTTTTGTATATGAATGCATAAGTTTCTGTCACTTATGATTTATCTCTTCCTTTGTATTTTCAAATTTGCACACCATAAGCTTTACCCCTTTGTACAGAACTTTTTAACATGAAAATTTCCACATAAAATCTGAATAAGTTAATTTCCACATATTATCTGTAAGAAAATGAAAAGAATATTGAAATTGTCTTGGAAATAAGTACAATCCATATGCCTAGGAACCTATATCAGTGTGTGCTGAATTAAATTGGGTTGGAAGATGAATGAGAATTAGCTGATGGGCTTAATGAAAAATGTGCAATTCACTGCCACTCATTTCCATTATTATTATTTGATATTAAATGGCTCTCTGATTGAAGGTTATGAATATTTTCATATAATTGAGGCTAAAAGGGAAGGTGGTTAAAAAGAAAACTCAAGGTCATTGGTATACATGTACCTGACCAGTTAAAATTTTAAAGATACAATAAACTTAGAACTTTTTTGTTGTCTTTTAGTTACTCAGTTGTATCTGATTCTTTTGTGACCCCTTGGACTATAGCTCACCAGGTTCCTCTGTCCATGGATTTCTCCAGGCAAGAATACTGGAGTGGGTTACTATTTCCTTCTCCAGGAGAGCTACCTGATCCAGGGATTGAACCTACAGTTCCTGCACTGCCAGGTGGATTTTTTTTTACAGCTGAGTTGCCAGGAAAGCAAAATTTTAAAGATCCAGTGAAGTTACAGATATTAATATATAAAAACAGAAATAAGACATAAATACATGTTTATGTTATTTTTCATCTTTATTTCCCTTTAAATTAGTTAATGATAGTCATGTCCTACAATAAAAATAATACAAGTTTTGTTTCTGAAGCTCAGGGCTGGTTTGGCCCATAATTGAAATTAATGGTTTGTGGTCCTCAAAAGCTTGTACTGATACAGGTGCTGAGAAGGTTGTGTGTGTCATCAGTGTGTTTTTGGTGGAGGAAAAGGTCAAGGAAACAAAGTATTGCCAAAAGGAGAAGCTAGGACCAACACACAAAGTTTTTTTAAATAGTATATTTAAGTAAACAGATAATGGAAGAAATATAAAGCTGCTTTTATAATGGGAGCATAGCTGGGCAAGCCACCTGACTTAGGCAGGACTTGAGACATGAACCCCAGTCATGACTCTGCCACTTACCAGTGAAACCCTGAACAGATCATCAGATATGTTTGAAGTTCATACTTCTCATTGATTAAAAAAATGGGGATAATTAAATTTACTATCCTAACTTCATAGATTTATAATATTATAATGAGAAAAATTAAAGATTTGTTTTTATAAGAGAGGATGATAGAAATGTCTAGACTTTAATGCCTTGCCTCTTTATTTATTAATTATGTAAACTTGAGTGAGTTATTGTTTTTTTTTCCTATGATGGTAGGTTTTGTTGTCTGTAAAGTAGGTAAACCATGAGAAACAACTCCCTTTAGGGGTTGTCAGAATCATTGCAATGGTGAAACTATAGACTCCGAAGCTTATCATATCTCTAGATTTACTTGTATATTACTTGATAAGTTTCCTTCTTAATTCACATTCAGAATTGATCGAATGCTTCTCGTTTAAATGTTTTCTTGCCTTGAATCTCTGCTCTGGTACATCTTTTCCTTTGAAACTGAAATATGTTTCTAAGAAATATTATCCAACCCCATCCATAAAGTTAAATACAAGTATTTACTAATATAAACATCAAATAGGTTTCTTCAATTTAGATCTCTCTTCAGAAAGCCATCCTGATTCTAATAATTGTCTACTTTGTTGACATCTTCTTTTAGATATTAAATGCCTGGCTCAAAATTAATATGTTGAAAATAGAACTTTTGATATGCTTCCAACAATTCTGCCTCCTCCCCTTTATCATCAGTCAGTTGCTTGCTGAGTTTTAAAACCTATGGATTATTCCCAATACCCTCTTTCCCCTCATTAGCCACATTCAGTCCATTAACACACTTTTAGATCTCTAATACATCCATTTAGCTCCATCCCATATCTCAGCCTGAGTCTAGGATATCACATTATTTGACTGGTCTATTGTTATAGGCATCCCAACTCAGGGATCTTGAAACCCTAGACATAGAATTTTAGTTTTATTTTTTAAATGATGATCATCTATTGGAGGACATTAGGTGATAAATGATTTGAGAGTTTCTTTTAAATATGACTTAGAGTTTTATGGTTACCTTACCCTTTTTTCAGTTATGGAGAAATAAATATACATAATGAAATTCGCCACTTTAACAATGTTAAAGTATAAAAACCAGTGGCATTAATTACATTTACAATGCTGTACAACCTTCTCCACTACTACCTGGTTTGAAAACATTTACTCAATTCAAACAGAAACTGTACCCATTAGGCAATAATACCCAATTCCATCTCCCTCCCAGGCTGTGGTGACTTCTAATACACTTTCATCTCTATAAGTGTTTCTTTGTTAGATCTTTCATATATACACTTTTGTATGTATTTTTCTTTTTGTGTCTGACTTATTGCACTCAACATACTGTTTTTTAAGGTTTACTCATGTTGCAACTTGTAGCAGAACTTCATGCTTTTGTAAGGTTGAAAAATATGTTACATGTATATACCAGATTTTGTTTATCTGTTCATCTGTTGATGGATACTTGGGTTGTTTCCATCTTTTGTGCATAATGTTATAATAAACATTGGTGTACAATCATCTGTTTGAGTTCCTGTTTCCAATGTTTTAGGTATATAGGAGTTGAATTGCTTGATCATATGGTAAATTTATGTATACATTTTTGAGGAAGTGCTAAGCCCTCTTCTATAGCAGTTGCAATATTTTCCATTTCCACCAGCAGTGTACAAGGGTTCCAGTTTCCCTGCACCTTGGTAATCCTTCCTTCTTTCTTTCCTTTCTCCCTTTATGCTTTCCCTCCCCTCTCTTTCCTTTTCTCTCTCTCTTTTTTTATTATAACCATCCCAATATTGATTTGTTCTTTGGTTTACATTCCCAAGTGAGTAATGCTTTTGAGCATTGCTTAGTCTGCTTATTGGCTATTTTATAAATCCTCTTTGAAGAAATGTCTATTCATATCCTTGGCCCATTTAAAAATTAAGTTGTTTTTCATTTTACTGTTGAGTTGTAAACTTAAATTTTTTTTTTTTTACTATGAAACCCTTTTCAGACATATGATTGGCAAATATGTTTTCCTATTTCTTTTTTTGTTTGTTTTTTACTCCCTTGATAGCTTTCTTATATCCACACATGTTTTTACTTTTGGTGAAGTCTAGGGTGTCTATTTTTTGCTGTTTTTGCTCTGCTTTTGGAGTCACATTTAAGAAACCATTGCTAAGGCCAGGACCATGCAGATGTGCCTCTATGTTTTCTTCCAAGAATTTTATAGTGTTAGGTCTCCTTTTTTGTTCTTTGATCCATTTTGAATTAATTTATGAATCTAGTGTATGTAAGATAGTTACAGCATCTCTCTTTTACATGAGGATACACAGTTTCCCAAACATTGATACTGTTCTTTTCCACTGAATGCTCTTGGCATTGGTGTCAAAATTTAATAGAACATAGTTGTGAGAGCTTTTCCCTAGGCTCTCAATGTTATTCCATGGGTCTATACATCTGTTCCATGTACTATTTTAATTATTGTGGCTTTGTGGTACATTTTGAAATCAGGAAGTATAAGACCTCCAACTCCATTGTTCTTTTCTAAGATTGCTTTGGTTATTCAGCTCCCCTGAGATTTCATACGAATTTAAAATGGACATTTACATTCTTCAAATATGCTGTTGAAATTTTGATGGAGATGCATTGAATCTCTAAACTGCTCTGGGTAATATTCTCATCTTACAATATTAAGTCTTCCATTTCGTGGACATGGGGTGTCTTTCCATTTGTTAGGTCTTCTTTAATTTCTTTAAAAATGTTTTGTATTTTTCAGTGTACAAATCTTGTACCTCCTTGGCTAAATTTATTTTCTAAGAAATTCTATTCCTTTTACTATTACTGTAAATAAAATTGTTCTTTTAATATAGTTTTTGGCTTACACGTTGCTAATGCTTAGATATGCAAGTAATTTTTGCATGTTAACCTTGAGTTCTGTACTTTACTGAGTATGTTTACTAGCTTTATGGGTTTATGTGTGTATATATGTATTCATTAGACTTTTATCTATGTAAGATTATTTTATCTGCAAATAGATAAAATACTTCTTATTTTCTAGTTTGAACACCATTTATTTCCTTTTCAAGACCCAGTACTCTGGCTAGAAACTCCAATGCTCTGTTAAACAGAAATGGTGAAGATTGGCATCCTTGACTTGTACATGATCTTAGGAAAAAAATCTCTCAATCTTTCACTGTTTAGAATTTTCTTATGTTAATTTGATTTTTTAAAGACTTTTATTGCTTTCTGGAGAATAGACTGCAGGAGTAGAACAGGTGTACTAGTTAGAAAGCGTTTGTAACCTTTGTTGATATAATGGTTTTAAAGATGAAAAAAATGGGCACGTTAGAGACATGTCTGGATGTAAGTTGACAGGACTTCTACCATGGATGAGGTGCTAGTTTGGCATAAACTTTAGAGGTGAAATGCCCAATACATCATCCATCATTCGTTTGTGGCTAATAAAAATTAAAGTTAGTTAAAATAAAAAATTCAGTTCACTTACATTAGTTTAATTTTAAAAATCAAAGCATGTTTTCTCATGGTCTTTCTTTTTGTCTTCTTCTTCTGGGACTCCTATGATTCTAATGTTGGGGTGTTTAACATAATATCATATATGAAATGAATCGCCAGTCCAGGTTCAATGCATGATACTGGATGCTTGGGGCTGGTGCACTGGGATAACCCAGAGGGATGGTAAGGTGAGGGAGGAGGGAGGGGGGTTCAGGATGAGGAACACATGTATACCTGTGGCAGATTCATGTTGATGTATGGCAAAACCAATACAATATTGTAAAGTAATTAATCTCCAATTAAAAAATATATATATATATACACACACACACAAAGCAACAAAATAATATTGGACACATTCCTCCAGGTTTACTGAATTATGGCTGACAAATAACATTGTGTAAGTTTCATGTTTACAACTTGATGATTCAGTGAAATGATTACCAAAATAAGGTTAGGTTTTCTTGGTGGCTCAGCAGTAAAGAATCTGTCTGCCAATGCAGGAGAACTGGTTTGATCCCTGGGTCAGGAAGAACACCTGGAAAAGGAAATGGCAACCTACTCCAGCATTCTACCCTGGGAAACGCATGGACAGAGGAGGCTGTTGGGCTACAGTCCATGGGGTCGCAGAGAGTCGGACATGACTGAACAACTAAACGATGGCAACCAAAATAAGATTAATTGACACATCTGTCACTTTACATTGTTAGCTTTTGTGTGTGGTGAGAATATTTAATATCTATTCTCATAGCAACTTTCAAGTATACAATACATTATCATTAGCTGTGGTCACCATGCCGTACATTACTTCCTCAGAATTTATTTACTGAACCCTTTGACCACCTTCATCCAATCTTCCCATGTGGCTAGTGGCTATCCTATCAGAGAGCAGAGATAGAAAATTCAATAATTGTAGAAAATTCACCACCCTAAATCCTGCCTGTGAATTGATCTCTGCCTTTTTCCACTTCTCATAGCTCAGAAAGAAAAATGAGTTGAAAAGAATAACAAGTATAAACATTAATCTGTAAAGAGGTAAAATTGCTTTAATAATGTAACATATCAATTAACTGGTTCAAAACTGATGCATTTGTTTATGTCAGAATTTCAGCAAAATACATTTAAACAAATGTATATGAGTACTTTTAAGGAGAGTATATAATCTGTTGTTTAAGAAATTATGCTATGATGTCAGACTTATTTTTATTCCACATCAAAACAGATTAATGAATATTTGTAATCCTCTGTTTTTCATAGTTATTATGAAGATATTTTTGACTAGTTTTGTTGTTATGAGAATAAAAAATAAAACTTATAGCACAATTTCTAGCACATTTAAAAATGCTTACTGAAACACAAAATTCCAAATATCTATGAAAAGTATCTATGAAAACAAGTTATAAATAGATGGGCTGATAGATGATAACATGGTTTCATTACACAACTCTAATTTAGCTATGCCTGCTTCAAATTCTGAGTAAAGTTTGCAGATTTAATATGAGATTTAATAATGCACATTCCTTTAAGTATACTGAATATTATGGATTTGATGCTGCTTCTGTGTATTATTTAATCAAGACAATGACTGAATGAAAAAGCTGCAGAACATCCAAAGATAAGCTGTTGCTTAACTTGTTTAGTTTTTTCTCTCAGTGAGCTGCTTCTATATTAAAATAGAATAATATTCATAAATTATTACACATATTAAACACTACAGAGATAGGATTTGCAATCCTCTTTGTCTTCATTGATGCAATAAGGATATGATCGTTTTGACTACCTGGATTGTTATGAGAATAAAAAAATAAGAGTGTGGCAATACTTCTCTGTGGCTTGAAAGATCGTGTGTCCCTGATTATTTAATGATGTCCACAGTCATTTACTGCTTTTTTGTTTAAATTACTAAGATATTTTTCATCAAAAAAGAAGAAAATGTGCAAGATAAAACTCTTGTTTTTATTATGATGAAGAGTATATTTTCTTTAAAATTAAGAATGTCATGAAGAAGAATTAAAAATTCTCATTAGTTTAAATATAAAAACAAAATCACTAGCGTTTTGTTTAGCCTATATCTTTAAAGGGCAGTCTTTTTAGACATTAGTTATTTCAGAGTGTTGTTTTGAAATTATTTTCTTATCATTGGGGAAATGAAATTGAAAGTCTTTTCAAAGTGGATTTTCCATACCTGCATATGAACAAATGTAATTAGATTAACAACAAAGACCATTTTTAGGAATCCAGCTATATGATGTGGTGAACTTGTTACTTAGCATATATAATTACCTATTCATTTGTTTTACCCATTTTCTATTGGACTGATCTTTTTCTTATTAATGTACAGAGCTTTTTACAAGTTAGGTATGTTAGACTTTTCATCTGTACTATGAATTCTGATATTTTCATAATTTGTTATGCTTTTTGTCTTTGATTATGGTGGAAGAGTCTGTGGACAGAGGAGCTTGGTGGGCTAGAGTCCATGGGGTAACAAAAAGATGGATACAACTGAGAGACTGAACGCACGGTGATGTGGGGTATCTAGGCATAGCATCTTATTTATATTAATATAAAGTAGAATTAAAAGTTTCTTTTATAACTTCTAGACTTTGAAACAGCTAGAATAGCCTTTTCCAGTCTATGGTTATAGATTAATTAGCCATACTTTCCACACTATTATTGGAGGTAAATATAAAAATTATATTAATCTATATATGTGTATGTCTTTAATCAGTTTGGATTCATTTTAGTGTGTGATGAGGTATCAATTCAACTCCAATATTTCACAAATCTATCATAACACTTTGGTTTAAAATTTCAATCCTACCTATTTTAACAAAAGTGCTATAGTATAGTAAATGGTATGGTAAATTTCTATATGTATATGAGTTTATTATCTGAAAAATCAGCTTATTTTGTTGGTCTGTTAATACAGAAATCAATAACTCAGTTTTTAATGTTATGTTTGTTTTCTGGTAGTGCTAATCTCCCCATGTCACTCATTTTGCCAACATTTTTTTGGAAATTTATGCCTATTTATTTTTCCATATGCCCTGCACATGAACCCTTTATGAGGCTGAGTTTTCATATGGTATATAATTCCCCTTGTTTCATTCTACTTTTGTGATTGTTAAGAATGCTTAAAATTTTTTCTCAAGTAGATCTTTCCCATTTTTCATTGATTTTTTTCCCGCATGCTTTTAATTTTCTTTTGCCTGCTAATATAAATAAGGTCTTCTTTTACTTTATATCTTCAATTGGTCATTACGTGTATACATGAAGGCTATTGATTTCTGTGTTTTAATTTCACGCCTCACTACTTGAATGAATTATTTATTGTGTGTAGAAGTTTTCCGGTTGAGTCTGGTGGAATTTCAGGTTTAAATCATATCTGCAAATATTAATATTTTAGTGTTCCCTCCTTTTCAGTATTTATGCTTCTAATTTTTCTGTTTTAACCAATTACGTTGGTGAGAGCATCTAATGCTGTGCTAGATAGTAAAGCTGATTATGGGATTTCGATATGCTTAACTTAGCAATGAAGCCTTCAATATTACCCCTCTATGTCAATCTTACTTTTCACACATATGTGATACATACACATGTACACAGGATACACACATATATAGGGTTGCATATACATTCACATGGTCCTCCCTGGTGGCTCAGATGGTAAAGAATCTGCCTGCAGTGCAGGAGACCCGGGTTTGATCCCTGGGTCAGGAAGATCCCCTGGCAACCTACTCCAAAAGGAAATGATAACCCACTCCAGTATTCTTGCCTGGAGAATCACATGGGCAGAGGAGCCTGACTGTCCATGGAGTCTCAAAGAGTCGGACACAACTGAGCAACTCACACTTACACTTTTTTTCATATATATATATACTCACATATATATGTACTATATATACTATGTATATATTTTATGTATACATATGTAATATATATTTGCATATTCGGTTCTCATTCTTCATGATAATCATGTTCTATAAAGTCACCACAGTCTCTCAGCAAGTACAGAAATACTGTGGCAGTAGTGTGAGTGTGGTTCCAGACCGTTGCAATAAATCAAATACCACAGTAATGCAAGTCATTTGACTTTTTTGATTTCCTAGTACATATAAAAGTTATATTTATAGCATGAATTGTGCATTACCATTGTGTCTAAGAAAACAATATACATACCTTAATTGAGAAGTACTTTGTTTAAAAAATGCAGCAATCATCTGAGCCTTCAGTCAGTTGTAATCTTTTGGCAATTGGTAATATCAAAAGTCACTCTGTGGGTGTGTGTGTGTGTATACATATATACACAATATCACATTTTAATTCACTTGTCTGTCAGTGGACACATGTTGTTTCCTTGTCTTGTCTTGTTTCCCTATATTTAAATACTTTCTTGTTTTTATTTCTTAGTCCAGTCTGACATATTCTTGCTTTGTCATCAGAATTTCAACAATTTACATGTGATATTATTATTAAATATAGATGTATTTTAATAACTGAAATCCTGTTATTTGTCTTCTGTTTTTCCTGATTTTCTTGATTCACTTTTCCTCTTTTTTTTTCTGTTTTCTTTTGTATTGAGTACTTTTTATTACTCAACTTTTCATCTCTTTTGCTTATTTATTCACTGTAATTGCTTGCTTTGTTACTATAGTAGTTAATTTAGTATTTGTAGTCTGTGGTTCTAACTTATCAAAGTCTATAATCACATTATGTTACACTACTTTACATAAAATTTAAAAAAACATAAATCAATTTTCTTTTCAGTTCAGTTTAATTCAGTCGTGTCCGACTCTTTGCTACCCCATGGATTGCAGCATACCAGGTCTCCCTGTCCATGACCAACTCCCAGAATTTACACAAACTCATGTCCATTGAGTCGGTGATGCCATCCAACCATCTCATCCTCTGTCGTTCCCTTTTCCTCCTGCCTTCAATCCTTCCCAGCATCAGAGTCTTTTTCAATGAGTCAGCTCTTAGCATCAGGTGGCCAAAATATTGGGGTTTCAGCTTCAACATCACTCCTTCCCAGTGAAAACTCAGGACTGATCTCCTTTAGAATGGACTGGTTGGATTGCCTTGCAGTCCAAGGGACTCTCAAGAGTCTTCTCCAGCACCACAGTTCAAAAGCATCAATTCTTCGGCACTCAGATTTCTTTTTTTTTTTTTTTTTTAGTTTTAATTTCAATTTATTTATTTTAATTGGAGGTTAATTACTTTACAATATTGTATTGGTTTTGCCATACGTCAACATGAATCTGCCACGGGTGTACACGTGTTCCCAATCTTGAACCCCCCTCCCACCTCCCTTCCCATACCATCCCTCTGGGTCATGCCAGTGCACCAGTCCCAAGCATCCTGTATCCTGCATCGAACCTGGACTGGTGATTAGTTTCTTGTATGATATTATACATGTTTCAATGCCATTCTCCCAAATCATCCCACCCTCTCCCTCTCCCTCAGAGTCCAAAAGACTGTTCTATACATCTGTGTCTCTTTGGCTGTCTCGCATACAGGGTTATCATTACCATCTTCTAAATTCCATATATACGCATTAGTATACTGTATTGGTGTTTTTCTTTCTGGCTTACTTCACTCTGTATAATAGGCTCCAGTTTCATCCACCTCATTAGAACTGATTCAGATGTATTCTTTTTAATGGCTGAGTAATACTCCATTGTGTATATGTACCAAGCTTTCTTATCCATTCATCTGCTGATAGACATCTAGGTTGCTTCCATTTCTTTATAGTCCAACTCTCACATCCATACATGACTACTGGAAAAACTATAGCCTTGACTAGATGGACCTTTGTTGGCAAAGTAATGTCACTGCTTTTTAATATCCTGTCTAGGTTGGTTATAGCTTTCCTTCTAAGTAGTAGTAAGCATCTTTTAATTTCATGGCTGCAGTCACCATCTGCAGTGATTTTGGAGCCCCAAAATAGAAAGTCTGCCAGTTTCCACTGTTTCCCCATCTATTTGCCATGAAGTGTTGAGACTGGATGCCATGATCTTAGTTTTCTGAATGTTGAGTTTTAAGCCAACTTTCCACTCTCCTCTTTCACTTTCATCAAGAGGTTCTTGAGTTTTTCACTTTCTATCATAAGGGTGGTGTCATCTGTATATCTGAGGTTATTGATATTTCTCCAAGCAATCTTGATTCCAGCTTGTGTTTGTTTTAAATATATTTATATAATAATAAAATATGTATTTGTGGCTTCCCTTGTGGCTCAGCTGGTAAAGAATCGTCCTGCAGTGCGGGAGACCTGGGTTCGATCCCTGGGTTGGTAAGATCCCATGGAGAAGGAAATGGCTATGCACTCCAGTATTCTTGCCTAGAGAATCCCATGGACAGAGGACCCTGACAGGCTACAGCCCGTGGGGTTGCAAGAGTCAGACACGACTTAGTAACTAAACCACTACCACCAAAATTGTATACATTTCCTCCCTTAAAAAAAGTTCACTGATCACAAATGAAATATAATAATGAAAATGTTTGAACTATTGTGAGTTACCAAAATGTGACAGAAATACAGAAATTGAACAAATGTAAAAATGGGACTGATAGACTTGCTAGACTCAGGGTAGCCACAAATCTTCAATTGGTAAAACAATGCAATATCTGTGAAGCACATCAAAGCAAAATGCAACTAAATGAGGTATGCTTTTACTGAACCACTGCTCCTAGGGTAGTATGTGTGTGTTTTTGTGGGGTAGAGACGTGTCTCACATAATCTTAAATCCTAAAACAACTCGTTCTGATATTTCCTTTCTTTTACAAGAGAGGAAATAAGAGTGGATTTAAGTGACTTGCTTGAGACTGTCCCGCTAATGGTGGTAGAGTTGGCTAAGCGCTGGGCTCGTGGCCCACACTGCACTGCCTCCTGCTGTCTCCATCCTATGATGGGCTCTGTAGTGGCCCTGGACCTCAGCTCAAAATTTTCACAGGCCTGCTCTTGTCTGTGTTCCACAATCACTGCAGCAAGTCCACAAGTATTGACTTTAGGATTACAAATACATTTTCGCCAGTAGGTGGATCACAGATACAGAATCAGCAAGTAATGAAGATCACTGGTAAACGCGTTTGTTAGTCATTAAGGGATTATCCATCAATTTCTACTTTGTTCAGTGTTTCTGTTTTTATGAATAATTAGTGTTGAGTCTGACAAACCCCTTTTCAGGTCCAAGAAAGAGGTAATCTGAATTTTTTCTCAGATATATTAATATGGTGGGTTACATTAATAAACTTCCTAATAATGTGTGCTGAATGGTTTATAAGCACAGAAAACTAACCAAACTAATCATATGGATCACAGTCTTGTCTGACTCAATGAAATTATGAGCCACGCCGTGTAGGGCCACCCAAGATAGACATGTCATGGTGCACAGTTCTGACAAACGTGATCCACTGGAGAACTTTTCACAACAAACTGTAGAAAATTTTTAAAGGGATGGGAAAACCAGACCACCTTACCTGTCTCCTGAGAAATCTATATGCAGGTTAAGAAGCAACAGAAGAACTGGACATGGAACAACAGACTGGTCCTAAATTGGGAAAGGAGTACGTCAAGGTTGTATATTGTCACCCTGCTTATTTAACTTATATGCAGAGTACATCATGCAAAATGGCAAGGGGGGGCTTGTGGATGAAGCAAAAACTTCAGTCAAGTTTTCGGGGAGATATATCAATAACCTCAGATATGCAGATGACACTGCCCTTAAAGCAGAAAGTAAAGAGGAACTAAATAGCTTCTTGATGAAAGTGAAAGATGAGACTGAAAAAGCTGGCTTAAATCTCAACATTCAGAAAATGAAGATCATGGCATCTGGTCCCATCACTTCATGGCAAACAGATGGGGAAACAATGGAAACAGTGATAACCTTTATTTTCTTGGGCTCCAAAATCACTGCTTATGGTGATTGCAGCCATGAACTAAAAGACGCTTGTTCCTTGGAAGAAAAATTGTGACCAACCTAGATAGCATATTAAAAAGCAGAGATATTACTTTGCTGACAAAGGTCCATCTAGTCAAAGCTATGGCTTTTTTTTTTTTTTCCGTACTTATGTATGGATGTAAGAATTGGGCCGTAAAGAAAGCTGAGCGCCAAAGAACTGATGCCTCTGAACTGTGATGTTGGAGAAGACTCTGGAGAGTCGCTTGGACTGCAAGGATATCAAACCAATCAATCCTAAAGAAATCAGTCCTGAATATTCATTGGAGGGACTGATGCTGGAGCTGAAACTGGAGGGACTGATGCTGAAGCTGAAACTCCAATACTCTGGCCACCTGATGTGAAGAAGTGATTCATTGGAAAAGACCCTGATGCTGGGAAAGAATGAAGGCAGAAGGGGAAGGGGATGACAGAGGATGTGATTGTTGACTGACATCAACAACTCAATGGACATGAATTTGAGCAAGCTCTGGGAGTTGGTGATGGACAGGGAAGCCTGGCATGCCACAGTCCGTCTGGTCACAAAGAGTTGAACACGACTGAATGACTGAACTGAACTGAACTGAATAATCTGTGTACCTCCCTGGCTTCTTAGAATATCTCTCTTACTTGCAATATTCTTTAAATGAGGACCTCTGATTTATTTTCTAATATTTTGTTTAGATTTTTAATTACATCACATAGAGATTGGCCTGTGAACTATTTGTGCAGTATTTGTTGTTTTATTCTATTGATTTACATTTGCTTCATCAAAAAAATTGTTTGGATGGAAATTAATGCTCTGGAGTAGTTTAAATGGCAAGCAGAATTACCAGCTCTTTCCAACAGTCTGTTTTAGTGTAATTCATGTTTTAGAAACTGAAATTACCTCATAAACAATGAGTAAATAAAGAGGTTGTGACAGTATAATGCACTAGTCACTTTGGTTCACGCATACTCTTTCTGTGCATCTGGGGTAACAACACTAAATAACAACGGCTGAAGGATAAGTTCATCAACACAGAAGCCTGCATTCACCCTTTGTTCCAGGGGCACTTTCTTGCTTGCCTTCCAGCTGGTATGGGACTCGATCCTGTGTCAGACAGAACCCTACCAGAATGATATGGGGCTATGGCTTGAGCATCACACAGCTTTGCTTTCTGTCTCTAACCAGCCAGTGGATGTATATTATGTCAGGGCTTGAGCTCCCTGGCGGAAGACATGGAGGCTCACTGCAGAATGCAGTTTGCCTTGGTGGAAATGGTCACTCCTTTGAACTTGGTCAGATGCTACAGAAGCTGTGCAGGCAGAGTTAAAGACACCAGGCTGAGTGGCATCTGAGTCTCTGCAAGGTCTGGACTCCTGGGCTTTCCTCCCTTAGCCTCCCAGGATGGAAGTCATTCACTTCTCCCCTCAGTGCGTCTGAAACCAAACACCTCTAGTCATAGACCTGTTAGGACCAGCAGTGATCAGAGCACCAGCCATGTCTCCAATCTGTGGCAAGGCCCTGGGGGGAGTGAGGGACAGTACAGAAGTCACTGCAGGTCCCTGACATGGAATACCAGGCGTGCGTGATCTTTATTCCAAAGTGGTCATCCGTAAGGCCACATGGCCCTCCAGAAGCATTCAGGAGCTGGGTCCTGAAGCCTGATCCTCTGGGCTTGATTGTTGCTGTCAAGGTCAGTGTAGCTGTGAAAGTCGGCAGTTGCTCCAAGTCTGTGCCCGGGTGCAGAGGCCTCAACTCTTAAGGCTCTGCCCTGCCTCTGGCAGGCCTGTCCCGCCCATTACCCTTGAGAATTCTCTAACTTATTTTCCCCATAAGCCTGATTATTTTTAAACATAACATTGTGTTGTGATGGCTTTCTAAAAATGCAAATGCTGAGAGATTTGTATCTGATGGTAATATCATCTGAATCTAGTACTGGGTGTTTTTTCAGAGTCGTTTTTTTGATTTTCTCTCTAAAATGTTTCTGCTATCTCTATACCTTGTTTAGAATTCTATTAGCCTGTAGGATTGGTTTTGGTAAATTTCTAGAAATTTTCACTTTTCTAAAAAAAGTATCAATTTTATGTAGGATTTCAAATTTATTTGCATAGAGTTGTGTGGAGAGAGGAGCCTGGAGGGCTACAGTCCATAGAGTTGCAAAGAATCGTACATGGACTGAAGCTACTTTGCACCCATGTGAACACACACACATATATCTGTGCCTATGGTTATTTCTTTCCTGCTTTTTCTCTTTTTTATTGATTGTATTAACTGATGGTTTATCTAACTTAGATATTTTCAAAGAATCAGCATAAGAAAGCAATGTGTATGTGCATGAAGATATTAATTATTTTGACTTCTGAAAATGTTAAGGATGTGGGAATGGCTTGGAATCATTCTTGCAGCATCTTGCTTTTTCCTATCCTCTCTGCTTTTAAATTTCTCTGCTCTCTTCACTAAGACAGTCAAGGGGATGTTGTGCATGTTGGCAGGGTGAGGAGTATGGCACTGGAAATGAATTTAGCCAAGAAGCCCGTGGGAACAATATCTAGCAAGAGTTTGAAATATTTCTAATTCAAATTATTCACAAAGGTACAAATGTATGTCTACTCAGGTCCTTTTTTGTGATAAGTGACGATTATTAGTTCAAACATTGTCATAAAATGTAACATATTTAATAATTTCAAGCATTACATTGAAATTCAGACTTAAAAATTTACAAATATTCTATTCAGTAATTGCATAGTTCATGTAAAGCTTGTCTTGGACTCCACATGTTTCAAGCAAACTAATTATAGAAACAATACAAAGGGCTTTTGAAACCACAGTGCATGCTTGGATGGACCTGGAGGATATTTCGCTAAGTGAAATAAGTCAAACAGAGACTGATAAATACTGTATGATTTCACTTCTATGTGGAATCGTAAAACAAATCAAGAAACACGACAGAACAGAAAGAACCATACATACAAAGAAAAACAAGTGGCTGTGAGAGAAAAGAGTAGTGGGTTGGTGAGAGAAATAGATGAGAGAGGTGGAGAGGTAAAAACTTCCAGTTACAAAATAAATGTGTCACAGGTATGAAGTGCACAGCGTGGAGAATATTGTGAGCTATTGCCTCATATCTTTGTAAGTGACAAATCTTAACTAGGCTTATCCTAGTGATCATTTGAGACATGCGGCAATTATCAACCAACAGAAAACTTCCACCATCTCCTCCTTTCTCATCCTACAGCTTCTCTGGATAAGCTTTGTGTGTAGGTGTTGAAAGATATATTGCCTATGATCTTTCATGCCTCATTTGTTGGAAAGCCTCTATTCCTTTTTTTCTAGTTGTTTTCCTTCTGTTCTTCACAAATCTACTTAATTTTTTTTCAAAGACGTTTTCCTTCACCTTTTAAAATTTGACCCTAGGCTTCCCTGGTGGCTCAGACAGTGAAGAATATGCCTGTAATGCAGGAGACCCAGGCTCAATCCCTGGAGAAGGGAACAGTTACCCACTCTAGAATTCCTGCCTGGAGAATCCCATGGACAGAGGATCCTGGGGGCCTACAGTCCGTGGGGTTGCAGAGAGTCAAATACAACTGAGTGACTAACACTTTCACTTTCTTTTCATGTATTCTCTCTCTCTTTCTCTGATAGTTCTCTTTGTGGTTTTGATATTTTACTAAGAATATTAATTTAATTTGCTTTTTAAATTTTTATTGGAGTCTAGTTATTTTACAATGTTATGTTAATTTCAAATATACAGCAAAGTGATTCAGTTATATATATATGTGTGTGTGTGTGCATATACATATATATATAGTCATTCTTTTTCAGATTCTTTAACCATCTAGATTACTACAGTTCATTGAGTAGATTTCCTTGTGCTATACAGTAGGTCCTTGTTAGTTATCCATTTTATATAGAATAGCATGTGTATATTAATCCCAAGCTCCTAATTTGTCCCTCTCCCCCTCAAAATATTGACTTTATAATATTTGTTTAACACTCATCTCCCCTGAGGCTAATGTAAGAGCAGGGATTCTGTCTAGTTAGTTCATTATTGCCTCCTTAGCACCTTACAAAGTGAAAACAGAGAAGGCAATCAAATTAATGTGTACATGCGTGGATGTGTGAATGAATGAATGGATGGATGAGCACAAAGCCTTTTTCAGATAGTCACCAGCAACTTTCATGGAGGGGGAGGCATGTTGTGGCTTCTGTTGTGGGGCTAATTTTATTCTCAGGAATCAGGCAGAAGCCTGGTTTGCTTGACTTTTTAAATAAATTAATATCCACTGAGTTGATAACTAGCACAATCAGAAATAGTTGGATTTTAAGTTAGGATCTTTTAGTGATTTAATGTCTCATGGGACAGCTTTGATTTTGATGAAATAAATAAGCCATTCTCCCACGTCACCTATGACTGTAATTGAGGTGAATGTACAGCTGGCCAAATGACTGTAGGCCAAATTTGATTCTTATCAGTCTATGGACTCTTCAGCGCACTCTTTTAGAGTGATTCCATCTGCAGGAAAATTAATGGTGTAGACAGTCTCTTTATCACTCAGTCATTTCTTCCTTCCACTCTCTTTTCAATTCATTTCTCTAGATTCAGTGTGTTGGTAGTGAAATTTCAGTTTTTAAGCTTTACTATAAAAGATATTTGCAAAGGCAGTTTTGTAAGTATTATAATATATATTTAGTACATGTTAAAATTTACCATTACAACTGTCACAAAGCATAATAGTCACGTTTTGATCCATATTTTTACAGAGTAAGACTATTCTCTGTTCTAGTTCTTAGCTCTTTGATTGTCACACTTCTGTCTCCTCCTTGGGCTCACTATCTCCTTCTCATAGTCTGATCTGTACAGTGATATGAAGACTAATATAACTAACTTCTTACCAGACAGCTCCATTTATATTTTCTAAAATTAAATGTTCAGAACATTGATATGTGAACATACATTCAAGCATTATTTTGAAGTTAATACAAAGGCAGATTTCTGAATCAGACCAGTTCAGATGCTGGTTAGAGACATCTATAAGGAAAAAAGAGAGGTATGCATCCTTGCAAACTTGAAAAAAAAAATCTGATTATTAGACTTTTGATTGACAGCTGAGTGGGAGGGGGATTCATTTCCCAGAATTAATCTGAATACCATTAAAAGTTTATCTTGTAATTGATTGAACATTTTATCAGAAATGCTAATTTCTTCCAAGAAGGGACTGTGAATATTTCACACAAAAACATGCCAAGATTTGGGACATCATTTTTCCTTCACATTCTATTCTATATAAACACCCAAACACTGTATTTCCAAAGTTTAATTTATTATTTCTTCCCATCTGCCCCCTTCCATTGTATTCCCACATTAGACTGTAGCCCACCATTCACTTGGACATTCATGGTAGAAATTTGGGAGTCATTCCAGACTATTTTCTTCTTTCACTCGCCACATGCAAACATCTCCATGTCTGTCCTTTCACCTCTTAATCTCTTAATGCATTCACTTTACTCCATTCTTGCAGCTGCTACTCTAGACAAGCTCTCCTTTTCTATTTGCCAGAGGATCTCTATAGTGTTGTAAAAGATCAGCAGTAGTGCCCTCTTATTTACCCTCTATACTATAGCCTTGCACAAGGAAATCTGACATGTGTCCCTGCTACAGTCACTCAGAAGGTCTTCACAATCCACATCATGAAGCCCAAGCTCCTCTGTCTTGCCTCTTCAAGTTTCATATATTAAGGTCTCTTTCATTGGAAGGACTGATGCTGCCTGACTGAAGCTGAAGCTTCAAAAGTTTGGCCAAATATGCGAAGAGCAGACTCATTGGAAAAGACCCTGATGCTGGAACAGATCGAAGGCAAAAGGAGAAGGGGATGGCAAAGGATGAGATGGTCAGATAGCATCACCAGTTCAATGGGCATGAATCTGAACAGGGAGATGCTGGAGGACAGAGGATCCTGGCATGCTACAGTCCATGGGGTCAGAAAGATTCAGTTATGCCTTAACAATTGAACAGCAAAATAATATATTGGGTTTCTATTGGGTTGGCTAAAACTTGGTTCATTCAGGTTTTTCTATAAGATGTTGCAGAAAAATCTGAATGGATGTTTTGGCTAACCTGATATTTCTGCCTAACTAGGTACCACAAAATTATGCATTCATGACAACTCCAACTTACCATTTCTGTGGGTCAGGGTTCAGGACTTGGGAGTCTCTCTGATCAGTTTATTTTGAGACCAAAATCAAGGCATTTTGGTCTTGATTCTCTTTCTGGAGTTCAGAGTCATGTTTCAAACTCACAGTGTTGCTGATAGTATTCAGATTTCTGTGGTTGTAGAACTGAGGTCTTTGTTCTTTGCTGGCTGTTGGTCCAAGGCTCCTCTCAACAACTTCAGGTCCTCCTCACTTCTCCGTCATGTGCCTCGTCCACATGCTCCCTCACACCTCAATATCTCTTTCTTCATAAAAGCTCCAAATCCTGATAAGAGTTTCCATGGTTAACTCGGGTATACTCAGATCCTTTCCCTTTTGCTGAACTCAAAGTTGACAGGTTAATAACTTAATCAAAGCAGAGATAGTCCATTATGTTCACAATTCTTTCTGGAATCAAGAGAAAAAAGAGGAAATCTTAGAGTCTTGCTCAGAATTTTGCTTTTCACAAGAACCAACTATTTAAGATTTTTCTGTAAATATTCATGTTCCGACTTATGCTGTTTCTTCTAATGAGAAATCCATTCACAATTTTTGGCATTAATTATGGTTAATTCTTACTCATCTTTTGGTTTGTTTGTTTGCTTAAGCATAATATCTTTTAGAAAATAAGATTTCCCTGAATTCCCAAGACTTGTTAGTTGCCTCTCTGATATACTGCTATATTATGCTACTAGCAAGAATTTTACTAAATGAAGTCTCTCTTTACTTTAAATCCCAAAGGTAGAGTATTATTCGGCTCATGCCTTGGTAACAAAATACCACAAGCTAGGTAGTGTAAGTTTATATTTTCACAGTTCAGAAAGCTGGAATTCTGACATCTGGGTACCAGGATGGGCAGTTTCTGATGAAATCTCTCTTCTTAGCTGGTAGGATCCCACTGTCTTTCTGTGTGCTCACATTACTACTTTGTTCTGGAAAGAAGAGGGAGCAAGCTCTCTGCTGCCTCTGCCTATAAGGGCACTAATGCCATTATGAGGGCCCCACCCTCATGACCTCATCTAATCCTAATTACTTCCACAAGGACCCTATCTTCAAGTCACATTGAGCTTAGGGTTTCAACACATAAATTTGACAGACACAAATATTTAGTCCGTAACAAACAGGGATGGTGATTTCTTTCTCTTTGTCTTTATCTTTGTTGATACTTAGTAGCTTTTGACACATAGTAGCCTCCCAAAGTTATTTGTAAGTGACCTAGCCTTGCAGGTCAAAGCTCATCATACTTCATATCTTTCCCTTATAATCTCTATGATCCAATTACTTACCCCTTCTTATTGGTCTATGTTAATGTTATTTCTTTTGTCATATTCACCTTTTCTCTAGTCTTTATGCTCTAATATTGTTTAAATTCCCTTCTAAGTAATTTAATTCACCAACTTTCACCTTGATTATATCACTTCAATACCTACTTTTTGAGTACAAATACAGTTTATATTGCCTAATCTGTTCTAATTACAGAGGTTCAGAGAGATAGAGAGATACTGAGATAAGTATATTTATTTAATTAAAACATTATAGAGTAACATACATAAGTGTTCTATTATGGGACTGGTAATACTAATTGTATATTTACAATGGAAAATGATGTATCCCTTGAAATTATATGCTAGAAAATAACAATATGGTATAATAATCATGATGGAATAAGTTAAAACTGATCTAAAGAAATGATATATTTTGTTGCATCACTTATTTTCCTATCTAATCCTCCCTACCCTCTCACATACACACTGTGATCTTTGAGGAGAGGACCTGTATTTTATTCATCTTTATGTTATTGGAAACTAACATTGTTGAAAGATTGTAAACAGTGAAAAATGTTTTGGCTGAAACTCAATGGGAGAAGTATAAAACATGAAAATATTTTTAGTAACACAAAGATACAAATACTGCCATATATTAGTGTATAATCATAAATACTAAATATCTGACATGATTTTAAAACAAGACTAAAACTATCAATGGAATTATAAAAATAAATCTACATTTTGAAATGGAAGTAATTCAACTGTTTCCTGTACTACGTCTTAGTACAAGCACTTTTCTCCTTTCAGAATATTTTTCTGCCTGTGTGGTTATGATATTTTTCCAGCTTTATGAAAAGGGCCAAAATGATTGCTTTTTAAGTTTTTTGACCATTTCTCTTACTCATGATTTATATGGATTTTATAGAACATAAATATGTTATGATAGACTTCTATACACATCTGCAGGTAAGAAATCCTTTGAAAGCCTGCAGCTCTAAAAGAAGTAGCTAGAGAAACAGGTCATTTAGTAAGAACAAATTCCTGTAGTCCTGAAATTGTTTATTTTTTAGTTGTGGATTGTATCACTTGTATATATATTTTCTTTTTCCTAACTAAAGAGGTTATTTATTATTATTAATTTTGCTGTGGGCCCCATGGATTTATTTAAACCACTATCTTTTGACCTTAATATTAATCTCTTACTTAAATTATGTTAGCAGGACCTACAACAAGAACAGAAATAAAAAGTTATTATATGCAAATTTACTTATTTTTCCCAAGGTTAAGTGTGTGTAAGTGTGCAATTATATATGTGTGTATATTTGTATTTTCTAGATAATAGGAATTTTTATAATGTGAATAAACATGCATAGCATCTTGCTTTATTTTCAGATCAAAATAAAAACTACCATTCACAAACAGTCATTTATCAATTTAGCAAATATTTGTCAAATGCCATATAGATCATATTGTACCAGACAGTAAGTTTAAAGTGGTAAGCCAAAAAGCCAGATACTCTGTTCTCCAAGGCTTAATCTTGTGTGTGTGTGGTTTGGGGTGTGGGGGAGAAAACTCATTCACCAAAAGCTATTTTACTCACTTAAGCCTAATTAAAGGAAAAAAAAAAAAACAGATTAAAATATGCCATAAGAGAACTGCATAGGGTGAAGTCTGAGGAAGTGTCACACATGGGACTTCCCTTGTCTTCTCCCTATAGCGTTGGCTTATGCTGCTGTCCCAGCTTCACCGTATGCAACAATACTCATGAGGTATAGACAGGGTATTAAAAAGCAGACACTTCACTTGGCCACAAAGGTCATATAGTCAGAGGTATGTGTTTCCAGTAGTCATGTATGAATGTGAAAGTTGGATCATAAAGAAGGCTGATTGCCAAAGAACTGACACTTTCAAACTGTGGTGCTGGAGAAAGCCCTTGAAAGTCCCTTAGAATGCAAGGTCAAACCAGTCCATCCTAAAGGAAATCAACCCTGAATATTCGCTGGGAGGACTGATGGTAAAGCAGTAGGTACAATACTTTGACCACCTGATGCAAAGAACCGACTCATTGGAGAAGACCCTGATGCTGGGAAATATTGGGGACAGGAGGAGAAGGGGACAGAAGAGGATGAGATTGTTAGATAGCATCACCGACTCAATGGACATGAATTTGAGTGAACTCTGGGAGATAGTGGAGGAAAGAAAAGCCTGACATGCTACAGTCCATGGGTTTACAAAGGATCAGACACAACTTAATGACACAACAAAAATTGCCAAGATCAGACAAACATGTGTTCGGAGTTTTTATTGGTGCTTGTCATGTAGACATGATTGTTTGCTTGCCCACATGTTTCTCAATCTCCATGTGTACTGATACTGCATAACCAAAAGCTTCTACCCTAAATCGCATTGTTATTCTTTTGATTTTTTAAAGTGACTTGTCTTCACTCTGAATCACAATGTGAATGTCTGGCTGACCCAAGGAAAGCAAAGATAACCTCCCAGGAACTAAGGGAACTAGACCTCTTTTGGGACAAGGTTAAATTCTTTATTAAACAAAGAGCTCTTAAAAGATATCCTTAAAAGTTGCTACACTGAATACAGATTCAGCATCACTGTGGAAATTTGAAACTAAAATGATGCCAATTCTCTATTAAACATAGAGAGTTGAAGTGAAATATTAGCGAAATGATTCTACAGTCCAGTTTTTCTGGAAATTTGTTTAAAAACCTCATGTATTTAAAAATATAATCTCTCTCTTTTTTTTTTTTTTACTTTATTTTACTTTACAATACTGTATTGGTTTTGCCATACATCAACATGAATCTGCCATAGATGTACATGAGTTCCCAATCCTGGACCCCCCTCCCACGTCTCTCCCCATAACATCCATCAGATAAAAATTTAGATTAAGTTGTTGACTCTGTGAAGCCAGTTTCAAAATGTCTTTAAAAAGCCCATACAGGACCCTTTCTTTTTGCCACTAATTTATTGTTCCATAAAACTTAGAGTGATCTTAATTATCAGTACTAACCTTTTGAATATACAATACGAGTTTGCTAAAGTAAATTATGACCCTTGAGCTAAAAAATGGGGGGAGGGAAGAGAAGGAAATGAGGGAAAGTCCCTGTAAACACTAATAGAAGTGATGCTGACCATTCCTACAGCCCTCTCCTTTCCTCTGGGAAAGCATTTATCACTCTCTCAATTCTGTATGGTAACTGTTAACCTAGTGGGTTGACCTTCTCCTTCCAATGCCTTAGGGGCATCTTTCCTAGTGCACCTCCTGGATAAACTGCATATTTATTAAATGAATGAATAAATGACTGAGTAATCACTTTCCATTCATTATTATTTGATGTGGTAGTCAGGATAATGTCTCAACCCCAATTCCTTAATCCCCTAAATTTAGGAATACATACATGTGTGCTCAGTTGTTAAGTCATATCCGATTCTTTGTGATCCCATGGACTGTAGCCTGCCTGGTACCTCTGTCCATGGCACTTTTCAGGTAAGAATACTGGAGTGGATTGTCATTTCCTTCTCCTGGGAGTCTTTCTGACCCATAGATAGAACCCACATCAAATGGCAAGAGGAATATTGCAGATGTGATCATTAAGGACCTTGTAATGAAGAGATTTTCCTGGATGATCTAAATGGACCCGATCTAATTACAAGTATCTTTATGTGAAAGGCAAGATGGTCAGATTCAGAGAACAAGATGTGACCACAGCAATAGAGATAAGAGAAGGATTGATATTTGAGGATGGTTACATTCATGGATTTGAGGACAGAAAAAGGGGCCATGAAAAGGGATGCGGTCAACCTCTAGAAGCTGGAAAAAGCAAGGAATTTAAAATATTGTTCACAGTGATCCCCCAGAAAGAACGCAACCATGCCAAACCATTTTAAACTTTTGACCTCCAGAATATTAAGATAATACAAATGATAATACATTTGTGTTAAGCCACTGGGTTTCTGGGAATTTGTTACAGAATTTTATAGGAAAGTAATACACTTGGGATCTGCTGTTGTCCTTTCAAATACCTTCAGCCTGAATGAAAGAACTATTATTTAAAATCTGATAAACCTTGAACTCTTTATCAGGCCACAGGCCTGAAAAGACAATACTGAACAAATGGTATATGATATTACTTATATGTGGAATTTGAAACAAATAATACAAGTGAACTTGTGTACAAAACAGAAATAAGACCCACAGACATAGAAACCAAACCTACAGTTGCCAAAGGAAAAAGATGGCGGTGGAGGATAAATTAAAAATTTCGGATTAACATATACACACTACTACTATATTAAGTAAATAACCAACAAGGACCTGCTGTATTACACAGGGAACTATGCTCAATATTTTGTCATAACCTATTCAGTTCAGTCGCTCAGTCATGTCTGACTCTTTGCGATCCCATGAATCGCAGCATGCCAGGCCTCCCTGTCCATCACCAACTCCCGGAGTTCACTCAGACTCACGTCCATCGAGTCCGTGATCCCATCCAGCCATCTCATCCTCGGTCGTCCCCTTCTCCTCCTGCCCCCATTCCCTCCCAGCATCAGAGTTTTTTCCAATGAGTCAACTCTTCACATGAGGTGTCCAAAGTACTGGAGTTTCAGCTTTAGCATCATTCCCTCCAAAGAAATCCCAGGGTTGATCTCCTTCAGAATGGACTGGTTGGATCTCCTGGCAGTTCAAGGGACTCAAGAGTCTTCTCCAACACCACAGTTCAAAAGCATCAATTCTTTGGTGCTAAGCTTTCTTCACAGTCCAACTGTCACATCCATACATGGCCACAGGAAAAACCATAGCCTTGACTAGACGGACCTTAGTTGGCAAAGTAATGTCTCTGCTTTTGAATATGCTATCTAGGTTGGTCATAACTTTTCTTCCAAGGAGTAAGCGTCTTTTAATTTCATGGCTGCAGTCACCATCTGCAGTGATTTTGGAGCCCCAGAAATAAAGTCTGACACTGTTTCCACTGTTTCCCCATCTATTTCCCATGGAAAAGAATCTGAAAAAGAATAGATATGTATCTATACATATCTTGTCTATCTCTCTATCTATCTATACCACTTTGCTCTACACTTGAAACTAACACAACATTGTAAATCAGCTATACTTCAATTTAAAAAATAAAAAATACTAGATTTTCTCTCTTCTATTAAAGCCAAGTTGCAGAAGAGGATGTATAGGTATTCAGCATTCATTCGTTTAAGAAATACTTATATACTGGCCCTCCCAAGCTCCAGGAACTCTTCTTCTTTAAACATAAATTAACTCTGTTAAACCTTAATTCTAAAAACAGAATTGAACAAAATAATCCTGGTGTGTGTCCCTCATGAAGGATACATCATTTCAGTTAACATTTCAAGTGGTTCAGCAAAATAGCAGAAAAGACTTTTGTTTATGGAAATAAAAGCTTTCTTAGTCACCTCAATGTGACATTTTGGGCTGAGTAATTCTCTGTTGTGGAGCTGACTGTGCATTTTAGGATAAGTAGTAGCATCTCTGGTCTCTACCCATGGAAGCCAGGGGGACCTCCTTCCAGTTGTAATAATCAAGTATGAATGTTATTAAAGGTCCTCCATAGCAATGAGTCTGATTCAGTAGGTCAGCATCTGAATGTTAAGAAATCTGGATTTGGCTTGAAGGTAGTGAAGAGCCATTGAAGGAAGGAGTGGCGTGGGTAGATTTGTATTCTAGAAGGCACAACTCAGAGCAATAAAGTGCACTCATAAGTACACAGAAGACAAGACTGTTTAGAGGATATTCAGGTTGAGAGATCTGACCACATGAAGCTAAGGTAGTACCAATGGAGTTGGAGAAATGGGAGCAAATTTGAGAGACAGTCATATGGGATAGAATGAAGAGATTATGGGAACAAATTAGACATGATGGGGCACTGAGAAAAAGTTGAAGTTTCTGAATAGAATGATTAAGTGATTGGTGGCTTGTAATTCACTTTATTTCTAAAGAGAGGAAAATGAATTATATGCAGCCAAACACATGCACACAAGTACATAAACATCAAACAAGGGGAATAAAACATTTCTGATACCAAATTTCCTCTGCATTATTTTTGTAATATTCATGTTCAGTTATAGCTGCTTAAAATCAGAGTTTAATCTTGCGTAAGTCTCTATGATCATTCTCCATACCAGAAACAGTCGTTTTAATCAAACTAAATTGTATCATTTAATGTGAAGTGATGCTGCTGTCACACTTCCAGCATAATCTCACTTTCAAAAACTGTAGTTTGACTTAGTCTCTAATCAGCTGGCATTAGTGATGAAGTTTTGGCTTACCATGTTATTATGGTCATGTTTTACATCGTGCCAAAGAATACTAAAATATAGTCACCTTTTGCCTCTTCACTTTGTGAATTTTGTATTACTAATTAGAGGCAATTTTCATTCTTATATTTCTCTACTTCTTTCCTAGCCTTATAAGCAATGAACCTTATTATAAAAAGTCCAGCAATATGTAAAATGCGGAATAAATTGTAAACAAAGCATGTTCTCTAATGAGAGCCTGCATATGTCACTTCAGTTAAAATGTTTAGTAAATGAAGGGCTTTTTGTTTGTTTGTTTTTTTAGTTTGGTTGTTCATATATGGCAAAGATTATACATCTTTCTTGAGTAACAACCATCTATGTGTCTGCTCTAAGTCCTGGATGTCCCAGAAAATGTTCTATATGCAGAATTCTAACTTTCTTAGTTTCAAATTGCAATAGAGAGAGAAAGAAAGAGATTAGGATATCTGTTACAAGTGTAATTACCCTTGAGAGAATGACATGATGATATTTATATCTTAGCATGAACATAATGAAGGACTGGGTTTTGTTGCTGGATGGTACAGAAAGATTTTTGAAATAAGAAAAAAGCATGGTGTGTTAAGTGGGGCAGAGAGTATAAATTAGGTTAAGAAGCTTTGAGACATTGCGTAGAAACATATTTTGAGATTTAAAAAATGTCTGGACTATCTTTCCTTTTAATAATAAAAGGGCAGATTTAGGGGATTTTTTTAAAAGTTATATATATATATATATATTAGCTTAGGGGCAGGAGGAGAAGGGGATGACAGAGGATGAGATGGCTGGATGGCATCATCGACTCAATGGACATGAATTCGAGTGAACTCCGGGAGTTGATGATGGACAGGGAGGCCTGGTGTGCTGCAGTTCATGGGGTTGCAAAGAGTTGGACATGACTGAGCAACTAAACTGAATATTACTTATAGGCAATGAAATGAACCATTTCCAGTATATGTAATACCCAGATCAATCACTGTTTTCTCAGGAAGTACATTGTGGATAGTTTACAAGACAATATTTTTTTGAAACACTATCCTTTTCATTGGGCTTCCCTAGTGGTTCAGCAGTAAAGAATCTGCCTGCCAGTGCAGGAGACAGGGATTTGGTCCCTGGGGCCAGAAGATCCCTTGGAGAAGAAAATGGTAACCCACTCCAGTATTCTTGTCTGGGAAATCCCATGGACAGAGGAGCCTGGCGGGCTTCAGTGTATGTGGTCACTAAGAGTCAGACATGACTAAACGACTGAAAAACAAATACTTCTTATTGTGGGATATTTAACATCCATAAACATCTAGTATTCACTTTTTCTTCCAAATCTAACACTTAGAAACCATGCTTCCACAAATTCCAAAGCTTCTCCTGGTAGACTAGAATCATCCAGACTAAAGTTTATTGAATCCTGAGAATGGTGTTTAAATATATTTTTGAAGGTCTAAATCAAATTTTCTTTAGCCAAAATGACATATCAACCATTTTATGTCGATGCTTTGATCGTCTGAATTTTTTTGTTTTCTGAAAGGGACACCTTTGTTCTACATATATATTTGTTCTCAATTTTTTCAGTTAGTCTGATAACTCACCCCTGAATTTGGAGTGAGATGCAATGATTTTTGTTATAGACCATCTACTATTGATTGATTGCAAAGAAGTAAAGATCTACATTTAAAATGTAAAAAGAAAGGAATTTTCCTATGAGAAATGTAAAATGTTCAAAAACTTTTATATCAAGATGATTCAGAGTAGAATCAAATTACTCTCTAGAGAACTTTCAATTGCATTAACATATTAAGTATAATTTTGATTTTTTGCCAAATAATACACTTACACTGATACGTTCATCTGAGAAATGGTGAAAGTTAGAACAGTGTAATAAGTGCATATCTGAAAGAACATTTTTTTCTAAGTTTTTATTCCAATCTCAAAGAAAGGCAAGGCCAAAGAATGTTCAAACTACCACACAATTGTACTCATCTCAAATGCTAGCAAAGTAATGCTCAAAACTCTTCAGGCTTCAACAGTACGTGAACCAAGAAATTCCAGATGTTCAAGCTGGATTTAGAAAAGGCAGAGGAACCAGAGATCAAATTACCAACATCCGTTGAATCATAGAAAAAGCAAGAGAGTTCCAGAAGAACATCTACTTCTGCTTTATTGAATGCACCAAAGCCTTTGACTCTGTAGATCACAACAAACTGTGGAAATTTGTTAAAGATACGGGAATACCAGACCACCTGACCTGCCTCCTGAGAAATCTGTATGCAGGTCAAGAAGCAACAGTTAGAATGGGACATGGAACAACAGACTAGTTCCAAGTTGGGAAAGGAGTACATCAAGGCTATATATTGTCACCCTGCTTATTTAACTTATATGCAGAGTACATCGTGAGAAATGCCAGAATGGATTAAGCACAAGCTGGAATCAAGATTGTCAGGGGTAATATCAATAACCTCTGATACACAGATGATACCACCCTTATAGCAGAATGGGAAGAACTAAAGAGCCTCTTGATGACGGTGAAATATATTTTTCTCCTCTTTAACCTTCATCAAGCCAGGCTTCAACAGTATGTGAACTGAGTATGTGAAGCCTGGCTTGATGAAAGTGAAAGAGGAGAATGAAAAAGCTGGTTTAAACTCAACATTCAAAAAATGAAGATCATGGCACCCAGTCCCGTCACTTCATGGCAAGTAGATGGGGAAACAATGGAAACAGTAAGAGACTTTATTTTCTTGGGCTCCAAAATCACTGCAGATGGTGACTGCAGTCATGAAATTAAAAGATGCTTGCTCATTGGAAGAATGACCTAGACAGCAAATTAAAAAGCAGAGACATTACTTTGGCAGCAAAGGTCTGTCTAGTCAAAGCTATTGTTTTTCCAGTAGTCATATATGGATGTGAGAGTTGGACCATAAAGAAAGCTGAGCACTGAAGAATTGATGCTTTTAAACTGTGGTGTTGGGAAAGACTCTTGAGAGTCCCTTGGATTGTAAGGAGATCCAACCAGTCCATCCTAAATGAAATCAGTCCTGAATAGTCATTGGAAGAACTGATGCTAAAGCTGAAACTCCAATACTTTGGGTACCTGATGTGAAGAACTAACTCATTGGAAAAGACCCTGAAACTGGGAAAGATTGAAGGCAGGAGGAGAAGGGGATGACAGAGAATGAGAAGGTTAGATAGCATCACTGACTCGATGGACATGAGTTTGAATCAGTACCAGGTGTTGGTGATGGACAGGGAAGCCTGTTGTGCTTCATTCCAAGGAGTCACAAAGAATCAGATACAACTGAGCAACTGACCAGAACTGAATCCATAAGAAACTCCTGATCTATCTTCAAACTCCTCGAGCTACATGAATCTATGATAGCCTGCAATTAACTAGAAATTAATAGAAAAGATTTCTGTGACATTTTTTGCAAACAAGTTAAAAAGCCTGAAATGATTGTATTATTTTCAACAAGACATGGGGCACATTTTTTTTTCATATTGCATATTTTTACAGACAGTAGCATATCTTACAAGTGTTCAATATGTGTCAGAAAGATACTTTACATTATAAATCTACTTCTTTTCCAAATACCACTTTGTCAATTTTTCTTCTTTATGAATCTATGAATATTCATAAACTCTTGATAATATCAATTGGTAAACTAAAGTATTATAAAAATGTTAAGTATTTATGAATCTTAAGCAAAATGTTAATAACTATCAGGATGGTTTATCATATATTTGCAATGTTTCCAGGGTAAATTGCTCTGCCTGGTGAGTCCAGTCTCTTAATATGATGAGAAACAGAAATTTAAAACACTTTCTCTCTCACCTCTCTCTCTGTTTCTCTCTCTCTCAAATAAGAGAAAGGTTTTATTCTTTATGTAGCATCAGTTGTCTGCTTTGGAGCTATAGTGCAAACCAAAATATCAAAAAAAAAAAAAAAAAGCTGTGTTCCTGTGTCCCACTCATTGCAACCCCACGGACTGCAGCTCGCCTGTCCATCCCTGTCCTTCACTGTCTCCGAAAGTTTCCTCAGACTCATGTCCACTGAGTCGGTGATGCCATCCAGCCATCTCATCCTCTGTCACCCCCTTCTCCTCCTGCCATCAATCCCTCCCAGCATCAGGATCTTTTCCAGTGAGTCATCTCTTCACATCAGGTGGCCAAAGTATTGGAACTTCACCTTCAGCATCAGTCCTTCCAATACATATTCAGGGTTTATTTCCTTCAGGATTGACTTGTTTTGATCTACTTGCTATCCAACGAACTCTCAAGAGCCTTCTCGAGCACCAAATTTGAAAGCATCAGCTCTTCAGAACCATACTGTTATGTATTCTAATGATAATGAACTTAGTAAGAAATAGAATTAGTCCATAAGCCTGTAGCCTCTGTGTCTTCTTAATGACACCAATAGGAATTACAATCTTAACCAGGGAAGAAATAGATTGATATCTTTAAGTCTAACCCTTCCTCTCTCTCTAACTCCCCTTCTATCCTGTGGGTTTCAAGTTCTTCACCTAAACACATTCTAGAAAATTGTCTTTCTTAATCCTAGTGTTTCCCCTTCCTCACTTCTGAGCTGACCCCACACCCTACTCTTATCCCATCTGCAATCTGTGCTATTATTCTACAATTAAGAAATGAAAAACTGATGAAGTGACTCATGAGATGAATAAGGGAAAATCCTATTTGGTTTATTTTTTAAAATTGGAGAAATTTAATCCAGCTCAAAACCTAGGCTAAGATGGCTATCATTTTGTGGAATGAGTTATCCTTCAATTACCAAGCCTGTCTCTTAGTGGTTAGCTTAAAGTGTTAAATTTATAATTAATCTTGCACTGGACTATCAACATCTCACTTGGAAAACTGTACATACGTAGGCTCAGCTATTACATGTTATGGACTGAATCTGTAAATTCCTCATTATTTGCTTCATGTTCCTTACCATGTCATGAAGTGAAGTGAAATGAAAGTTGCTCAGCTGTGTCTGACTCTTTGCTACCCCCTGGACTATACAGTCCATGGAATTCTCCAGGCCACAATGCTGGAGTGGGTAGCCTTTCCTTTTTCCAGGGGATATTCTCAACCCAGGGATCAAACCTAGTCTCCCACATTGTGGGCAAATTCTTACCAGCTGAGCCATAAGGGAACCCTTACCATCTAATAGTAATTAACAAAAAAATAATAATATAATGCCATATTTCCTGAAAAACAAGCTATTATATATTTTAAATAAGTGTTTATCTTCTGCTCAAATCAGAGGTGAAAGAATCCTGAGCCTAGATTGAAACATATTTCATCCTAAGTAACTGTTAGATAACAATTCTAACCATTTCAGTTAGAAATGAGTTCCAAAGGGATGTGTCTCCTAGTCTTGACTAAACATAAGTACGATTTAAAGGTAGAAGCTAAGCATGGACCCAAACTCTGATAGTACAGCTGTGTGTACAGGTTAAAATGGTGGACACTTTGGGAGATGCATGGTGCTTAGTGTATGAGCAGGGTCATTTCAGTCATAAAATATGGAGCAATAAGTGAAACACTGTTCACAGAGCATTAATCTGTGGGCAAATCAGGAAAGCAGTGTCCAGGACTCCTCATGCAACTATTCTGGAAGTGTCAGGAGAATTTTGGACACAGAGTCATTGACACACAGAGTCTGGAATTAAGGACTAGAGAGGTTTTTGCTTATCTCATGTTAAAGATTCTGACCACAGAGCTTAATTTTTTGAAGATGACTGGCTTTCCCTTTAGTTTTTCTAGTTCCTAGGAGGCTGTTTTGAGATGGATCGAATAGTATTTACTGCGTGAAGTCACATAGAGAGAGCACTCTTCTCAATTTGCAGAGCTGGAAGCATGTGACCTAAACATTTATAAGGTCTTGAGTTCAAAAAGAACTAAGGCAGTAATGTCACAATTCAAAGTAAAAGGCCTGAATTTTCTTCCATTTCCTAAATTCTGGGTCTAATAAGAGGCCATTTCCTTCCTCTGTGAGTTTAGTCTTTTCTGAATGGCTCCTTGTACTTTCTTTGCCTATTGTGATTTACAGTAAGCCTGTCTTCCCTATTTGAATTTTATTGAAAGTTGTGTAAAAAGCAGAGTGGCAGCAGTAATATCCTGGATGTGCTCCCTAGGTTACATTTCCAATTTGATCCACTTCATTTTTTAATTAAATTATTACTGCCTCAACTCATCTTCCTTCTTGTGATTGCATTGCTAGCTTCCAAAATATCTTCAATTCATGACCTCATTCTTTGCTTTGTTTGTGATCTAGCTACTTGTCCATTTAGTGTAAACAGTAAAGGAACATTTTTCTTCAGAAATGTAGTTCTGGAATTGTAACTGAGAAACTCTAAGCAAAAGAAAAGAAATGAAGCAAGCTCTATTTCAGGCATTTGGTGGTCACCTTACGGGTTGTAAACAGAACATTTTTATGATCCTAAGGTCACTAGGGAGAAACAAGAAAAATCATTCTGGCATTGTCAAGTAGAATGAGAAATTCAGCCTTCTTTACATCAGTTTCTGGAAATTGCTAGGTTAGGGAAAAATAAGCATTTGACAGTTATTTTTCAGCACATATATACTCAGTGCCTATTGAATGCCAAAACATGGTAATGTGAAATGAAAAAGGTACAGGCATGATTCTTTCTTTCCTGAACTCCATGGACTAGTAGGAGATGCCGACATGAATATGTTTTACGCTTATCATTAATGATAAATTATCAGCCAGTCTTATTTGGAGACATTTTCTATATTCTGTCTTCTAAAAACTATTTTGTTCACTTTGATTCGTTCCCTTGTTATTGTTAGGGGCTGACTTTAAGGTTAGATACACACATGCACACACACACTTTAAACTTGTATAGCACAGGCTGAAACTGACTAAATGGAAAGTGCTCTTTCTCTTTGCTAATTGCATTTTAACGGAGATATTTGCTAATGCAGTAAAGAGGATGCTGCTTTAATGTTGTTCTATCTGCAGTCTCCTGTGCTATTCAAAGCACTGAAATTAAACCTGGACTTCATTAGAAGTTTTTCAAGAAACTGGAAGAATTTCCAGCCAATATATGAATTGAGAAAACTCACACAAATTGGAAAAAAAAATTCTCTATTTTGGGGAAGCTATTGTGCTATATATCATTTCATATTTTTTGAAAATATAGCATTTATTCCAGCCTCCTCAGAATTATGGTATAGATGCTTTCAGTGTTGGCCTCCATTTCTACTAACATGCCATCTCTTTGTTCTTGTTTGCATATTTTCCCTTCCCATGCTTGTGTGGCCTGGGAAAACCGATCATTTTATTATGTGTTGTATACCCATAATGGAGATTCCATCTTTATTTTTAAATAAGTGAACAAATGGAAGTACTGAGTACATAAGAAGGGAAAGAAAGTGAAAGTGAAGTCGTTCAGTCCTGTCTGACTCATTGCAACCCCCTGGACTATAGCCTGCCAGGCTCCTCCTTCCATGGGATTCTCCAGGAAAGAATACTGGAGTGGGATGCCATTTCCTTCTCCAGGGGATCTTCCCGACCCAAGGATTGAACTCGGGTCTCCCACATTGCAGGCAGATGCTTTTACTGTCTGAGCCACCACAGAGTACATATGAAGGGAAAGAACTATAGCATAACAACTAAAGATGGAATCAGGCAACCAGAATCAAGAGCCTGAATAAGCTACTTACTACCTTAAAGCCTCAGTCTCCTCAGATATAAAATTCCGGCTTTTGTGATGGGTGTGAGAATTAAAAACTACAATGTATATAAAGCTTTGACACATAGTAAGTCCACAAAGGATTATTATGGTGATAAATTTTACTGCCTTTCTCTGTGTGTGTGTGTGTGTGTATGTGTGTAGGGGGGATTGATGACTTGTATACAGTAAGTGTTTTTCTGCCTTCCATATGCTATTTTTATTCTTAATTGTAAAAATCCTTCAATAAATCATATTTATTTATCTGTTTTTAAAAAATTTTATTGGAGTATAGTTTCTTTACAAAGAGGCTTCCAAGGTAGCTCTAGTGGTAAAGAATCTGCCTGCCAGTGCTGGAGACGCAGGTTCAATCCCTGGGTCAGGAAGATCCCCTGGAGAAGGAAATGGCATCTCACTCCAGTATTCTTGCCTGGAGAATCCCATGGACCAGGAAGTCTGGTGGGCTGCAGTCCACAGGGGTCCCAAAAGAGTCAGACATGACTAGCAACTGAACCAATAACAAAGTCACTTAGGTCACTGTCTAGCACTGTGTAGAGTTCCCTGTGCTATAGCATAGGTTCTCATCATTATCTATAGTATATAGATATCATATATCATAGTATTTATGATACATTTATTATTTATTTATAGTATCATTTATACATAGTATTTATCATTTATACATAGTATCAGTATCACATATATACATAGAATATAATTTATACATAGTATCAGTAGTATATATGTATCAATCCCAACCACCGAAAAGCCCTCTGTGTGCTTGCTATTGAGAATACGACAATAAAAATATAAGGCGGTTTCTATCCCAGGCTATTTACAATCTTCTGGGGAAGATACTCAAGTTAATAATACTGTGGATAAAATTTATAAATGCTAAGGCAGTTTGCACAAAGTTTGAGGCTAACCAAGGAACAATAATAACCTAGTCTTTGGGATTTCAGAGATTGCTGCTAGGGAGAGGAAACTCTAAACTGAGTTTTCAACAATGAAGATAAATGTGTCAGGAAGAACAAAGGAAAAAAATTAATAGGGGCCCTCTAGAGAGAAGAAGCAGCCTACAAAAATGTCCAGATTAAGAGAGATTGTCTAAGATCCTCAGCTTCAAACCTATCATTTATTTTAGATAGAAATTGGCAAGTAATTTGTGTTCTTTGCTATGAAGGATAGGAACATCTGTGACCTAAGATTTTCAAACAGTGGAAGGTTATTTGGGGATCATAGATGATAGTACAGAGATATCAAAGATGTAAAGAAATATCTTATTATGTAAAGGGAAAAATGTTTCATGATTTGTTGCTTATAACCAACATCTTAGAGCCCCATAATCAATTAGATTAGCATTCTAGAGTCATTGCTTTGAGGTGCCCCCTAGTATTTTTTATAGTTGGCAATTTTACATATGGGTAAATAGGCAAATTTTTCTCATTATATATTTTGGCAGTATACTCCTACCTCAGTTGAAATACTACTGTTGTAGTTTGTTTTTCTTTTTCTTTTTTCCTCCTTAGGATAGCCGCTAGAGTGGCCTATACAAAAATTGGTTTTTATTACTCATTTCAGTACAATTGATGGTTATTCTCACCAATGTGTGAATAACTGTTCTTGCTTTTGAAAGTATGTTAAAGCTGCTAGAAAGGCCACATTTTTTAAACTATTATATGGTTTTACTGTCTAATACTCTGCAATAGTATCATTCTCTATTTTACCTATTCTTTCTTTTATGTAGCTCATGCTTATTGCTGTTTGTTGTTCAGTTGCTAAGTTATGTCTAACACTGTGATCCCATGAACTGCAGCACATCATTACAATGTACATAAATATAGACATTCTCAAATAAATTGAATATTTCTGCTCTTATTGATGTTGATCATTTCTGGAATTGCAAATATTTCCATATTTAGGATTAATTTTAGAACTGGAAAATACTTGGAAATGATTTCCAATGAATGTTAGAGGAAAAAAAGTGTTACTTCATTTAAATTAATAGAATATCATTTCATTCTTTTTGCTGCTTTGAAGGGACAGATGACAAATTGTTCCATATATTTTAAAGATTATTGTTTTTCTAAGGGTAAATGGATATTCTGTGCTTGAATTAGTAACTTAATTCATTCCATGACAGTTTTTCCAAGTTAGGTTGCCTTCTTTTATCTATAATCTTCTGAAATTGAAAAATTTGCATAATTTTTCATGTTGTCCAATTCTAAATTAACACTTTCTGCTTTAAGCCCTATGCAATATAAATGAAGAAAACTATATATAAATAACTCAACTAATAATATTGAATCTCCAACTAAAAATGAATTAAAGGATTGGAAATGAAGTAAGGAGGAAGAAATAATTTAAAATTTCCTAAGTGCATCCTCCTGACTCCAATTCTTGATTTTACTTCCATTCTCAGCTATACACTATTGCTTTGTTTCATAGGTAAATTGGCATTTTGAATTTTTTAAGTATAAGTAATCTGAACTTAGAATGCTTGAATCCTTTCTCCTGAGAGGATCCAAGTGTCTGTTTCTGGAATGACTGACATATACAACTGGTCAGTGAGTGATGGAGAGACAAGCATTACTGAGGGCCCTTCCAGATCTGTGAGTCAAAATGTTTATAATTTTCCAAGTGAATATGACATTGGATATTCATAAAAAGGAACAAAGATCATGACTAAAATACTTTGTAGGTTAATGGACTTTATAAAATGATCTGAAACTCATACCATGATTTAGAGAGTCATTAATCATTTGTGACAATTTCTATGACCATGTGTGTAATGTATATTCAATACAATTATATTAAAGTCAATTATATAACTCATATAGTGTTCTCTGCCTCTACTTCAAATGAGTGTTCTTTATCACCCTGTCATAACAGTTTCTTCTGAATTTCTACTCCCATAAGGTCACTGATGACATGTAGGTTAAAATAATGCTAAATTGTTCAAATTTTTGAACTTTATCCTATGACTAGTAATAATTTATCATAGTGCCTATTACCATCATTATTGTGCTAGGTTATTTATTATGCTAAACTTTGCAACTGTTTCATAGCTAAGAGATTCATATATGATTGATCTTCAGTGAACATTTGATTTTTATACACATTCTTTCTTTTATGGTCCAATTCTCATTAAATTTTTTAAGATGAATGGGAGAGGAAATTGAGATTACCAGAAAAAAGTGTTCTCTAAGAATGTCATGATGATTGAATTTGTTTTTTTATGATTTTATTTTTTTTGGAGAGGGTTTAGACTTACAACAAAATTGAGAGGGAGATACAGAGGTTTTCCATAAACCATCTGCCCCCATATATGTATAGCCTTCCCATTATTAACAACACTCACCAGAATGGTCATTTGTTACAAGGGTAAATCTACATTGATATATCATAATCTCCCAAAGTTCATAGTTTTTCATATGGCTCACTATTGGTATAGGTGATTCTATGGGTTTGGATAAATATATAATGATATATATGCATCATTATAGTATCAAACAAAGTACTTTTACCCTCCTAAAATCTTCTGTCTTCTGCCTGTTTTTGTCTCTTTCCACTCCCACTCCCACTACTAGTAAATCTGATCTTTGTATTGTCTCCATAATTTTGCTTTTTTTTCCAGAATGTCATATCGTTTGAATCATATGTTATGTAGTCTTTACAGTTTCGCTTCTTTCACTCAGTAATATGTGTTATGTTTCCCATGTCTTTTCATGGCTTGATAGCTCATTTCTTTTTAGCACTGAATAGCATTCCATCATCTGGATGTACCACTGTTTGTTTATCCATTCATCTACTAAAGGATATCTTGGTTGCCTCCAAGTTTTGAAAATTTTGAACAAAGCTGGTATAAATGTCTGTGTGCAGGTTTTTGTATGTATGTATTTTGTCAGATCCTTTGGGGAAATATCAAGGAGTGTGATCACTCAATTATATTTTGACAGACTTTATTTTCTTGAGCTCCAAAATCACTGCAGATGGTGACTGCAGTCATGAAATTAAAGCACGCTTGCTCCTTGGAAGAAAAGCTATGATAAACCTAGATAGCATATTAAAAAGCAGAGATATTATTTTTCCAACAAATGTCCATCTACTCAAAGCTATGTTTTTTCCAGTAGTCACATATGGATGTAAAAGTTGGGGCATAAAGAAAGCTGAGTGCCAAAGAATTGATGCTTTTGAACTCTGGTGTTGGAGAAGACTCTTGAGAACCCCTTGGACAGCAAGGAGATCCAATCAGTCCATCCTAAAGGAAATAAGTCCTGAGTGTTCAATGTAAGGACTGATGCTGAAGCTGAAACTCCAATACTTTGGCCACATGATGTGAAGTACTGACTCATTAGAAAAGACTGTGATGCTGGGAAAGATTGAAGGCAGGAGGAGAAGGGAGAACAGAGGATTAGATGGTTGGATGGCATCACCAACTCAATGGACATGAGCAGTTTCTGGGAGATGGTCATGGACAGGGAGGCCTGGCATGCTGCAGTCTGTGGGGGGTCACAGAGTCAGACAGGACTGAGTGACTGAACAAAAACAACAATACCATTTTTTTTTTTTTTACAAATGAGTGAAAAAAACTACTGAGTACAAATCATAAACTGAAGATATCAGTTGTCTTAGTTTGTTCAGTCTGCTATAGAGAAATACTATAGACTGAGTGGCTTATAAGCAAGAGATATTGATTTATAACCGTTCTGGATGGTAGAAATCTGAGATCACGGTGTCAGCCTGCTGTGTGAGGGCCCTCTTCCAGGTTTTAGGCATTTCCTTGCCTCTGACTTTGCAAAAGGGAACTCTTTTAAAAGGACATTGGTCTCATTCATGACAGCTAAGACATCATGATCTGACCACTACCCAGTATCATCACCCTCGACATTTGGTTTCAACATGTAAATTTTGTGGGAGACACAAATATTCAGACCATAGCAGCAGTAGACAAACGAATCTTTGCTATTTACATTTGTGCTCAAAGATTCTGAGATGGTACTATTGGAGGGCACTTTGGCAATAGTAATTGGTGTGTTCCCTTTTCAATATCAAGCGGCCTGGATAATAGTTAAGTTTAATAACTTATATGTGGTCTCTGAGTATTTGTGTGTCTTCTCTGTTTACTCGGTTTGCTTATTTCAGTTTTCTCAACTAAAGTTGGGGATATAAAGGTGATGAATTTATAGGAGAAATAAATTAATGCACATAAAATAATTGGCATAATGCCTAACAGAGAGTTCTCGAATAACATAGTCTCCAGTTATGTTTTCAAAAAGAGTTTTCTCCCTATTCAATAATAACTGAAGGGTCTTCACAGTTGAGACCTTGCTGAACACCATGTGCTTTACCCTGTATTTGATAATCTCTTTTCCACTGACGTTTATTATGAATGTATTTGTTTATGAGCATGAGGTCTACTCATAACATAGTATACCATGCTACAGTACTCTTTGTCCTCATGCTATGATTGAATTATTACAGTAAAATCCTTAGGAAGATAATCTTATATGCAATACAGATTTATGAGCAAGCCTAGGTGAAAAGCTTTTGTCTGTGGATGTTTATAAAGAAAAATCTTCTCTCCAGTACTGTATCTGAGAATTATTCTTCCCATTTCAGTTTTGAGTGGAAATTATGGCATCATCGACTCAATGGACATAAGTTTGAGCAAACTCCAGGAGATAGTGAAGAACAGGGAAGCTTGGCAAGTTGCAGTACATAGGGTTTCAGAGTCAGACATGGCTGAACAACAGGAAAGAGACTTTGCACCAATCAAGTATAACAGATATTAGGAGGGATTCACTATCGATTCTACTAAATTTTTAGTTTCTGTGTCAGTAGTCTGCAGTCCAAGGGACTCTCAAGAGTGTTCTCCAACATGACAGTTCAAAAGCATCAATTCTTCAGCACTCAGCTTTCTTTATAGTCCAACTCTCATAACCACATATGACTACTGGAAAAATCAAAGCTTTGACTAGATGGATTTGTTGACAAAGTAATGTCTCTGCTTTTTAATATGCTATCTAGGTTGGTCATAACTTTTCTCCCAAGGAGCAAGCGTCTTTTAACTTCATGGTTACAGTCACCATCTACAGTGATTTTGGAGCCCCCAAAAATGAAGTCCGTCACTGTTTCCACTGTTTCCCCATCTACTTCCCATGAAGTGATGTGACCAGATACCAGGATAGTAGGTTTCTGAATGTTGAGCTTTAAGCCAACTTTTTCACTCTCCTCTTTCACTTTCATCAAGAGGCTCTTTAGTTCTTCTTCACTTTCTGCCATAAGGGTGGTGTCATCTGCATATCTGAGGTTATTGATATTTCTGCCGGCAATCTTGATTCCAGCTTGTATTTCTTCCAGCCCAGCATTTCTCATGATGTACTCTGCATATAAGTTAAATAAGCAGGGTGACAATATACAGCCTTGACGTACTCCTTTTCCTATTTGGAACCAGTCTGTTGTTCCATGTCCAGTTCTAACTGTTGCATCCTGACCTGCATATAGGTTTCTCAAAAGGCAGGTCAGGTGGTCTGGTATTCCCATCGCTTTCAGAATTTTCCACAGTTTATTGTGATCCACACAGTCAAAGGCTTTGGCATAGTCAATAAAGCCAAAGTAGATGTTTTTCTGGAACTCTTGCTTTTTTAATGATACAATAGATGTTGGTTCCTCTGCCTTTTCTAAATCCAGCTTGAACATCTGCAAGTTCACAGTTAATGTACTGTTGAAGACCTGGTTTGGAGAATTTTGAGCATTACTTTGCTAGCATGTGAGATGAGTGCAATTGTGTGGTAGTTTGAACGTTCTTTCGCATTGCCTTTCCTTGGGATTGAAATTTAAACAGTCCTGTGGCCACTGCTGAGCTTTTCAAATTTGCTGGTATATTGAGTGCAGCACTTTCACAGCATCATCTTTCAGGATTTGAAATAGCTCAAATGGAATTCCATCACCTCCACTAGCTTTGTTCGTAGTGATGCTTCCTAAGGCCCACTTGACTTCACATTCCAGTATGTCTGGCTCTAGGTGAGTGATCACACCATCATGATTATCTGGGTCATGAAGATCATATTTGTCTAGTTCCTCTGTGTATTCTTTCCAGCTCTTCTTAGTCTACTTTTCTTAGGTCCATACAGTTCCTGCCGTTTATTGTGCCTAACGTGGCATGAACTATTTCCTCTGTATCTCTAATGTTCTTGAAGAGATCTCTAGTCTTTCCCATTCTATTATTTTCCTCTATTTCTTGGCATTGATCGCTGAGGAAGGCTTTCTTATCTCTCCTTGCTATTCTTTGCAATTCTGCATTCAAATGGTATATCTTTCCTTTTTGTCTTTGCCTTTTACCTCTCTTCTATACACAGCTGTTTGTAAGGCCTCCCCAGACAGCCATTTGGCTTCTTTGCATTTCTTTTCCATGGGGATGATCTTGACCCCTGTCTCCTGTACAGTGTCCTGAACCTCTGTCCATAGTTCATCAGGCACTTTGTCTATCAGATCTAGTCCCTTAAATCTATTTCTCACTTCTTCTGTATAATTGTAAGGGATTTGATTTAGGTCATACCTGAATGGTCTAGTGGTTTTCCCTACTTTCTTCAACCTAACTCTGAATTTGGCAATAAGGAGTTCATGATCTGAGCCACAGTCAGCTCCTGGTCTTGTTTTTGTTGACTGTATAGAGCTTCTCCATCTTTGGCTGCATAAAATATAATCAATCTGATTTCAGTATTCTGCTCAATTGGAGCTTCTGATCAGAACAAAGTGGACTCAGCCTTCTCTTAACTTTAGGACGTGAGCTCAGGATTAAGCATTTGGCACTGACAGGATCATCTGCCATTGCATCACACATTAGTGTTTTTGAGAGGTCTCAAAAGAGTTGGTTATCTCATGTACAAGGAGGGTTCCATTCTGATTGTCATGTGTGAAAAAGGGAATAAGAACTTGAATGATGGTATGCAGTCTCAATGCTAAATCTCAACTTTCTGTTTTTGGAACATGACTGTCATAATTTAGTCTTGATTAACCAATCTATTAGAAAGTTTAGCCTAAGTTGTTCATACTTCAAAATGCTTAAGCTATTTCCCATTAAGTTCTAGGGATGAGTAATAAGTCCATGGAGAGGATAACCCAGTCAACATAAAGGCAGAGTAAAGATCTGTGTTTTGAGCAAAGACAAAAAGCAGTGTCTTCAAAGACTTTAATCAGTGGCAGAATCCTCAAATACTTGATTATAGAATGGAGAACCTTGGCTCTCATGGGGACAGCACACAGTCTCCCTAACACCCCATGTGTTTGGACAGATGTTTCCTGAGGAAGGTCCTCCGCTTTCCCAATCCTTTGTTATATAAGCTTTTCAAGTCAGTAAGATCCTGTTTTCTATCAGAATACACACAGCTTAACTCAGCGGAAAGGCAGGACTCCCATAATAGATTGAATTGAAAGCTTTTCTTATCTAAATATTTTATTTACCTTTGATTTCCTCATAGGATACAGAATTGATATATAACATAATACCATGAGTCACTTTTAAATGTGATTATAGAAATAGACATTTCTAATTTTCTTTCTCTCTTTTTTGGTTCTCAATAATAGCTAGTAAGTCCAGTCAGTCAAATTTCATTACTTTTGTTGTTAGACCCTAATCTAATAAGTTAGAACAATGGACATGGAAGCCTAGTTTGAAAGATATATTTTTCCACAGAAGAATAACTTAATGGCTTTTGCTATCATAAATTATAATTCACACATACATAAACTATCCAGGTAGTATCTGTTAAGTATTGCTCTAAAATGTACTTCAGCTCAAAAAACACAGTTGTTTCTGAAGACAAGAAATGAGGAAATCTAAATGCATCTATGGACTGATGAACATGGTCTCACTGAATTGTATTATTAGAAAAAGGATTTGATTGATTTTCATGTTTTTTTCCTAAATATGGGGAGAAGGTTGGTAGATAGGCATTTAGACAGGATCAACTTGTATATCAATAATACTGGATGAACCGCTCTGAATGAAATCATGACACAAGGCACATTTCCATCATTTTTGCTGTTGGGATGGAAAAAGAGGAGCTACTCGTCATGGACTTACATTTACTCCTTTCACATTATCCATTTCTTTGCCTGACCTTCTGTTTCACTGAAGAGTAGATTCCCAAACTACCTTATTTTCTCATAGGTCACAAGCACAATGAATTGAGATGTGATTTTGGGACAACTTGTACAAATATTGGAAGTTATGTAAGAGTCCTCCATGTTCTCAGGGTTTCTACAGATAGAAAGGAAAAAAAATGATTTTGGTTTGTTTTTTTCATTCTAGGATTATAGTCCTTCTCCAGAGATACTCTTCGTTTTAATGACACTGTCGGGCTATCTGCAGTGCAGCTGTGCTGCACAGAGTTCTCTGGGAAGCTTTGAGAGCAACAGGGACAAAGCAGATTAACCATTTCTGTGAAGTTTTTGAAAGGCCACTGTCCTAAGGAGGGTAGGCAAATTGATTTGTTGCTGAATATTCTCTCAAGATTATAGGCATGCTGCTTCATTTAAGCGCTGAAAGCAAAAGAATCAGCTTCCTTTTTCTTTTTGCTCAGGATCAGCTCTACTCAATAGGAAAAATTGACATACCTGTGTTAGGTACGTGCTTGCACAAATAATTTGCTTGCTTTATCTGGTATCACACATTGAAAATATGCATAAGGACTGTTTCCTTTTTTATTTACTTTTGCTTAATTGGGGGGTATAGTTGCTTTACAGATTTGTGTTAATTTCTACTGCACAATGAAGGGAATGAGGTAAATATGTTCCCTTTTATAGGCCAGAATATATTGCTAATTATTCTTTGTGCCTGCATGCTCAGTCACTCAGTCATGTCTGACTACTTGCAACTCCACCTGTAGCCTGCCAGGCTCCTCTGTCCATGGAATTTTCCAGGCAAGAATACTGGAGTGGGTTGCCATTTCCTCCTCCGGGGGATCTTCCCGACCCAGGGATCCAACCCTTGTTTCCTATGTCTCCTGCATTGCAGATGAATTCTTTACCACTAAGCTGCTTGGGAATCCCAAATCATCCTTTCAGTTCAGTTCAGTTCAGTCGCTCAGTCATGTCTGACTTTGCGACCCCATGAATTCCAGCAAGCCAAGCCTCCCTGTCCATCACCAACTCCCAGAGTTCACCCAAACTCTTGTCCATCGAGTTGGTGCTGCCATCCAGCCATCTCATCCTCTGTTGTCCCCTTCTCCTCCTGCCCCTAATCCCTCCCAGCATCAGAGTCTTTTCCAGTGAGTCAACTTTTCACATGAGGTGGCTAAAGTATTGGAGTTTTAGCTTTAGCATCAGTCCTTCCAAAGAAACCCCAGAGCTGATCTCCTTTAGGATGGACTGGTTGGATCTCCTTGGAGTCCAAGGAACTCTCGAGTCTTCTCCAGCACCACAGATCAAAAGCATCAGTTCTTCAGCTCTCAGCTTTCTTCACAGTCCAACTCTCATATTCATACATGACCACTGGAAAAACCATAGCCTTGACTAGATGGACCTTTGTTGGCAAAGTAATGTCTCTGCTTTTTAATATGTTATCTAGGTTGGTCATAATTTCCTTCCAAGGAGTAAGCGGCTTTTAATTTCATGGCTGCAGTCACCATCTGCAGTGATTTTGGAGCCCCCAAAATAAAGTCTGACACTGTTTCCACTGTTTCCCCATTTATTTGCCATGAAATGATGGGACCAGATGCCGTGAACTTTGTTTTCTGAATGTTGAGCTTTAAGCCAACTTTTTCATTCTCCTCTTTCACTTTCATCAAGAGGCTTTTTAGCTCCTCTTCACTTTCTGCCATAAGGTTGGTGTCATCTGCATATCTGAGGTTATTGATATTTCTGCCGGCAATCTTGATTCCAGCTTGTGTTTCTTCCAGCCCAGCGTTTCTCATGATGTATTCTGCATAGAAGTTAAATAAGCAGGGTGACAATATACAGCCTTGATGGACTCCTTTTCCTATTTGGAATCAGTCAGTTGTTCCATGTCCAGTTCTAACTGTTACTTCCTGACCTGCATACAGATTTCTCAAGAGGCAGGTTAGGTGGTCCGGTATTCCCATCTCTTTCAGCATTTTCCACAGTTTATTGTGATCCACACAGTCAAAGGCTTTGGCATAGTCAATAAAGCAGAAATAGATGTTTTTCTGGAACTCTCTTGCTTTTTCCATGATCCAGCATATATTGGCAATTTGGTCTCTGGTTCCTCTGCCTTTTCTAAAACCAGCTTAACATCTGGAAGTTCACAGTTCACGTATTGCTGAAGCCTGGCTTGGAGAATTTTGAGCATTGCTTTACTGGCGTGTGAGATGAGTGCAATTGTGTGGTAGTTTGAGCATTCTTTGGCATTGCCTTCCTTTAGCCTTTGTGAAATGGAAGTTGCCCTGTACAGTTCTTCTTCTTAGTTAAATCTCCTTACTAACCATTTCTAATCATTTCTAACCTAACCCTAACTCTAACCCCAACCTTAACCCTCCTAACTAACCATTTATGCTGCATTAAAAATTGAATATCTGTCATTATTTCCGCAGAGATCTTAAATATTATCTATAAGATGGTACAAGTAAGTAACACACAGCTCATCAAGAAAAGATGTTATTCCTGCACTTGTACTACAAACTGATAAATACAAACACGTGTGTGTTTAAAATTTCCTCAGTTTATTTCAAATACACATCTCATGTTATGATATGCATCTTTTATTTTTCTATATATCCTGGTTCTGAAAATATGTTAGCAAAAATGCATGTGCCTAATATTACACCAGTATCAGTGCTAGTATCAATGCATTATTCTTTCTTCTGGACCTTGAGAGCTGAAAGAACAAATGAGCCTGAACATTCCACATACTTCAGATTTGCTTTCTCAATCATATAGTCAGCAAACAGGAAAATATACATTTCTCTCAATATCCAAGATATAGAACCTGTAACTTTCTCTAGTAAATGTTTTGTTGTTGTTCTTTTTCATTTTTATTGGAGTATAGTTGCTTTACAATGTTGTATTAGTTTCTACTGTACAGAAAAGTGAATCAGCTGTACACATACATACATCCCCTCCTGTTTTGGATATCCATCCCATTGAGGTCACCCATTTAGAGCATTGTTTGAGTTCCCTGTGATATACACAATAGGTTCTTATTAGTTATCTATTTTGTGCATAGTATCAATAACATATCTGTGTCAATCTCAATCTCCCAATTCATCTCAACCCTATTTTACTAATGGTTTACAAATGTTTGTTCTCATTGTCTGTGTCTTTATTTCTGTTTTGTAAATAAGATCATCTATGCCATTTTTCTAGATTCTATATATGTGTTAGTATATGACATTTTTTTTTTCTCTTTCTAACTTACTTCCCTCTGTATGTCAGTCTTCACATCCACCTACATCTCTACAAATGACACAGTTTTGTTCCATTTTATGGCTGAGCAATGTTCCATTATATATGTGTACCATATCTTTTTACCTATTCCTCTGTTAATGAACTTTTAGGTTGTTTCGATGCTCTAATCTCTTTTTTATCAAACATTTTATTGGATTATAGTTCATTTACAACATTGTGTTATTTTCTTGTGTAGAACAAACTGATTCAGTTACTTTTTTCAGATTACATTCCATTATATGATATTACAAGACATTCAGTGTTATTATTCACTGTGCTATACAGTAAATCTTTTCTTATCTAATTTATGTGTTCAGTTCAGTTCAGTCACTCAGTCGTGTCCAACTCTCTGTGACCCCATGAAGCGCAGCACGCCAGGCCTCCCTGTCCATCACCAACTCCTGGAGTTCACTCAGACTCACTTCCATTGAGTCAGTGATGCCATCCAGCCATCTCATCCTTTGTCGTCCCCTTCTTCTCCTGCCCCCAATCCCTCCCAGCATCAGAGTCTTTTCCAGTGAGTCAACTCTTCGCATGAGGTGGCCAAAGTACTGGAGCTTCAGCTTTAGCATCATTCCTTCCAAAGAAATCCCAGAGCTGATCTCCTTGAGAATGGACTGGTTGGATCTCCTTGTAGTCCAAGGGACTCTCAAGAGTCTTCTCCAACACCATAGTTCAAAAGCATCAATTCCTCAGCGCTCAGCCTTCTTCACAGCCCAACTCTCACATCCATAAATGACCACAGGAAAAACCATAGCCTTGACTAGACAGACCTTAGTTGGCAAAGTAATGTCTCTGCTTTTGAATATGCTATCTAGGTTGGTCATAACTTTCCTTCCAAGGAGTAAGCTTCTTTTAATTTCATGGCTGCAATCACCATCTGCAGTGATTTTGGAGACAAAAAAATAAAGTCTGACACTGGTTCCACTGTTTCCCCATCCATTTCCCATGAAGTGATTTTATGTGCAGTAGTTCATGTATGTTAATCCCACACTGCCGATTTGTCCCTTATTCCTTCCTTCATCCCTCTGGTAACCATAAATTTGTTTTCTATGTCTGTCAGGCCATTTCTGTTTTATATGTAAATTCATTACTTTTAGATTCCAGATAGAAATGATGTCCTATACTATCTGTCTTTCTGTGTCTGACTTACTTCACTAAGTATAATGTTCTCTAGGTTCGTGTTTTGGTGACCGTCTAGGAACCTTTAACTTTTGAAAACTAAACAAAACATCACAAAACCTGTGGTGCTAGCCATAGACATTATATTCTTTCCTTGTTTTTGACTCACATAAGATACTCCAGCAAAATAAGAGAAGTTGTTCTTTAGTAGAAATATAGTTATTCTACTATTATTTTGACTTCTTAGATGTTGTCTCAATTGCTCAAATCACTAATATTGCAAACTTAAATTTATATTAGTTGCCCCTAGACATAAGACCACGTTTCTCAGAGTTTGTTATCTTTGAATTCTTGGATGAAGGGCTTAGTAGATGGACAAAATTGAGTGCTTCCATTTAGAGTATTCAAGGCAGAACTGAAGAAATTAAGTCAAATTTAGGCAGTTTTTTTTTTTTAAGAGGCATAATCTATTTCCCGTGGAATTATGGCCAGAAGTAGATACTGTAATAATTAAAAACACATAATAAAAAAAAGGTTTGAGCATAGTCTTTGATAGTGTCCAAATCTGTGTTCTGAATCCAAGATCAATAGAAGATAGGCAAGAGCTAGCAAGTTGTCAGGCATAGGAAAAGGGAAGGTACTACTCAGTTTAGTTCAGTTCGTTTCTTTAGGACAGAATGGGCATGGACGGCAGAGGGACTTGTAGCTTCTTTTGATTATCTAGCTTCCTCTGATTATCAACCACATAGGAAATGTTGTTCTTGTTCAGTCATTAAGTCATGTCTGACTTTGTAACTCCATGGACTGCAGCACACCAGGCTCCTCTGTCCTTCACGATCACCTGGAGTTTGCTCAAATTCATATCCATTGAGTTAGTGATGCTATCAAGCCATCACATCTTCTGCTGACCCCTTCTCTTTTTACCTTCAATCTTTTCCTGCATCAGGGTTTTTTTTCAATGAGTCATCTCTTCACATCAGGTGGCCAAAGTAGTGGAGCTTCAGCTTCAGCATCAGGGCTTCCAAAGAATATTCAGGGTTGATTTCCTTAAGGATTGACAGAGCTGACCTCCTTGTCATCCAAGGGATTCTGAAGAGTCTTCTCCAGCACAACAGTTCAAAAGCATCAGTTCTTGGGCACTTAGCCTTCTCTGTGGTCCAACTCTCACATTCATACATAACTACTGAAAAACCATAGCTTTGCCTATATGGACTTTGGTCAGCAAAGTGATGTCTCTACTTTTTAATATGCTGTCTAAAATTGTCATAGCTTTTCTTCCAAGGAGCAGGAGTCTTTTAATTTCACCACATAAGCATAGAATCTTCACCATTAAGCAGATGCTCTGTAGAGACTGATTTCTTACTTAGATATTTCTCTTCTTTCAAGACACCTGCTGTTAATATTAGTATAATTTAATATTATATGCAATTCCTTCTTTTTTGCTGACATTCTTGAAATTCTAAAGTTATTTCATCAAATATTCATCATATTTTTCATGGATATTTTTCTAGGTAAAAACATTTACAAAAAATAAAAGATTGAGGTGAAGTGTAACAGAAGGGAGGAAGAAAGGAATGGAGGAAAGGAGGGAGGGAGGGAGAAAAGGAGGAAGGGATAGGAGAATATTTTTCTCCTTAGTGTAATTTTGTTTATTACTCACATTCTGACTGTGCTGTAGGAAAAGTACATTTTGTTAGAACTTGTTACACTTCATTTTGTCTACACCAGCTTAAATTTATACTTATATTTTCAGGAACGTATCTTTCTACAAACTAAGTTCCCTTTGTAAATAACATATGCAGTGATATTTATCTTAAGCTAACTTTCTCATTAACTATGCATAGACCTTGATAAGATTTACATTTTCTTGAGTGGAGAACAGTCACTTTCATGCTAATGTCATAGCTTAAGCTTTGGATTTTTCCTTGTGATATTTTAATTCCCTTGATGTCAATCTATGTAGCTTTCTTCAAGAACCCATGCAAGTATTCAACCCATAATATAGTTTATAATAAATGAGTAAAAAAAGATAGAATAACTATTCTAAGTTTATTGCTTAAAGAAAGGAGATGTGTAATTCTTGCCTGAAGCCCTGACATAGCATCAGAAAGATCTCAGTATAACATAGACGGACCAACCAAGAAACCCAGGGCTGCAGCTGCAGATACAGTGTTCATTAAAACTCTTAAGCATTTGTGTCCTACTGAAGTTGCAAATGGTGACTGCAGCCATGGAATTAAAAGACGCGTACTCCTTGGAAGAAAAGTTATGACCAACCTAGAAAGCATATTGAAAAGCAGAGACATTACTTTGCCAACAAAGGTCCATCTAGTCAACATTATGGTTTTTCCAGTGGTCATGTATGGATGTCAGAGTTGGACTGTGAAGAAGGCTGAGTGCCCAAGAATTGATGCTTTTGAACTGTGGTGTTGGAGAAGAGTCTTGAGAGTCCCTTGGACTGCAAGGAGATCCAACCAGTCCATTCTGAAGGAGATCAGCCCTGGGATTTCTTTGGAGGGAATGATGCTGAAGCTGAAACTCCAGTACTTTGGCCACCTCATGTGGAGAGTTGACTCGTTGGAAAAGACTCTGATGCTGGGAGGGATTGGGGGCAGGAGGAGAAGGGGACGACCAAGGATGAGATGGCTGGATGGCATCACTGACTCGATGGACACGAGTCTGAGTGAACTCCGGGAGTTGGTGATGGACAGGGAGGCCTGGTGTGCTGCGATTCATGGGGTCGCAAAGAGTCAGACACAACTGAGCAACTGAACTGAACTGAACTGAACTGAAGTTGCAAAAGTTTCAGTTCAAAGAACAAGGGAAGATAATCATGGAATCAGTGAATACTGTAGCTTGATGAAATATTAACGGTCACTATCGTGTGGTTATGTTGAGAAGTTGAAACTTAGCCACTTGCCCTAATATATATATGTAATATAGTGATGGCCTATACTTTTTTGTTATATAGTCCTTGTTCTCCTGGGGATCACCATGTAGTTCTGTCAATTGCCAATACCACGTCTGAGAGGAAATAAAGAGTCCCATTCCCATTTCCCCTAGAGTTCGCTACTGAAATATCAAAGGAGAAAACCTTCAATTGTCAAAGAACATGATGCGGATGAAGTAGACAGTAGTCTACCGGGTCACGGGCTTTGTACTGATTCTTAAATCTTGCTTATAAGGGAGGTTTTCCATTAATAATATTATGTTTTTATCTCTTCAAATTATTTTCTGAGAATATCTTCAAGTTAATTTGAAAACATTTAATAATTTCAGTTCAAATTTATAAGACAGTGTAAACAGGTGACATACTCTTTGATATTTCCTAACATTTGGGGCTAAAAAGATTTTAAGGAACCTTCAGAACACGAGAAGCACATTTATATCATATATTTTATATATATATATATAATACACACATATATATATATATAATGTGCTTAAGCATGATATAATATATATGTATATGATATAAATGATATAAATATATATATGCATATAAAATATATAAATATATATGCATATATAATATATTATATACATAAATAATATATTATATATAATATATATGTATTTATATTTCTATTATGTTAAATATCCATCTATCCTAAAATGTCTTCTTTAGCAGTGTGTGTTTCAAACCGTACTATACTTAAATATTTATATATTATTTTAAAACTATCATGTTATATAATCTTCAATTAACTAAGTTTTAATATATAATAAATGCTTCGTAAGGTAAAGACACTAGCCTATTATATGAGACTTTGGGAACTAAAAGTCCTCCTTTTCTGGAAGAAAATAGTAACTTTAGCTTCCACCTTTTACTTGATTTAAGAAAGTAGCTTAAGATATGTATTTAGTGGTGCTGGTTGTAGATGTTCAATTCATTTTATTAATTTCTCTCCTGGTTTCTCTTCTAGCTATTTTATTAGGACCTTCCAATCTTAATCTAGTAAACTTTCTGCTCCACTTTGCCCATATCTTTCACCCCCACCCTTTCTTCTTTCCCTAATACTAAGCAGTAATTATAGTTAGCTAAGTTTTCCTGGAGATTTATAGAAGCCAAAAGAAGTCCTAGGCAAGACTTAGGAGACAACTTCAAACTGGTTATAAAATCTTAAAATTTCTCAAAATTCATTAATCCCCCTGGCAACACCTAATATAGAATTCTCTTCCAAGAGGCATTTCTATTTCTCTCTTGTTCCTGATGCTTCCTTCTTTCTAGAGAGACTGGTATTTTTTTCTTTTCACTTATTTCTACATTAAGAAATTTCCTGTCTGAGCGTGCCCATATGAGATTTAATAGTACTTTATGTTTAAGGCTGAAGCAGCAGCATGTTTAAGGGCCACTGTATTTTCATTTTAACATTACTATTCAATACTCTTAGCAATTTGGAGACCTTTGTTTATGAAACAAGTTGAAACCCCCATTTTCAACTTGCTTTGGGACCCTAATTATATGCCATTAAAGGCCTGGAAAAATCACCTCTAATTGAAATACAGTTTACCTTAGAGATCAATTTTGCTCAAGCATACAGTGCCTTGATCAATTTTCAGAGCATTTTCCTCTCTAAAATCCATGTAGTGGGGAGAATCTAACCTTATTCAAGAGTAGAAGAGTCATGCATCTCCAATAACCAAGAAAAATATACTCTGACTTCCTTCCCTCCCCACCCCAATAAAACCTATATATGAAATACAATAAAACTCACAAACTATGATGTAATTAGAAAATTTCACAATGGCATATCCTTTCTCTCAATTTTTCTCAATTGTAATAGGTGAAACCAAAAGAAAAAAATGTTTTGTATAAAAAGACTATAGGTTTCAGTGGAGAAGAGTCCAACTTTAAAAAAAACTTGGCCAGGGGCCTTTGAAACTAAGAAATTAAGTGAAACCCCAAGGACAGAATCAAGTTACTTATTAAGAGCCACTCCACTCTATTTGTAGAGTGACCTTATACTAACTTGGAATTTGAATTATAGAATTTAATTTTTTTAATTTCCATTTTTAAAAATCATTTGTTAAAGACTTAGATATTCTTATGAGTTGCACGTGGCAGGGGGTGGGATATGCGGAAGAAATGTGTCCCCTTATAATACTCTGCTTATCATGAAGTGCATTTAAATTACACTAAGGAGATATTCTGGAAGTGAGAAACTCACTGGGGTTATTACAGAGATCTGTTACGTATTTGAAGGCTGCCAGGTAGAATCTGTAAGTAAATTAATTATGCATTCCTCAAAGGATGGAACTGGGATCAATAAGTTGAAGTTAAGAAGAAGTGGGATAGATTTCAGAAAGATTACACAGTGTAGATTGGGCTCTGTTATGAGGAATTGATCTCCTCTTTCCAGGAAACATTTTATGTAGACATGGATGCCCAATTGTTCTGGATGTTGTTAAGGTGTTTCCTACATTAGAAAATAATCTGGAAGTTAGAACTTTAAATTCATTTTCAACACTATAAGCATTTCATAAATAGAAGAGTAAATAGTTTAAAACATTGCTTTAAATTGCAATGCTATAATTGGATCATTAGAAATGAATATCTGGCTCAACTCTATTAAAATGTACATATACTAGTCATCCTATTAATTTCATATTTATTTTGATTCTGTCACTCTTTTGATAGCATAAAAATTTAAGACTTGACCACCTACTATACATATGTCCTCTAACCTTAGGGACATTAATGAATTTGATCACTGTACCTATATTGACGGTGAATTTACATTAGGAGAAAGGCTTTAGGAAACAATATGTTCTTGAAACATAGGTTCACCACTCAATAGCCTCTGCATTTAGGGATTTAATTTTTTTTTTTACTTTGATTTTCTCTTGAAAATATTATAGAGGTAAAAGATCTACTTTGGCTGTTGTAGGTATTAAATGAGATCATTTATGCAGATCACTTAGCATGGCTTCAAGCTTATAAGAAACATACAGAAATGTTGGTAATAATGCCTGATAACAGCTCTTGTTAGCTAATAATTGATATTATCAATAAATATACCTAAAAATGTTAGGGATGAGAACAAATTTGTTTTTCATCTTTGTATCCAAAACTTTTGCAGTTTTATTTGCAAAAATGGTCTGGTAAATTTTAACATGATGAATGTGTGGGTATATTGATGGATGAAAAGGAAAAATGGGACAAATCATCAGAGAACCCTTCACAGTGAAACACAAAGAGTGTAATTGTTTTGATAAATCAAGAAACATGTTCTGTTATTTTTTTTAGAGAAAGTATTTATTAAAAAGAAATCATCTGGCTTATTGTTATGCCCTTTGAGAAATCATAGTAGATCACTGTGAAGGCTTGTCTTGTCTTTGATGCACAGAGAAATGTGATTTTATTTCCAGTCAATCAGGGATTGCCAAAAAATAAACGTAAAAGATGTAAACAAGGCAAAACAAATAGAAGGGGTCTCTTGTTTCCAGAAGGGTCCTGGTAACTCTCTACTTACCAGAAGACATTGCTGAATTCTGATAACTACAAGTTCAAGCTTGACTATTCTTCCCACTGATGAGAACAGGCTGGTAAAGGAGAGCAGGCATTTTTAATTCCACACTGTGAGCACGCAGGTGGGAGGCAGTCAGAACGGATAGATGTAGTGGTCAACATGAAGTCAGAATGATTAGTAATTGGTTACCATACAGTATATGAGGTCAGTCAACTGTAAGTTCTTTGGCAATGATCTTCAAGTCCTCTTGATGATGGACCCTTTAGTTAGGGCAGTTTGCCCTTTGATTCTTATCTACCATACTTACTCCCACCTTAGTTCTTAGACGTTCCCACCTTAGTTCGTAGAAGAACTAAGAGCTAAAGAACAGATGCTGCTGCTAAGTCGCTTCAGTCGTGTCCGACTCTGTGCGACCCCCTTGATGGCCTCCTACCAGACTCCTCTGTCCCTGGGATTCTCCAGGCAAGAACACTGGAGTGGGTTGCCATTTCCTTCTCCAATGCATGAAAGTGAAAAGTGAAAGTGAAGTAGCTCAGTCGTGTCTGACTCATAGCGAGCTCATGGACTGCAGCCCACCCGGCTCCTCCGTCCATCGGATTTTCCAGGCAAGAGTACTGGAGTGGGGTGCCATTGCCTTCTCCGAAAAAACAGATGACATTGTGCAAATTCACATAGACACACACACACATCTCTCTCTCTCTCTCACATACACACACACACACATCTCTCTCTCTCTCTCACATACACACACACACACACACACACACATGTTTATGCACATACATGTAATTCTTTGACATATAGGCTTATTTTATCAATATATAATATATAAACTACTTAGCAACTGAAGAACAACACGAAACTACCAAAATGTCTATGTAACAGAAGCAGCTTGGCAATGTTGCTAAACTTTGTGTATTAGTTATGGTAAGCTCACTACTGCAACAAATAGACTCAAGAATTCATGGTTCCAATATAAATAGGATTTACTTTTTGCTCATATAATAGAGATGAGTAATCTACTATCTTCAACATGTGGTTTTCATGTTTGCACTGGGAGTTAACCTCATTGTATTTAGATGGTAGCCCACCAGGCTCCCCCGTCCCTGGGATTCTCCAGGCAAGAACACTGGAGTGGGTTGCCATTTCCTTCTTCAATGCATGAAAGTGAAAAGTGAAGACTCTTCACGATCCCATGGACTGCAGCCTACCAGGCTCCTCTGTCCATGGGATTTTCCAGGCAAGAGTACTGTAGTGGGTTGCCATTGCCTTCTCCGGAAAGAGGTAAAGAACATACCAAAGTTTAGATGGTGTTTTTTCACAAGCTTGACCTGCAAGGGAACACACATAATTTCTGCTTGTAATTGACAGCAGAAGTCAGTCACATGGTCATCTCTGGATGTCTGTGGGTATGCCCAAGAGTACCAGAACACTTTTTCTGTTGTGTGAGTGTTTAACAGGCTCCACTATACATTGCATAATAATTAGACTTCCTAAAATAACAATAAAGAGTCCTTAGGAAACTATTATTCTAACAAACTCACTTTAATTTATAAAATCTAGATATATTAGTTTTCATAGCTAAATTAAGGTGCTTTCGAGTGGTTGCAATGTATAGGTAAAATTTTAAAAGTCCATTAAGTTTATATCATTCAATCAAGAACTCATTTTTTCATTGCTATATAATTGACATATAACAGTGTATAAGTTTAAGGTCAATTGTGTGTTGGTTTGATACATTTATATGTTGCAATATAACTAGAGTAACACCTTTATAATGTCATGTAGTTGTCATTTGTTTTGTGTTGAGGACAGTTAAGATTTTGTCTCAGAAATTTTGATGTTTCTAATACAATATTGTTGACTATACTCACTACACTGAACATTAGATCTCCAGGCATATTAAAAACTGGTTTTTGAATAGACACATGCCTAATTATTTGAGTATTAGTAGATCATGGGATAACTTTCTTGAGTGGACTTGTCTTTACATCAACACGTGAGGAGTGCTCCTTTCTTACATCCCGACTATTAGTTTACAATTCTGATTTAACATTTGCATGGACTTAATATCAAATCCTTCAGCACAAAGTTTGAATATCTACTTGCTATTCACCCCCAAAATTTCAAAATCCATATCAATTTCTTCGTAACCATTTTGGGTACATTATTTCTCAGTGTTTGATGATTGTGGTTTTATTATTCTGTGAGCCCATTTATTGGCATAGTAGGCGATAATATTTCAGATCTGGAATTTGAAGAAGATAAATTGTTGTTCACCAGAATTTTCCTTTAGTGGACTTCATTCCCTCCAAAACCAACAAATATTTCATTTCAATATTATTTTTTGAGGACTTTGTGAGCAAATCAAGGATTTTGCTGTTTAAAGTGATAACTATCTCTTTATTATTCAAAATAACTTTAAATTTATTTTTATTCCCTTTGTATTTGGCATAAACTTTTCTCTGGGTGCCAGTCTTCCACATGAACACGCTGGATGTTTATGACTTTCATGTATTTGTCCTACTGATACTCCTTTTGTTCAATTTTTAAACTTTTTATTTTAAAATTTGTGCATACTGAAAAATCATAAATTTTTTAATGTTATAACTTTTGTTTTCATCCTCTAAAAGCAATGTCTTATCAGATTTTTGTTTATTAACTCCCATTTTTTTTCTGAATCTTATTCCCTCTGGCTAACCTAATGATTGTAAAATACTACCGTTTTTAAAAAGCCATCAGTATTGTTATTTTTAATGCTTCCTTGCGTATCTTCTAGTTCCAATTAGAAGTAATTTATTTCACTAAACTTATGACAAAAAATATCATCAAACTAATAATTGCTTTGTGGTTACAGAGTATTTTTAACAGCTAATTATATAAACACTGATATCTGTTATTCAAAATATTACAAATGACATCTTAGTAATATTTGATAATTAGTAATAGTAAATATTATTGATGAAACAGTTTAAACAAGTTGTTTTCTTCCCCAAAATTAATCAAGAGGAACACTTATCAAACTTTGGCAAATGTTTCAAAAGCAATATTTGTCATCATATTCTGGAGAGTGAAGTACTATATTCAGTGATTTATCAAAGCTAAGATTCTCCCCTAAAGAGCTCGTTGTTTCTTTCTGATAACATTCAATAATTTGTTAGAGAAAATGTTCATATTCAATGGCTTGTGGTAAAATTATTGGCTCTGGAATATAGCCTCATTATGTGTTGGAGACAGTATGATCTCAATCTCCAAAAATTATAATGGAATATAATTTTTGAAACTTCTACCTTAGTTTGGGCCCTATTCATGTTTAATCCCTCTTTTTAAGTCTTCTTTCTCCTCTGCCTCCTAGTTTTAAGACATCATTCAAATTTTATAACTACAGATCATAGAGAATGATTTCTTTTCATTGCTGCTTACCCACCCAAGTTAGTAGCTGTCATTACAATACAGTGTGACTATATCTAGCAATTTCTTCCACATGTTCCTCCCACTTTTTGCATTGTGAACACACTACAGCCTCAGCTGCTCTTAACCTGTAAATGGTCATGAAACCATCATTTGTATTTGTTTATTGTTTTTCTCAAGTTCCTATCTTTAATTCCAGAAGCATGCTCTTCCTGTGGTATATTTGTCCTCCATACCGGTGGCTTAGACCTTAAAGAATCTGCCTGCAGTGTAGGAGACCTGGGTTTGATCCCTGGGTCAGGAACATCCCCTGGAGAAGGAAATAGCAATCCATTCCAGTATTCTTGCCTGGATAATTCCATGGACAGGGGAGTCTGGCGGGCTATGGTTCATGGTATCTCAGAACTGGACATGACTGAGCAACTAACACACAAACACAAGCATGCTGTATTCATCTATTTATATAGAGTTCAGGTTGTAAAACTGTTGATATTTTTTTCCAAAAAAGCCCAAGAATTTATCACTCAGCACTTCTGTGTACTCAAGCTGTGAAACTGCAGGGGGATTTTCTCTCACAATTTCTTACGTGTAACTGAAGGCTTTCATTTGCAGTAATTATGCAGCTGTCTCATGATTCTCCTATGCTTGTCATGTCTGTCTTGCTTTTTTGTGTAATCTCAGTGACATGAGTTATCATATTCAACCACAAAGAACAGTTAAATAACCAGTCACAGTGCATATTAGAAAAAAAATTCTTGTGTAAACTTTCTATATCCTTTTAAACATTTCTCTGAAGAACATACAATTTTGTTATCTGTTAAATATTAAAACATTTATTATTATTTTATTCACTCAGCTGAGCAAATCTCATCAGATTAAAAATATTAAACTACTGTAACACACTTCATCCTTCAAATGAAGATTGCAGTAGTCACAAATCTTTTTTCTCCTTGTGTAAATGTTATGGCTTTAGTGAGCATATCAGCTGCTCCCATTTGATCACTAAACATGTCAACTGCATTTGAAAATCAAGTCATCATTTTGATACTCAATATTCCTTGAGACTGTGAAAACAAAGGAACCTGATATCCTTTTTAATTTCTATTTGGCTTTTATGCTAACCAGAAAAATGATAGTAACAATATAATTTTTAAAATCTGACTTTAGATAAAATTTGTGGTGGAAAAATAGTTTTTCTCCCTATTAAATTCTCACTGACTAGGACAGATGTATAAAAGAGATTTTATTATCATATGGAAGTCTATCTGTGTATCTATTTACTTCTATAGGTAGCTGATCTAACTACCTAGAGTTAATGAATATTTTAAATAAGAAACTATCAATACTTTGAATTAATACAATCCTAGTAAAGATCCTGGGTCCTTAAAGTATGATTTGGTCAAGTTACTTACTCCTGATCTTTGTTATGTAAAAAGATGTGAATAACATCACTTACTCTTTAAAGGCGTTCAGCAGATTAAATGAGATGGTTAATGTGAAGCATTTTATCACTGCTTGAAACAAAATGAACACTTAGGACATGGTGATGGTGATGATGGGGATGATGATGATTTTACAGCTAACAGTCACACAATTGCAGATGTAAGAGGAATGTATCTTTATTTTTATCAGGAGATTTGCATTTCAACATGAATTTTCTTTTGTCGTGTGTGTGTGTGTGTGTGTGTGTGTGTGTGTGTGTGTGTGTGTGTGGTCTTATCCCCTAGCGCCACCTGGAGGGTGAGTCGAAATTTAAACTTGATCAATTCAGTGTTCCTTCTCCTTTTCACTGAAATCGTTTGGAAAGATTGACTTAGGACCTGGTAATAGATGATTGTTTCTGGTTACTGAGGTCATCATTTATTCCACTGAAATGTCTTTATCACCGCCCTTCATTGATAAAATTCACTCTATGTATTCCCCTTTTTCAGCCTTTAAAAGCCATTCCTTTTTCCTCAGGTCTGTCTGCTTAGTCACATCCATGATGTTATAGCGTGAATGAGAAACGTGCAAATCCCTACGGAGGTCTCTTAGGTGCATCTGCTTAAATGTTGGGTACAGACTAGTATTTTGTTCCCAAGCAAAGCACTTCCTTCACCTTGCATTTTTTCTGGACTATATGTAGGGACAAAGAACCATTTTCTTCTCAGATGACCCACCTCTCAGGACTTTATTTCACTCCTATCACCCCTAGAACTGGGTAAGGCACAGAGCAAATTTTCAAATTTTCAGAAATTTGAAATAATTTTATATTTTGATTATATACAGTAGTTGATAATTTCAAATTCTCCAGTTTCTAGATGTATTATGTGAAATTTCTTGGTATATTTGATTTGAAAGGTATCTGATTTATATATGTATTATATATATGTATGTGTATATATGTATGTATACATATATGTATGTATCTGTACATGTATACATATATGTATGTATCTGGTTTCTATATGTATTATGTATATGTATGTATATATGTATACATATATGTATGTATGTATATATACACAAATAGTTTTTAAAAACATCATTTTACTAATTTCAGAAAAAATCCATCCAATTACTGTAAGCCCTATGTTTTTTCTGCAGATAACATGTAAAACAAGATAAATTTTGAAGTCAAAATCTACTAAATGCTATGGCAAGCAACATTTTTTCCAAATGGTATGAATTTTTCATACTAGCCTGGAAAAATCAACTGTTTAAATATTAATTGTTAAAAAATATTGATTGTTCTATACACTTTGGGTGAAAATAAGGGACATGATTATTTTCAAATAAAATGCATTGAGGACATTTTTTTGATATTATAGTGCTTCCAAAGATAATCAAAAAACAATTCATAAAAATGATGATGACTAAATGACATGTTTAGTCAGTTAAAATGTAAAACTAGTGGAACTGAAAAAAATCTTATTTCTTAATCAAGAGATAGCATTCACTACACAAACCATTGATTCTATCATTTTTTAAGATTTCCAAATATAGAAGTCTAATTTTTATTTAAAAATATCAAATACTTGAGATTTTACTGTGTTTTCAAATATTTCTCCACTGGAATTTTGTTTTATACATGATTTATAAATAGTTAATTTAAAAGTATTGAGAATATAAATTAAAGATATTTTTCAACTTACTCAAAACATTGTTATTTTGTTCAAATTGAGGATAATAAATATAAAGGTAATCACTTCCTTCCACCTCTGATATTTGTAATTGGCTATTGAGTTTATGAAGATTCAGTTCAGTTCAGTTGCTTAGTCATGTCTAACTCTTTGCAACCCCATAGATTGCAGTGTGCCAGGCTTCCCTGTCCATCACCAACTCCCAGAGCTTGCTCAAACTCATGTCCATCGAGTTGTTGATGCCATCCAACCATCTCATCCTCTGTTGTCCCCTTCTCCTCCTGCCTTCAATCTTTCCCAGCATCAGGGTCTTTTCCAATGAGTCAGTTCTTCGTATCAGATGGCCAAAGTATTGGAGTTTCAGCTTCAGCATCAGTCCTTTCAATGAATATTCAGGACTGATTTCCTTTAGGATTGACTGGGTTGATCTCCTTGCAGTCTAATGGTGGAGATTAGCTTTGATTCATTCTTCTGTGACATAACCCTATTCTTCAATACTTTGATCCAAAGGATGGTAGGGTTATGTTGTTTAATGAAGTCTAACCTTGCTCTCAATACATCTTGGAAAAAATAAGACAGTTCATTATTTTTCTAAACATTTCCTACTCCAGGGGAACTTCTCGAATCAGTGACTGAACCAGGTCCCCTGTATTGCAGGCAGATTCTTTACCGACTGAGCCATCAGGGAAATACTCATTCAATAAGATAAATTACTTAAACTGTTCACCTACTTAAAGGAGCGAAGGATATAAGGAAACATAAGACTCTATGTCTGATGTAATCATTTTGGGGAAGAGGAACCAGTCAGAATGTGACCCAGCTTCATAATTTAAGGATCAATTTGGGTGAACCAACTCTGAAGCAAAAGAATTAATCCTGATATACTCTTTATTCTTTTACACAGGAGAATAAAAATGGAAGGGAGAGATTATAATAATTTAAAAATTTTCTCTACCCCCACATTTATCACCAGACACAAGGAGAACCGTAAGTCCAAGGGTGCATTGCCTTGGTAAACATGTTGGAAGATTGGGTTTCATGGACAGTTGGTGACAAAATATAAACACTCATTTAAAAAAATACTTTATGGGGTAAAAAAGACTTGAGATAAACTGTTTTATACAACCCCATTTCTCTAAGCAAATATTGGATCAAGTCAAAATATTTTAAGTTAAGCTCTTTATAGAAATGAGACAAAGTATACAAAGGCTTCCCTGGTGGCTCAGACGGTAAAGCATCCGCCTGCAATGCGGAAGACCCGGGTTCGATCGCTGGGTCGGGAAGATCCCCTGGAGAAGGAAATGGCTACCCACTTCAGTACTCTGCCTGGAAAATCCCATGGACAGAAGAGCCTGGTAGGTTACTGTCCATGGGGTCGCAAAGAGTCGGACGACTGAGCGATTTCACCTTCCTTTCCTTTCCTATATATACAAAAGTTCTGAAAATATTAGATAAAGGTAAATGAAATAAGAATGGAAATGAGAGCTCAGGTGAAAAGGAAAAAAGATTCTTGGGAAGAGATGTAATGACAGGTATTACTATATTGATATTATCATCCAAGAAGTCTAGTTTTAAGGTCCATCTTAAAGCAGTCAGTTTGAGCAAATCTTCCCTTGTCCAAAGTTTTTACCAATATAAAGAAAGAGGAAATGTGTATCTTCTTTTCTTTCTTTCTTTGAATAGTATTTTCATTCATTGTGACAAATATATACTGAGCATTGAAATGCCAGTCTTTGTGCTCAGGACTGATTATGCTTACACATGAACTCTGTTTTCAGTCTACGAGGGAGACCGACATGTAACAGATAAACTATTTTTTTAAAACAGCTAATATAAAGAAAGATATCAATCAATCGTGGCCAGAAAGTAACCCAGCTGAATAATTCTGTCCACTGAAACTGGTAAAGGTTTTACTGAGAAGGAGAAATTAAGGTCAAAATATTGCAGGATGAATGTGATTGAAACAGGCAAAGATAAGGAAGAGGGCTATCTAGCAGGTAAAAAAATGGGGCTAGGAATGGGTGTATGAGGAAATAGGCACTATATTTGGAAATTGACAATAGTTCAATGTGATTTTTTTTCCCCAGAATGACTTTCTAAAGAACTGGGACTAATGTATGGCAGAGATAGCATGATTAAAAATGCAAGAGAAAGGTAGTCATTGATGGAACAAAGAGCTTGAAACTGGGATGAGGAACTCATAGCCAGGGTCCAAAATGAAAGGACATCACCACCTTCCCTGTGACAGATGGGCAGAGGGAGTGGGCGGGAACTTTGAAAGGCAACTCAAGAAATGAAGATGAGGAATTTGAAGTACTTTCTCCTTATTAGCCTCAATTTCTACTATAAAATTGGAGGCAAGGCAGTAAGTGGACAATGTGGGAGCACTGCTGAGATTTGAGACAAGAGAGAAAAACTTGGAATAGCTGCTCCTAGGAATGTTTGAGGTTGGGCTAGGGTAATTACAGCCTTATCCATTTTCAGTCTAAAACTTAGCAACGATTTCTATGTGTCCTGCTTCTTCAAAAATAAAGACCCTTTGATAGGCTGCTGTTGACAGCAATTGCTTTTTGAAAGTCAAGTATTTCAGAGATATTTTAGCATAATGAAAGAGGAGAATCCGTTACAAAAAATTAACAGTTTTTCTGTATTGACCCTTTTCTTTGCTTACATTGACTACAAAGAATGCTAAGTTGGTAAGCCCAGCAAGTCTTTTATATTCAGGGTGAATATAATCATTGATATGTTTTTGCCTAGAAATAAAATGGTATTCAGATTTTAGAAGTCTCATAGGTACCTGTAAGCTTTATAATGCTGAGTTTCTCAAGATTTATGAACATGATTGATCTTGGATAAGAGATTCACTAAAATCATTTATATCCACTCTCTTTAAATCTTCTGTACACAATCATACCTTATCTTCATTACTACTCTAAAATAATGATTCCCAGAATCATCAATGTTTATTCTTGTTCAATCTCAAAGACTTTGTGTCATAGGATAAAACACTTCTAAGCCATGTAAGCAAACTGGCTGGGTTCAATTCTGCTCTGCTACATACTAACTAGTGTAACCTTGGGTGAGTAACCTGACTTTTCAGTGTCTCCATTTTCTTATCTCTGAAGTTAATAATTGAATCTGCCTAAAAGTTGTAGGAAAGTCTCTTGAAATTCAGTTAGCTACTGTGACAAACTCCCAGGTTTCAGTGACTAAACATTTTTTGGCATTCACAGAACATTTCAATGTTCATATTCCTGGTCTGCAGAGGTAAGAGTGCTGAGACTTTTATTTTTTCTTTTAGAGCATTTATTTTTATCTGAAATTATCTTGTTTAGGGACTTTTGTCCTTTATTTTTCTCACCTGTGCCCGTATTGCTTAGAACATTTTCTGAAACTTAAGTGTTCAAGAAATGATAAAAATTACTGTGTACATGAATATCTTTGAAGATCAATCTACAATATGATTGCTCTAATGATTTGTGTGCTCTTGTCCTCTGCTTTGTATTTGGGAGGACGACTCAAGTTGACATTTTACTTGTTCTTTTTGCTACACTGCTAATAGAAATCATTCAGGAGCCCTACGTTACTGACAGCTCTATCATCTTCCACTCTATCCACGTGAAGTTGTTGGTTAGAATGGATCATGGAGAACGTGCCATGAGATATTTTCCTGCAGCAGGTTTAGAAATGGGTCTGATCATTTCTGTCTGCAATATTTTTACTAGCGCTCAATCATATGGCTATTTCTATCAACATAGAAAAGAGGGTCAGTTCAGTTCAGTTCAGTTCAGTCGCTCAGTCGTGTCCAACTCTTTGCAATCCCATAAATCACAGCACACCAGGCCTCCCTGTCCATCACCAACTCCCAGAGTTCACTCAGACTCACGTCCATCGAGTCCGTGATGCCATCCACCCATCTCATCCTCTGTCGTCCCCTTCCCTGCCCCCAATCCCTTCCAGCATCAGTCTTTTCCAATGAGTCAACTCTTCGCGTGAGGTGGCCAGAGTACTGGAGTTTCAGCTTTAGCATCATTCCTTCCAAAGAAATCCCAGGGCTGATCTCCTTCAGAATGGACTGGTTGGATCTCCTTGCAGTCCAAGGGACTCTCAAGAGTCTTCTCCAACACCACAGTTCAAAAGCATCAATTCTTCAGTGCTAAGCTTTCTTCACAGTCCAACTCTCACATCCACACATGACCACTGGAAAAAACATAGCCTTGACTAGATGGACCTTTGTTGGCAAAGTAATGTCTGCTTTTGAATATGCTATCTAGGTTGGTCATAACTTTTCTTCCAAGGAGGAAGCATCTTTTAATTTCATGGTTGCAGTCACCATCTGCAGTGATTTTGGAGCCCCCAAAAATAAAGTCTGACACTGTTTCCACTGTTTCCCCATCTATTTCCCATGAAGTGATGGGACCAGATGCCATTATCTTCGTTTTCTGAATGTTGAGCTTTAAGCCAACTTTTTCACTCTCCTCTTTCACTTTCATCAAGAAGCTTTTTAGTTTCTCTTCCTTTTCTGCCACAAGGTGATGTCATCTGCATATCTGAAGTTATTGATATTTCTGCCAGAAATCTTGATTCCAGCTTGTGCTTCTTCCAGCCCAGTGTTTCTCATGATGTATTCTGCATAGAAGTTAAATAAGCAGGGTGACAGTATACAGCCTTGACATACTCTTTTTCCTATTTGGAACCAGTCTGTTGTTCCATGTCCAGTTCTAACTGGTGCTTCCTGACCTCCACATAGATTTCTCAAGAGTTAGATCAGGTGGTCTGGTATTCTCACCTCTTTCAGAATTTTCCACAATTTATTGTGATCCACACAGTCAAAGGCTTTGGCATAGTCAATAAAGCAGAATAGATGTTTTTCTGGAACTCTCTTGCTTTTTCCATGATCCAGCGGAAAGTAGTATAGGGAACTGGAAATTGTGGTTTTGGCTTTGTGTACAGGAAGAACTGAGAGTGGTGATCAACTAGCAATTTCTGTAAAAGTCCACCCTTTTGGATCACAAATATCTATTCAACCTTCTTCTTTTATATATAAAATATATTTACACCCACCCCAAGGAAGACAAATCAAAGTTTTATTGTTATTGCATTGAATGTAGCAGAGTTCTTTCAACTAATGAACTAGAGACTTATTCTATGGACTGGAGACTGGACAGCCATAATACAATCTCATTCAGAAGAGGGAAGACTAGAAGACATCCAGTAATTGTTGACCAATAGGTAGTATGCAGTTCTGGTGTTAGACACGCTGAAGATTCCCTACCCTAGCAATAGATAGATTAATTAAACTTAGGTTCCACTGTCTGTGAGAAAATTAGTTGTGTGTGTCCTCTTCTGGTCCTCAACTCTTCCATCTTGAAGATTCTTCCTTGTCCCTTGCTTTTCATGGCTACCTTTGCAACAGGCATTAGGGTAGAGTTTCATCCTTGGGGTCCCCACTGCTTCTGGGGTCTGCTTCTTATTCTAGGGTGGGCATTTAAGGCTCAAGCAGTTAAATATTTTCAAGGTTTAAACAGGTAAATAATTTTCTCATTATTTTTTGTTTAATTCAGGTTTATGGTTTCTTTGTCAATACAAGGTCCACAAAAAACTGGTGTTCTTTCAATCTATTTGCTTCCAGTGCCATGTAAAGTTCCCACTCAAAGTTTTTATGGAGCTTTAGTTCTCAAGATCTCTATGTATTTGACTTTTAGCCCCATGCCTTCCTCTCTCTCAACTTAATGGAGATTTTGTGAGGCTGCCCTTAAAAAATAGGTAGGAAAAGCACGTTGTGTTGGAGGTTTGGTTGCCCAGGAATGGATGTTGTAGACATCCATTCTAGTAGTTAGAACTTAATTACAGAGTGAATCCACACTGAGAAGGAGGCATGGTATCCATCTGTGCATGCAGGAAAAATAAAGGAACGGTATTGGTGATCAGTTAGTACTCACTGCTACGACGACTTAATGGGTTAAAATACACACTATATTTGGAACAATATGTGAAACGAAGTACTTAATTAACATTTCCAATTATTATTCGACTACTTTTGCTACGGAGTCCTAACTTGGTCTGCTCACCACACAGCAGGCCAGTTAACCAAAAGACATGATGTTGAGGCAAGGAATATGACTTTATTTGGAAAGTTGACTGACCAAGAAGATGGCAGACTAACCTCTCAAAATAACCATCTTGTGGGGGTCTATATGCAAATTTCTTTGATAGAATGAAGAGAGGGAGGAGTTGAGGAAGTAAAGACCATTTTCTTGTAAATCTCTTGGAATGGGCCAATCTCAGGGAAGGGATGTGTTGATCTCTTCAGGCAGAAGGGCAGGGCTCCCCAGGGCATGTTATTTTGTTTGATTACAATAAGAAAGCAATGACAAACAAAGGTTAAAAGTCAAAGAAACAGATCCATCGTGGAGTCAGAACTGGCTCTTCCTTGCAACACTTTGTAGAAGTTGACCACAGTTAATACTTGCTTTCCAAAGTCCCTATCATTTCTAGTTCTGGTCCTAACTCCCAGAACATTCCATAGCTTTCTGTCTTACCTTTCACTCTGTCCATACTTTAAATGATCATTTCTCTTAGTGATTCATTCTTAGTATTTTCTTCTTATACTTCTTTCTCTATAGGTGATCATATATTTAACATAGCTTTAACTATAGTTCTATCTTGATGATGTTGGAGAGTATAGATTAATCCCTCACATAATCCCCTGATCTCTGAATTTCAGAACAAAATTTCAGATGATTTGGTAAATATCTCCTCTGGGATGTCCCTAATGCCTCAGGCTTAATAAATGAAAAAATGACACACTGGTCCAAATCTCACTCCTTATCATGTATGTTCTTTTCCATGGGGATGGTCTTGATCCCTGTCTCCTGTACAGTGTCACGAACCTCATTCCATAGTTCATCAGGCACTCTGTCTATCAGATCTAGACCCTTAAATCTATTACTCCCTTCCACTGTATAATCATAAGGGATTTGATTGAAGTCATACCTGAATGGTCTAGCGGTTTTCCCTACTTTCTTCAATTTAAGTCTGAATTTGGCAATAAGGAGTTCATGATCTGAGCCTCAGTCAGCTCCTGGTCTTGTTTTTGTTGACAGTATAGACCTTCTCCATCTTTGGCTGTAAAGAATATAATCCGTCTGATTTCGGTGTTGATCATCTGGTGATGTCCATGTGTAGAGTCTTCTCTTGTGTTGTTGGAAGAGGGTGTTTGCTATGACCAGTGTGTTTTCTTGGCAAAACTCTATTAGTCTTTGCCCTGCTTCATTCTGCATTCCAAGGCCAAATTTGCCTGTTAGTCCAGGTGTTTCCTTGAGTTCCTACTTTTGCATTCCAGTCCCCTATAATGAAAAGGACATCTTTTTTGGGTGTTAGTTCTAAAAGATCTTGTAGGTCTTCATAAAACCATTCAACTTCACTTTCTTCAGCATTACTGTTTGGGACATAGATTTGGATAACTGTGATACTGAATGGTTTGCCTTGGAGACGAACAGAGATCATTCTGTCATTTTTGAGATTGCCATCCAAGTACTGCATTTCGAACTCTTTTGTTGACCATGATGGCTACTCCATTTCTTCTGAGGGATTCCTGCCCGCAGTAGTAGATGTAATGGTCATCTGAGTTAAATTCACCCATTCCAGTCCATTTTAGTTCGCTGATTCCTAGAATGTCGATGTTCACCCTTGCCATCTCTTGTTTGACCACTTCCAATTTGCCTTGATTCATGGACTTGACATTCCAGGTTCCTATGCAATATTGCTCTTTACAGCATCGGATCTTGCTTCTATCACCAGTCACATCCACAGCTGGGTATTGTTTTTGCCTTGGCTCCATCCCTTCATTCTTTCTGGAGTTATTTCTCCACTGATCTCCAGGAGCATATTGAGCACCTAATGACCTGGGGAGTTCCTCTTGTGGTATCCTATCATTTTGCTTTTTCCTACTGTTCAAAAAAGCAAAAAAGCAAAATGGCTGTCTGGGGAGGCTTTACAAATAGCTGTGAAAAGAAGAAAGGCTAAAAGCAAAGGAGAAAAGGAAAAATATAGGCATCTGAATGCAGAGTTCCGAAGAATAGAAAGAAGAAATAAGAAAGCCTTCTTCAGTGATCAATGCAAAGAAATAGAGGAAAACAACAGAATGGAGACTAGAGATCTCTTCAAGAAAATTAGAGATACCAAGGGAACATTTCATGCAAAGATGGGCTCGATAAAGGACAGAAATGGTCTGGACCTAACAGAAGCAGAAGATATTAAGAAGAGGTGGCAAGAATACATGGAAGAACTCTACAAAAAAGATCTTCACAACCCAGATAATCATGATGATGTGATCACTAATCTACAGCCAGACATCTTGGAATGTGAAGTCAAGTGGGGCTTTGAAAGCATCACTACAAACAAAGCTAGTGGAGGTGATGGAATTCCAGTTGAGCTGTTTCAAATCCTGAAAGATGATGCTGTGAAAGTGCTGCACTCAATATGCCAGCAAGTTTGGAAAACCCAGCAGTGGCCACAGGACTGGAAAAGGTCAGTTTTCATTCCAATCCCAAAGAAAGGCAATGCCAAAGAATGCTCAAACTACCGCACAATTGCACTCATCTCACATGCTAGTAAAGTAATGCTCAAAATTCTCCAAGCCAGACTTCAGCAATACGTGAACTGTGAACTCCCTGATGTTCAAGCTGGTTTTAGAAAAGGCAGAGGAACCAGAGATCAAATTGACAACATCTGCTGGATCATGGAAAAAGCAAGAGAGTTCCAGAAAACCATCTATTTCTGCTTTATTGACTATGCCAAAGCCTTTGACTGTGTGGATCACAATAAACTGTGGAAAATTCTGAAAGAGATAGGAATACCGGACCACCTGACCTGCCTCTTGAGAAAACTATATGCAGGTCAGGAAGCACCAGTTAGAATTGGACATGGAACAACAGACTGGTTCCAAATAGGAAGAGGAGCACGTCAAGGCTGTATATTGTCACCCTGCTTATTTAACTTCTATGCAGAGTACATCATGAGAAACGCTGGGCTGGAAGAAACACAGCTGGAGTCAAGATTGCCGGGAGAAATATCGATAACCTCAGATATGCAGATGACACCACCGTCATAGCAGAAAGTGAAGAGGAGCTAAAAAGCCTCTTGTTGAAAGTCAAAGAGGAGAGTGAAAAAGCTGGCTTAAAGCTCAACATTCAGAAAACGAAGATCATGGCATCTGGTCCCATCACTTCATGGGAAATAGATGGGGAAACAATAGAAACAGTGTCTGACTTTATTTTTTTGGGCTCCAAAATCACTGCAGATGGTGACTGCAGCCATGAAATTAAAAGACGCTTACTCCTTGGAAGAAAAGTTATGACCAACCTAGATAGTATATTCAAAAGCAGAGACATTACTTTGCCGACTAAAGTCCGTCTAGTCAAGGCTATGGTTTTTCCTGTGGTTATGTATGGATGTGAGATTTGGACTGTGAAGAAGGCTGAGCACTGAAGAATTGATGCATTTGAACTGTGGTGTTGGAGAAGACTCTTGAGGGTCCTTTGGACTGCAAGGAGATCCAACCAGTCCATTCTGAAGGAGATCAACCCTGGGATTTCTTTGGAAGGAATGATGCTAAAGCTGAAACTCCAGTACTTTGGCCACCTCATGCGAAGAGTTGACTCATTGGAAAAGACTCTGATGCTGGGAGGGATTGGGGGCAGGAGGAGAAGGGCACGACCCAGGATGAGATGGCTGGATGGCATCACGGACTCAATGGACGTGAGTCTGAGTGAACTCCGGGAGATGGTGATTGACAGGGAGGCCTGGCATGCTGCGATTCATGGGGTCGCAAAGAGTTGGACACGACTGAGCAACTGAGCTGAACTGAACTGATCATGTATGTTCTTATTTATCATCATCAGCCATCTAATTTCACCGAATAGCAACGTCAGAATTTTCTCTTTCACCTTTCCCTTTCATACTTTTAAGTTATAGCAGCTAAACCTTATGGAGAAGGCAATGGCAACCCACTCCAGTACTTCTGCCTGGAAAATCTCATGGATGGAGGAGCCTGGTAGGCTGCAGTCCACAGGGTTGCTAAGAGCTGGGCACTACTGAATGACTTCACTTTCACTTTTCACTTTCATGCACTGGAGAAGGAAATGGCAACCCACTCCAGTGTTCTTGCCTAGAGAATCCCAGGGATGGGGGAGCCTGGTGGGCTGCCATCTATGGGGTTGCACAGAGTCGGACACAACTGAATTGACTTAGCAGCAGCAGCAGCAGCTAAATCTTATAGATTCAGACACTTAATGATTCTCTTATTTTTTATTTATTCCTTCTGTGACTTTATTTTTCTTATTATCTTTTATTTTGTCTATTAAAATAGACCCTAGCAAGTTTTCCATCCTATGACTTCTAGATGGTACATTCATTCTACACATGTACATCACCGCTTAGTGTTTCATATAGAAACTGCTCATTACAGCTGTCCCTCAGTACAGCTGTACTGCACGGGCTCTGGGGGGCTGGTTCCAGGTCCCCTTTGGATGCCAAAATCTGTTTATACTCAAGTCTCTTATATAAAATGGCACAGTATCTGCATCTAACCTATACATATTAATATACTTCAAATTAGGCTTCCTGGGTGGCTCAGTGGTAAAGAATCTGCCTGCTAATGCAGGAAACACAGGAGATGTGGGTTCGATCCCTGGGGTGGGAAGATCTCCTAAGGAAGGAAATGGCAGCCCATTCTAGTATTCTTGCCTAGGTAATCCCATGAACAGAAGAGCCTGGCAGGCTACAGTCCATAGGATTGCAAAGAGTTAGACACTCCTGAGCAACTGAGCAGGCATGCACATACTTCAAATCATCTATAGTACTTATAATGCTTACTGTAAATGTTTGTAAATGGTACTAAATACAAAATAAATACTATGTAAATTTTTGCTGGGTGCACAGCAAATTCAAGATTTGTTTTTAGGATCTTTCTGTAATTTTTTCTAATATTTTTAATCTGTGGTTGGTGGAATCCATGAATGCAAAAATCCCTGGATACAGAGTGTCCCCATGATCTCTGTTCTCTGCTAGTCTTTCAGATATCAGTGTGTTACTTCTCTGCTGAAGCAACTTCCCTTTAATCTGACCCCTACCTGGCATTTTCCCCATACCTCTGGAACATCTGATTTCATAGTAAATAAGCTTCCCACACAGTAAGCTTCTTTACCTCCTAGTGATATAATTGACACCCAGCACCGCACTGAAGCTATTTTCCCTGCAGCCAAATCAAGGAGAATCTTATTTTCACACACCCTTCCTTACCTTAAATTTACTCCCTTGCACCACTAAAGTGTTATTACTTCCTAACTGTCCATATTGCCTCTGCACTTTAATAGAATCCTCCGCTGTTTAAAAACTCCAGCTATCAGACCATTTCCCCCCTGCTCCCTCCTCATCAGTGGAAAATATTGACAAATAGGTTATTTCATGACATTAACTGAAGACTGTTATCAAAAGGCTCTATACTTAGTTAGTTCAGTCGCTCAGTCATGTCCAACTCTTTGCGACCCCATGAATTGCAACACACCAGGCCTCCCTGTCCATCACCAACTCCCAGAGTTCACTCAGACTCATGTCCATCAAGTCGATGATGCCATCTAGCCATCTCATCCTCTGTCGTCCCCTTCTCCTCCTGCCCCCAATCCCTCCCAGCATCAGAGTCTTTTCCAATGAGTCAACTCTTCGCATGAGGTGGCCAAAGTACTGGAGTTTCAGCTTTAGCATCATTCCTTCCAAAGAACACCCAGGACCGATCTCCTTTAGAATGGACTGGTTGGATCTCCTTTCAGTCTCTATACATTCCTCTTAAACCAAGTCTTGACTATTCAGTTCAGTTCAGTCGCTCAGTCGTGTCTAACTTTTTGCGACCCCATGGACTGCAGTGTGCCAGGCTTCCCTGTTCATCACCAACTCCCAGCATTTACTCAAACTCATGCCCGTTGAGTTGGTGATGCCATCCACCCATCTCATCTTCTGTTGTCCCCTTTTCCTCATGCCTTCAATCTTTCCCAGCTTCAGGGTCTTTTCCAGTGATCAGTTCTTCACGTCAGGTGGCCAAAGTATTGGAGTTTTAGCTTCAGCATCAGTCCTTCCAATGAATAGTCAGGACTGACTTCCTTTAGGATTAACTGATCGGGTCTCTGCTGTTGAACAGACTCTCAAGCTTCTCCAACACCACAGTTCAAATGCGTCCATTCTTTGGCGCTCAGCTTTCTTTATAGTCCAACTCTCACATCCATTCATGACTACTTGAAAACCATAGCTTTGACTAGACAGACCTTTGTTGGCAAAGTAATATCTCTATTTTTTAATATGCTGTCTAGGTTGGTCATAACTTTTCTTCCAAGGAGCAAGCGTCTTTTAACTTCATGGCTGCAGTCACCATCTGCAGTGACTTTGGAGCCCCCTAAAATAAAGTCTGTCCCTGTTTCCATGGTTTCCCATCTATTTGCCATGAACTGATTGTACCAGATGCCATAATCTTAGTCTTCTGAATGCTAGGTTTTAAGCCAACTTTTTCACTCTCCTGTTTCACTTTCATCAATAGGCTCTTTCGTTCTTCTTCACTTTCTGCCATAAGGGTGGTGTCATCTGCATATCTAAGATTATTGATATTTCTCCCAGAAATCTTGATTCCATATTGTGCTTCATCCAGCCTGGCATTTCTCATGATGTAATCTGCATATAAGTTAAATAAGCTGGGTGACAACATACCACCTTGACGTACTCCTTTCCCAATTTGGAACCAGTCTGTTGTTCCATGTCCAGTTCTAACTGTTGCTGCTTGACCTGCATACAGATTTCTTAGGAGGCAGGTCTGGTTGGTCTGGTATTCTCATGTCTTTAAGATTTTTCCACAGTTTGTTGTGATCCACACAGTCAAAGGCTTTGGCATAGTCAATAAAACAGAACTAGATATTTTTCTGAAACTCTCTCACTTTTTCAGTGAGCCAGCGGATGTTGGCAGTATTATCTCTGGTTCCTTGACTATTAGATAGGGTTAATTTTTACATCCATTTGGGCCACATACACATGGGCTTCCCTGGTAGCTCAGACTGTAAAGCGTCTGCCTACAATGCGGGAGACCTGGTTTGATCCCTGGGTTAGGAAGATCCCCTGGAGAAGGAAGCGGCAACCCACTACAGTATTCATGCCTGGAAAATCCCGTGGACCGTGGAGCCTGGTGGGCTACAATCCATGGGGTTGCAAAGAGTCAGACACGACTAAGTGACTTGAGGGCCACACACTCACTATGTTAGGCTTTTAGTTCCTCTACATTTTCATAGTTAGTGCTTTACACCTTCAGTTTACTTGAACAACCATTTTCTTGGTCATAGTCCTGACTTTGTCATGACCTAGAACTTCTTTATGTTGGAAATACTAACTTTTGTTGCTTAGTTGCAAAGTTGTTCCAACTCTTTTGTGACCCCATGGACTGTAGGCCACCAGGTTTTTCTGTATATGGGATTTTTCCAGGAGAGAATACTGAGTCGGGTGCCATTTCCTTCTCTAGGGGATCTTCCCAATCCAAGAATTGAAACTGTGTCTCCTGCTTGGCAGATGGATTCTTATCACTGTGCTACCAGGGAAGCCTCATATGATCTTTAGTCACTTGCTTATTTGTCAACAAATCAATCATATATTATGCTACACACCCAGGCTCTTTTTTACTATAGACTAACTTCCTGATGTTCAAGCTGGTTTCAGAAAAGGCAGAGGAAGCAGAGATCAAATTGCCAACATCCGCTGGATCATGGAAAAAGCAAGAAAATTCCAGAAAAACATCTATTTCTGCTTTATTGACTATGCCAAAGCCTTTGACTGTGTGGATCATAATAAAATGTGGAAAATTCTGAAAGAGATGGGAATCCCAGACCACCTGACCTTCCTCTTGAGAAATCTGTATGCAGGTCAGGAAGCAACAGTTAGAACTGGACATGAAACAACAGACTGGTTCCAAATAGGAAAAGGAGTGCGTCAAGGCTGTATATTGTCTCCCTGCTTGTTTAACTTATATGCAGAGTACATCATGAGAAATGCTGGACTGGAAGAAACACAAGCTGGAATCAAGATTGCCGGCAGAACTATCAATAACCTCAGATATGCAGATGACACCACTCTTATGGCAGAAAGTGAAGAGGAACTAAAAAGCCTCTTGATGAAAGTGAAAGAGGAGAGTGAAAAAGTTGGCTTAAAGCTCAACATTCAGAAAACGAAGATCATGGCATCTGGTCCCATCACTTCATGGGAAATAGATGGGGAAACAGTGTCAGACTTTATTTTTGGGGGCTCCAAAATCACTGCAGATGGTGACTGCAACCATGAAATTAAAAGATGCTTACTCCTTGGAAGAAAAGTTATGACCAACCAAGATAGCATATTCAAAAGCAGAGACATTACTTTGCCGACTAAGGTCCGTCTAGTCAAGACTGTGGTTTTTCCTGTGGTCATATATGGATGTGAGAGTTGGACTGTGAAGAAGGCTGAGCACCGAAGAATTGATGTTTTTGAACTGTGGTGTTGGAGAAGACTCTTGAGAGTCCCTTGGACTGCAAGGAGATCCAACCAGTCCATTCTAAAGGAGATCAGCCCTGGGATTTCTTTGGAGGGAATGATGCTAAAGCTGAAGCTCCAGTACTTTGGCCACCTCATGCGAAGTGTTGACTCATTGGAAAAGACTCTGATGCTGGGAGGGATTGGGGACAGGAGGAGAAGGGGATGACCGAGGATGAGATGGCTGGATGCCATCACTGACTTGATGGATGTGAGTCTTAGTGAACTCCGGGAGTTGGTGATGAACAGGGAGGCCTGGCGTGCTGCGATTCATGGGGTCGCAGAGTCGGACACGACTGAGCGACTGAACTAAACTGAACTGAACTGATTTCTTTTTCAGTTTCATACTTCTCCTGAAGAATTTTGACTCCTATTACCCTCTTTTACCTCAAATGTCATTTTTTCTAGGGCTTTCCTTTGAATCTTTCTGGCATCTTACCTTGAGTTCAGTTATCTCTCTGGTTTTTGCATAGTGGTGCTCTTTCAAATTTTATTGTGATTATATGTGATTGTTTTAGTCCTAGAATATCTTTTTGGACTGGAGGCAAGGGCCCTGTTTTTCATTTGCTTACTGTCTTTAGCACCTTTCTTCATGGCAGCTTATTGGTAATATGTATCTTCAGTATTGATTACCTTCTTCTTTCACTTTCAGCTGCTAAATCTTGTGTAACAGTAGTGTTACTTTCTATAACACAAACTTTTTGCTACTTTTCTGCTTGTAAATTGTAAATGATTCATCATGGAAATGCCATACTTCTTATTAGTACATTGAGGATCCCAATATAGAATTCTGTATTAGTTTCGGTTGCTGTTGTAACAAATAATCACAAACTTGATAGCTTAACACAACACAGATTTATTTTCTTTTAGTTCTGGGGGCCATAAGTTCAATATGGCTTTTTACTAAGAGGATGTCAGTAGTTCTCTACTTATTTTAAAGGCCCTGGAGGAAAATTAATTCCTTTGCCAACCCCCCTCTCTCTTCAAGTCAGCATTGCCATACCAAATCTTTCTTATGCTGCCATTTCTCTGATTCTCTCCTCCATTGTTTTTTTTTTTTTTTTTTTTTGATGTGGACCAATTTTGAAAGTTTTTATTTGTTTATTATATTGTTTCTGTTTTCTGTTTTTGTTTTTTGGCTGAGAGGCACGTGGGATCTTAGGTCCTCAGCCAGGGATTGAACTCACATCCCAGCATTGGAAAGCAAAGTCTTAATCACAGGACTCCCAGAGACATCCCTCTCTTCATTTTCAGCGGTCCCCCTGATCCACCTAGTTAATCCAAAATAACCTCTCTATTTTAAATTTATCTGACTAGCAATCTTCTCTCCCATTTTCATATAACTTAAGATAACCATAGGTTCTTTGGAGTAGCATGTGGACATTTGGAAGTAGGGGCATTATTCTGCCTAATGCAGAATTTGTTTCTTTAGGAAACCTTCCTTTACTCCCCAATCTGGTTGATTATTCCTTACCTGTGTTCCTAAATTTCTATCTTTAAATTTTAAATATCACATTAATTATACCATAAGTCACAGTGTAAATATTTTTGTTTCTACTACTGGGCTGTAAACTGCATGATGGCAGGGGTTGTGTCTCATACACACTGTGTTGATACTCATACACACAGTAGTTCCTCTAAAAATAAACAGATAAATGAATATATTGTGCAGGAAGATTAGATTTGAATTTAAGGACTGGGTTAAATCTTGGCTCTACAGCACTAGTGGTAAAGAACGCGCCTTGCAATGTAGGAAATGTAAGAGACATGGGTTCAATCCCTGGGTTGGGCAGATCCCCTGGAAGAGGGCATGGCAACCCACTCCAGTATTCTTAACTGGAGAATCCCCATGGACAGAGGAGCCTGGTAGGCTACAGCCATGTTTCGCAAAGAGTCAGACACTAGTGAAGTGACTTAGCATGCACACTACCACCTATAAACTAATGATATGGAAACCAGCTAATGTATGAAGTCTCCATTTCTTTATCTACAAATTATACAAAATACTATGTGCTTCTAAAGTTATAAAATTAATAGTAAAGTTAAAATGCATTAGCATGTTGTTAATTGATAAGCATATTTATATGTATATAACATATTATTAAAATACAAATTGAATCTATTTATTTACTTCTTTTCTTAAAAACCTAGTCATAAGAATTAGTCTAGAAATAAATTTCAAATTTCTTTCCATTAAGATTCTCTATTGTCTGGCCTAAATTTATTTTTTTAAGACTGTGTCAGATCATATCCCATAGTCATATCTTTTTTTTCAGTCAATTTTTATTTTACTCTGTCCCTAAATCATATTTTATCATTCTTGGTAAAATAACATAATATTACATTTCATTGTAAAATGTATTTTCCAAGAATACTCACTACAGCTGCCCACTCTATTCTCTAACTATAGCAACAACATTGATGATTGTAGTAACAGTCACATTATTTCAAATATTACATTAGCTTTGTATCCATTGACTTTCTCAATATTAATGATACTTTTTTGAGTTTTATTCCTATTAAGCAAGTTAGAAAAACTTGTGAGACCAAATTTCCAGTGTCTATACTGTTCCCTCCTTCCCTGAATAATCTTTTCTCATTTTTCATTTACTGAAATTTTAATAATCCTTTAATATCTTCAAAGGTAACCTACTTTGTTAAGATTTAATTTCCTTGGTTACTGTTAATTAGACCTTTCTCTCCATTTCTACAGCATGTTATTTGCATGTGTATTTCTCAGATATTTTATTCTGCATTAAAAAGCATGTTTTTGATGCAGCTTGACCTCTGATAGGGATCAAGGTTTTAAAATATTCTTTTTACGTATCAAAATGTCTAGCCCAGTGACCTGTATATAACATCACTCATTATAGGTTGAAAAAATCAGATCTTTTAGGGAAAAAAAAATCACAAAGCCCATAAGTGGACTAGAGGGCTCTTAACATCTCTTCCAGCTATATTTTATTTTTATATATTTATTAAAATTTCATTTTATAGAAGAAAGGTCAGCTTAGAGATTCAAGTACCTAGCCGCTGTTTTTCTGAATCTGATAACATGACTTGAAAAGTGTTTTAATATTTAGTTCACAAAGTGCCTGCATAATAGAGGTGTAAAACTCAAACAATTAGAGGCCATCAAGGTCAGATGAATCTGGACTAGAATCACACTTTTCTTATTGTGCATCTGTGCAATTGATTTATTTCTTCAAACCTCAGCTTTCTAATTTGTCATTTAGAGAGAGTCCAAGTAGCTAACTCAAAGCTTATTATGAGGATTAAATAAGAAACAACCTAGAAAACACTTATCTGGAACACATTTTTAATGATGTTATTCTATCAATAAAAAGTTGCCCATGTAAAAGTGGATATCTACTTACATTATATGTGATTGCTGTTCATACATATATGACATAGTTTGTAGAGTGTTCCTTTGTAGTTATCTCTGCTTAAATAGCCTTCCCTACTAAACAAAATGTGTGAAGTTCCCACTATTGTTTTGGTGCATCTTACTTTACCACTTTCACCATTTTCAATTTGCCCTCCTCATCTCTCCTTACCCTGACTTCTACCTTTTTTCATTCTCCCGCTTCATCTGTTACCTGTTTCTTCTACTTTCATTTTACTATTGGCTTGACTTATATAAACGTATTGGAATAAGACCTGATTAAATTTTGGTGTACTGATCTACTAAGCAGATTACAAACTCCTCTTGAGATAGTTTCAAAAAAAAAAAACCTCTGGAAGTACTAATTCTCTTTACTTAATTAACTGGACAACTGATTTTTCCCATTGTATTTAATGACGCTAAAATAATTACCACCAATTATACTCTTAATTCTCTTCTATTTTCAGTATGTTGTAAATCATTTGTAATCTGTGGTCCCCATCTTAACATGACGATATGTGTTAAAAGTTATGTGTAAATTAAAATCATTATGTAATGTAAATTTGTAATTGATTGTATTAGTTTCTGCGAGAATACATTGGTGAATTTGAAATGAATGTTTGAAACTCAAATTGAACAGAATGACACTGTTGCTCAAGCAATAAGCCACAAATTCCCAGAATGGGTTATTATATCCACAAGTTGGCAAAGATTTCCAATTAAATGTTAGAGACCATGAAGGAAATAACCCTTCACGTGTGATGTGACATTTCTCCCAAATATCACTCATATCCTTAGCTATCTCTTATTAGCTGATGATACAAAATGAGATTTAATTTAAGATTTGCAGTCAGTATTTTAGTACTTTCATTTAAGAAATTTTATCTTGCTCTGCTTTCTATACACTTATACCTCTCACATATGTCTCTTAGTAACTTTAGGAAGAATCTTTTCAGTAGAAAACCAGAGAATATAGAAAATACTTCTTAAGGTCTATTTCTTTCTTACTTAGAGACACAGAGACAACTTAATCATAACTGGATTTATAACTAAGGTATTTTTTAACTTGGGAAAAGCTTCTTTATTTATTTCAACACTCTAGGGTGTGAAGGTAGATAACTATGGGAGATCACCAGTGAGATGCATACATTTTTTGTCAAATGCCTCTGAGGAGCATGTAAATGTACTGTCAGAAATTCTGTACTTTGACTTGTCTCTTTGCTTTTATAACCTTCCAAGGTTTATTTACCTCTTTGGAATGCATGTGTATTCCTTTTTATAATATCTCTAACTTATAGTTCATTTTCAACTACATAGGAACTCTTTGGACTATTATTACCTTTAACTTTACAATAACACAATTTATAAATGACTATTACTTTCTGTTAAATCTTGGCACCACTTCAAACGTGGTTAGTCACTTAAACATAAGAATGGTTTCATTACTAAGTGTTTTCATCTACAAGGTGACCTTAGGAATAGTTACTGTGACTAAGGTTTTCTGGACAGTATTTTAAATGTTCTCTCCAATTAAAAGACCATATGCCTTGAATTTATATTCAGAAAATGTGATCAAATGCCTCCAGGCATGTGAGTGTTCATTCCACTGGCACTATCCTTATAAGTTTTGATGTTTCAGTCTTTATAAATGCTTTTTGATCTGTGGGAATACACTTTACATTTGTTTTATCACTCTACTCTCTTTAGTTCCAAATTCTTCCTCTCTCATCTATTCTGTCACCAGTATTTTTTGTAATTTTATTTTACCTAAGAAAGATCAAATAAACTTTTTATACAAGGAAAGCTTTTAGGTTTCTTTATTAAAAAATAAAACTATGATGATTTAAGCTTTTTCAGAGAATAAAGCAATCTTTATTCTATAGATACTCAAGATAACAGGAAAATGAATAGTGGTATTTGGTTAATACTCTTTTCCGGATTTTGTGATTAATGCATTAACATTCCTCTTTGAATTCTCAAAACAACTTATCATTAATAGCTTCATTTTGTTCCTATGGTTTTTAGTTTTAAACCTCAAACTTAATCATTATACTCTGTTTTCTATCACTGTGTTTGTATGTGTGTATGTGTGTTTTCTTCCCAAAGTTTATTATTTACCTCCTTATGGTCTGCCTTTCAGTCACCTGGGATTAATCTCTGTTCTGCCAATGTTCAGTGTACTTTTCACTATCTATGTCTGCGTATATAGTCTTTCCTTTAACCTTGAATGCTTTACTCACATTTCTCATATATGAACAATCTTGTCAGTTTTCAAGGCAAAGTTTAAACCTTGTGTCTTCTATGAAACCTTCCCTGATAATCAATATTAAAACAAATGGCCTACCTTTCGAAACCACAAAAATGTATGATACTAAATACTATCATGTGAGACTTGGAGCTTACTATTTTAGTTCACTGGCACTCTTTCTAGAAGCCCAGCTCCTAGAATCAAGATGAAACTACATGAAGACAGAAGATGCTTGGGTTTGGAAATGAAAGATATAAGGGTTTTAGATCAGGCTCTGGCATGAAGATCTGATTTATCTAGGGACTTAAGAAGACGAGAAGGAAATGGAGACACCTTAGTTCCTTCCTGAAACTGTTGAATCCTGCCTGTGGTTAAGGAAATTATTAATACTTGCATTAGCAGGTATTCATTCAATATTTATTGACTTGAATTATACCCTTTGTGTTGAAAATTAAACAGCCATTTTGTAGTGTATCATGGGCTAATCAATTAGTTTATTCTCACCTTATATATTTTGAATGACCTGGAGAGGGATGAGTGATGTTGATTATGATTGAGGATGAGCAATAAGAAGCCTTGGATTAGAAGGTGGTAGTTTCGGGTATTTTCAAAGAGGGCTGTCCTATGCTTATACAGTTAATGGGGTAGAGAATTTGGGGAGGGGAAGAATGCTGAGGAAACAGTAACAAATGGAAAGAGACATGAAGATTCAGTATGACGAACGCATGATGCTGATTTAAGTGGCCGTGACGGACGATGGTCTTAGTCTTAGGAGGAGTTCCTTTAGTACGTATCAGAAACTGTGCTAAGCATTTGACATATCTTACCATATTTCTTCCAAAATTTTTTTGTTTGATAAAACATGTCAGAATGGTACTGAAATCATTTTAAGCATGTATAAAAGCATACTAACATTGAAAACATCATAGAAATGTATTTTTATTTTATCTTAGTGGACTAGCACTTGAATTACTATTTGAATTACAAATTAACGATCTCAGGAAGCCTGTATGCTTCTATAAACATGAATCAGTTCAGTTCAGTCGCTCAATCGTGTCTGATTTTTTGTGACCCCATGAACTGCAGCACGCCAGGCCTCCCTGTCCATCACCAACTCCCAAAGTTTACCCAAAATCATGTCCATTGAGTTGGTGATGCCATCCAACCATCTCATCCTCTGTTGTCCCCTTCTCCTCCTGCCTTCAGTCTTTCCCAGCATCAGGTTCTTTTCCAATGAGTCAGTTCTTCACATCAGTATATAAACATGAATGTAAGCTGTCAAAATTTTTCTCGATAAACTAAAAGTCAGGAGACAATAAAAAAAATTCCCGTGCAATCAACTATAAATTCTTTGTGTTTAATACATCATCCTCTTCATTATCAACCCCTCCTTACTTTGAGTTCTTAGCCTTGTTTTCTATTACAGGGCTTTTTTCCTTTGTGTTATTTTAAATAATAGTTACTTAGAATAGCAGTTTCCTAAAAAACAAAACAAGCAAACAAAAAAAGTGTGTCCCAATATACTAAAAACCATAAGTAACAAATAAGAGAGTATATGAAAACAAGTAGGGATTGGGTGTAACCTTTTGGCTATTACTTCTGTGAACATGAGTGTACAGATATTTCTTTGAGATCAAACTTTCAAATTATTTTTTGGAGGGTGTATACCTAGAAGTAAAATTGCTGCCTCACATCGTAATTCTATTTTGAGTTTTTAAAGAAACCACTGTATTACTTTCCACAGTGGTTGCTGGCTGCACATTCCCACTAACAGTGCACAGAGGTCAAAGGTCTGTATTTTTCACATCCTCACTGATGTCAGGATTTATTTCCCTCCTTCCTTTCTGCCTTCCTTCACTCCTTTCCCTTCTTTCTTTTTCTCTCTCTTCTACCCCCTTCCTTCTTCCCTTTCTTTCTTTCATAGCCACCTTAATAGTATGAGGTGATATCTCATTGTATTTATTTTTAAATTTTATTTTTAACTTGAAGACATTGCTTTGCAATATTGCAATAGCTTCCACAATACAACAACATGATTCAGCTACAAGCACACATGTATCCCCTCCCTTCTGAACCCCTCTCTCCCCATTCCATCCCACCCTTCTGAGATGTGACCGAGCACAGCACTGAGTCCGGCTCCCAGAGCCCATTATACAGAGTGAAGTAAATCACTGTGATTTTGATTTATATTTCCCTAATGATTAGTGATGTCAAGTATCTCTTTATATGCTCCTTGTCTATTGTGTATCTTCTTAGGAGAAATGTCTGTTCAAGTTCCTTGCCCATTTGATAACTGGGTTATTTGTTCTTTTTGTTTTTATTGAGCTACAACAATGCTGGATATGCTGGATATTAACATATGAAAAATAAATATGTAAAGATATACATATATATAAGATATATGCAAAATATATACATAAATATATATATATGATATATGTAAAAATATCTAGATATTAACTTTACATATGCTGGATATTAACTCCTTACAAGATACATGATTTGAAAATATTATCTCCCATTCCATATTTGCCTATTCACTTAGTCAATTGAATCCTTTTATGAAATTTTTTTTCATGTAATCCAATTTATCTATTGAACTACCATCTATCATCCGTCTATCTACCCCTCATTGCCTACGTCAAAGAGAACTTTTGTCTTTATTGGTTCTCCCTGTTGTATTTTTCTGTTATTACTCTGTTCTTTATTTTTGTCCCCTTTCTTCTTTCTTTGATTTGTTATCCTTATTTTCTATTACAAGTGTAAGATTTCTAGTGTAAGCATTTGAGGTTATAAATGTCATGCTTAGAATTACTTTAACCATGTCCGATAGTTGTTGGCATGTAGCATTGTTCACTTTTGAGTACTTTCTTATTTCTATGTTTTTGCTTTTTCTGGTTTTTGCTTCTGAAGAACTCTAATTTTACTCTCAGTTCAGCAATTTTAAAAGATTTAGTTTAGTCTAGAATGTTTAATTCAGAGAAGGCAATGGCACCCCACTCCAGTATTCTTGCCTGGAAAATCCCATGGATGGAGGAGTCTGGTGGGCTGCCGTCTATGGGGTCACACAGAATTGGACACGACTGAACTGACGTCAGTTTCATTTTTCACTTTCATGCATTGGAGAAACAAATGGCAACCCACTCCCATGTTCTTGCCTGGAGAATCCCAGGGATGGGGGAGTCTGGTGGGCTGCCACCTATGGGGTCTCACAGAGTCAGACATGACTTAAGCGACTTAGCAGCAGCAGCAGCAGCAACAACAGCAGCAGAATGTTTAATTATTTTCATGATCAAGACAATCTACCATTCTATTGTAAATGGAAACTTTGTTCCTTATTTTTGGTTGTCTTTCTGTTACTATTTCAAAGCACGGATGTGAGGCAGAAGGAAAAATGAAGTTATTTCTATTTCTAAATACAGAAGTTATTTTTGGGCAGAGATTAGCCATATTTAGTATTGTTGATGACTAAAATCTACCCTCGAATATATTTTAATTATAAAGAGAAAATTTAGACTTTGAATTTCAGGAGTAAGTAAATACTATCATACTATGATAATAGCTAGTTTCGATTAATATATGATATGTCTCTTTATGCACTCAAGTGTTAGGTGCCTGTGTTATTTGAATATACAGATGTATAAAAGTATTTGAATATACAGAGGGACACAGGAGCATAATGTACTCACTTTGGGACAGTCCAGACTTCTCTGAAATTTGACTAATAATATTATTCTCACTTTTAGAGATGATTTAAACATGTGGTTAACACAAGTTTCAGTTCACCACAATGCATCTGATTTATTTAAAAAATGAAGAATGTTTTTACAACCAATTATGTTCTAATTTTTTAATATATGTTTTGTATTATTCCTTGACCTTAGCAATGACATTTAAGCAAGCCTAATTAAGACTTGATTTCCAACTCTGTAAAGTGATAAGACAAGACATATAGTATTTTGCACTTTGAGGTACTCAATACTGTATGGTTTTCAACAAACTAGTGAATATAACAGAACAGAAGCAGACTCAGAGATATAAGAACAAACTAGAGGTCACCAGGGAGGGAGGCACAATACAGGTGTGGGGGGCCTGGGGAACATAAACTCCTGGGTGTAAGATAGGCTTAAAGATGGATTATACAATACAGGGGCTATAGCTAAAATTTTTGACTGTAAATGGAAAGTAACATTTAAAATTATATAAAAATCTAAAACATAAATGACACAATGATAACGTAAGAACACTACCAATAAAAAATTCAGATACCCCGTTTTAGTCTAAGTGTCACTACAACAACCTTCTGTTCATTTGCCTTAAGATTATGTCACCCTCCTGCTCAGATAGTATTTATAGCATTTCTGAGTCACCGAATTTCTGCTGGGCAGTCCTGACTTGAACACTATTTCAGACAGGTCAAATACTTTGTTTTTCTTGGGCTCCAAAATCACTGCAAATGGTGACTGCAGCCATGAAATTAAAAGACGCTTACTCCTTGGAAGGAAAGTTATGACCAACCTAGACAGCATATTAAAAAGCAGAGACATTACTTTGCCAACAAAATGTCTGTCTAGTCAAGGCTATGGTTTTTCCAGTAGTCATGTATGGATTTGAGAGTTGGACTATAAAGAAATCTGAGTGCTGAAGAATTGACGCTTTTGAACTGTGGTGTTGGAAAAGACTCTTGAGAGTCCTTTTGTCTGCAAGGAGATTGAACCAGTCCATCCTAAAGATCAGTCCTGAGTGTTCGTTGGAAGGACTGATGCTGAAGCTAAAACTCCAAGTTTGGCTACCTGATGGGAAGAACTGACTCATTTGAAAATACCCTGATGCTGGGACAGATTGAAGGCAAGAGGAGAAGGGGATGACAGAGGATGAGATGGTTGGATCTCATCACTGACTCAACGGGCATGAGTTTGAGTAAATTCCGGGAGTTGGTGATAGACAAGGAGGCCTGGCATGCTGCAGTCCATGAGGTCACAAAGAGTCAGACACGACTGAGTGACTGAACTGAACTAAAGTATTTTAACTTTACTATGTCTTGTCTTTATGATCTACATATAAGAAAAATAATTATTTGTGGCTTATAGGAATATTGTGAATCTTCAGTGAGAAAAAAGATACAAAGTTATCTATATCTTTGATTGCAGTTATGTTTTCACAGAGTATTAATTGAATATTGCCAAAACAAACAAACAATGGAAAATGCAGCCAAACAGCATTTTGTTCTTAAAGTATATACATATGATGTGATGGTATAAAATAATTTTCAGTACTTAAGTCCTTGAAAAATAATATGAACCACATACTAGCTATCTAGAGATTTTACATTTATCTAGAGATTTTACATTATCTACATTTAATCATGAGAAGTTTAAGCATGTAAATTTTCTTCTACAGAATTATTTAAATTTAAAGCAGGAAATCAGAAACATGAAAAAAGGATACTAAGTGTGATTTTATAGCAGAGAAAATTAAGAATCTGAGTGATATAATGTGATTTACTCAAGGTCATAATATATTGTAGAACAAAAATGTATAAAATTCTCCCACTGTGCAGGTTTCCATTTCTTAATTTTTTTATCATTTTATTCAATAGAAAAAGTTTCTTTTCTGTAGACAACTACTTCTTAACTTTTATGCAAATAGTTATTTTTGTTACTAACCTGTGGAAAAAATTTAAGTACTTGTGATTTTCTTTTGATTGTTCATTTTTTGTGTTATAGATACAGTTGCTTTTAAAAATATTTGAAGGGAAAGAACACACTTGTGTTTAAATTGGTGATTACGAGAAATGAGTCATCTTCCATTGATGGACCAAATTAATGGCGATTTTCCAATTTGCCAGATTTTCACATATATCACATGAATAATTGAATGATGAGAATAAGCCAAATTCAGCAGAGTTAATTTTAGTTGGGTGAATTCAATACCATCTGGACTTCTGGCTTTACTAACTTTTAATTGACCTAGTTCTTTCAGAAGATTCCTAATACCTAATTTATAAAATAGTTATTCAAGCTCAACCCAGAATGAAGATCAATTGTTCAAATACTTAGTTTTAGTCTAAATTTTATAAATGAAATACGTGTCTGATTTGTTACATTAAAAATGCATTCCTTTTCATTGTCAATTTAATAACTATGTAATAATTTAGCTAGATGTCTTAACATTTAGCTTGAATCTTCTTACCACCTCCCTTTTCAGCTTTTATTTACTATTAATTTGGTATTACTCAGTTGCTGTCTCTGATTAGAATATATCAGTTTCTCCAAAACTTGATCACTTTCCACCTCACAGGAACCTTGACCATCGGCATTATTTCTTTCCTATTAAACATTTTCAATAATTATCATCAGAAGAGTCATCATATAATTTAACTTAGATTTCATTGGACCTCAAAATATTAATGTTTCTACAATATTTTATTTTAATTATTCTCTTGGGATTTTCTTGGCATGATCTTACTGTTAAATTTAACCAAAACTTGATTTCCATCTGCTGCTAATGCTTAAACTTCATAAATTAAAATATGTTATCTAATTATTAAAGTTATCATTATGTCCTTCACCAGCATTAATATGTAATAAATCTTTGAAATACCCCCTGCCCCATATGATGGTAATAAAACATTTACTTTAATATTATATTACATTTATATTTCTCTGAAGCTGATTCATTGAAGCAAACACTATTAAATCCTACACAGTAAAAAAATATTTATTGGTCATCATTAATTTTACTTTCTAATAAGTACTTTAAATAATATTCAGCAGAAAGAAGCTGAATATTTTCTGCATTCTAAAATATATATTTGCATTATATTTGAGTATGTGCAGCATTTACTATTAAAAGTATTCTTGTTTGGAGGAACTCTGTGGTCCTGAGATTCTCGCCTTTTTTTAACATTTATGGCCTCAGTAGCTAATAAGAAGAATTTTATTTCTTGGAGGCATAGGGGATACTTAAAATGTGAGAAGGTAGTAGCTCAACCACATATTATATGTTAGTGCATGTTAGGCAAATTTGTTTTGTTCTTGTTCTTGCTCTTATAACTAGTTTTAGATTGTTTTTTGTTATTTATTTAATTATTTTTATTTACAATGTGAGTTGTCTTTTCCTTATAGAGTGTGTTTGCTAATCTCAACAACTTCCCATTATAAAAAAGGAAAACAAACAAACAAACAAACTTCATTCTATCATATTTGTCATCAAAAACACTTTCAACATAGGAATCTAGGGAAATGTAAATACGTTAACCATTACTATACATAGATGGAGAAATGTGATTTTATGTCAATATTATACATAATTAGATTATACATTTTATTAGAAAATGTTTGGTTATGTGCTCCCTTTCATTTATTTTTATTTTTTATTGAAGTGTAGTTGATTTGCAGTGTTAATTTCTGATGTACAACAAAGCTATATAACTGAATTACTTTGTTGTACATCAGAAATTAACATTGTAAATTATATGTATATTATATAAATATTTATTTTATAATATTAACATATAACTTATGTCTTATATAATTTAATTATAATATTAATATAATATTAATATGATATATAATTATATCTCATATAAATTAAATATATATATTCTTTTTCATATACTTTTCTATTATGGTTTATTACAAAACATTGAAGATAGTTCCCTGTGATATACAATAGTACCTTGATGTTTATCTGTTTTGTTCATAGTAGTTTGTATTTACTAATCCAAGTCCTTATTGCTAAATTCATCTCTTCCCCTTTTGCTTCCACCTTTGGTATCCATGAGTTTATTTTCCATGTGTGTCAGTCTAAGTCTGTTTCTGTTCCATAAATAAGTTCATTTGGGTCATATTTTAGATTTCACATATAAATGATACAGTTTGGTATTTGTCTTTCTCTTTCTGATATATTTCATTAGTATCCATTCATGTTGTTGCAGATGGCATTATTTCATTCTTTTATTTATGACTGATTAGTTTTCTGTTCTATATATGTTCCACGTCTTTATCGACTCATCTCTCAGTGGACTTTTAGGTTGCTTCCATGTCTTGACTATTGTAAATAGTGCTGCTATGAAAATTGAGTGCATGTGTCTTTTCAAATTAGCGTTTCTCCAGATATATGCCCCAGAGTGGGATTGCTAGATAGTATGGGAACTTGAGGTTTTAATGTTTCTAGGAACTGCTATACTGTTTTCCACAGTGATGCACCAAAATAGATTCCCACCATCAGTGTAAGAGGACTCCCTTTTCTCCATACCCTCTCTAGCATTTTTTATTTGTAGACTTTTTAGTGATTGCCATTCTAACTGGTATGAGAGGGTGCTTCACTGTAGTTTTGATTTGCATTCATCTAATAGTTAGCAATGTTGAGTATCTTTTCATGTGCCTGTTGGTAACCTGCATGTCTTCTTTGGAGAAATGTCTGTTTAGGTTTTCTACCCATTTTTTGATTGGGTTGGTTGTTTTTCTGTTATTGAGTTGTATGAGCTGTTTGCATATTTTAGAAAATAAGCCCTTGTTGGGTGCATCATTTGCAAATATTTCCTCCCAGTTTGTTCCTGTCTTTTTGTTTCATTTATTGTTTCCTTTCCAATGCAAAAGCTTAGAAGTTTGATTAGGTCCCGTTGTTGTTGTTTAGTCACTGAGTCCTGTCTGACTCTTGTTTGACCACATGGATTGTAGCCCACCAGGCTACTCTGTTCATGGGATTCTTCAGGCAACCATGCTGGAGTGGGTTGCTGTTTGCTCCTTCAGGGCATCTCCCCAAACCAGGGATCGAACCCATGTCTCCTGCATTGGCAGACAGATTCTTTACGACTGAGTCACCTAGATCACTACTACAAAAAATAAATAAATAAAAAATAAAGATTACCACAAAATCCCTACCTTTAAATGAACACATAACTCTCCTTCAGATTAAATTAAATTGCTTATATAATTACAAAGGGATAGGGATAGTTTTTCCACTAGACTTTGTTCCCTAATTTACTACTTTTACATATTCCAAAAACTCATACTTTTTTTCTTTTCAGAGATCTTCAGAAAGGTGCATAAACTTGGTAGAAAGAATTTTTGTTTTCTCAAGTGGATTTTTAAAAATTGGGTTATAGTTGCTTTACAATGTGTTAGTTTCTGTGTACAACGATGTACACAGAAATATATATGTACACAGAAATGTACACAGAATGTATCAGCCATATATATATTCCCCTCTGTTGGACCTCCCTGCTCGCTCCCACCCTATCCCATCCATCTAGGTCATCCATCACAGAGCACTGAGCTAAATTCCTGTACTATACAGCAGGTTCCCATCAACTAGTGACTTCACATAATGTAGTGCACATGTATCAATCCCAGTCTCCCAATTCATCCCACCTCCCCTATCCCACAATGTCCAGACATCTATTCATTATGGCAACTTCTCTATTCCTTCCCTGCAAATAAGTTTCTCTGGAAATTTTTCTAGATTCTATTCAGAACTCACCATTTTTAACAGACACCTGTATTAAAAGTTTCATAACTCCTCCTTGGCATTTACTAAGATTATTAGTCTCTTAGAAGTATTTTGTATTTAATAATGCAATTATATTTTAATACCTATTATAAAATAAATGAAAAGTAATTTAAAATATTAGCATTGTTATAGCAATCCTGCTTTAAGGAGTATGTCTATATATAGTTTTCTTGATTTTTCCCAATAAGCACAACTAAAAATAAGATATTAGATATAAAACAAAATTAAGGAGCATTTGAAAGTTGTAGGGAAGAAGGTGAACTGGCTACGGACATTAGAATCCAAGCACTGACAGTTGATGAGTTCCTAGATTTGCTTTTTGCCTCATATATCCCAGACTTGGAGTGAAAAAGTTAGTAAACCAGAAATGCCAAAAAAAGATTTTGGCATTTGGTCTATAGACCAAAAACAAAACAAAACAAGTTAACAAACAAAATTCAATAAAAGACTGCTCTCAAGGGTCGTTAGGACTACAGGGTTAAACCAGTCAATCGTAAAGGAAATAAACCCTGAATATTCATTGGAAGGACTGCTGCTGAAGCTGAAGCTCTAATACTTTGGCCATGTGATGCAAAGAGATGAGTCTTTGGAAAAGACCCTGATGCTGGGAAAGATTGAAGGCAAAAGAAGTGGGCGGCAGAGGATGAGATGGTCAGAGAGCATCACTGTCTCAATGAACCTGAATTTGAGCAGACTCCGGGAGACGGTGGAGGACATAGGAGTCTGGTGTGCTACAGTCCATGGGATCGAGAAGAGTCAGACATGACTTAGTGACTGAAAACAACAGCTGTAGCTATTCAACCAGGAAAGAAGTTGACTAGTATGCTAGAAAAAAATTAGATGGTAATGTCTCTACCCCAGCCAAATACTTAGAGACAACCAGTCTCTCCTCACTGTCCTGTGTCAACAAATACCAAATGGGTCCCTTGCCAGGCTGCAACAAAGGAGCCACCTCCCAAAGCAAGATGTCCCAGGGAAATCCAGGTGGGAGTGGAAGACTGAGCTTTTCATCCCTGCTAGGTGGTAGCAAGACCCTTTTCTCACAGTGTCGGTGCAGTCTACATGTGGAGCCCACACATTAACCCCCACCAAGGATTAATCAGAATTGTCTTCCTCTCTCCGCTGGTATGGTGCCAGCAGTAGTGTCAAAGATAAGAACTTTTTCCACAACTCAACAGAAATGAATCACCACCCCGCCCCACCAACCACTGCAGGCTTCCTTGGTGGCTCAGAGGTTAAAGCGTCTGCCTCCAGTGAGGGAGACCCCGGTTTGATTCCTGGGTGGGGAAGATCCCCTGGAGAAGGAAATGGCAATCCACTCCAGTATTCTTGCCTGGAGAATCCCATGGACGGAGAAGCCTAGTAGGTTACAGTCCACGGGGTCGCAAAGAGTTGGACACGACTGAGCGACTTCACCTCACCTCCACCAACTGCTGCAGTATCAATAGAAGCCAGGTGGGGCACTGGAGAGCTACTAGTAGGACTAGTAGTATTAGTATCTTTATGACTAATACTCCTGCTTCTCAAAGCTGGCCTTGGTGTAGCAGAAGTCTAGTTCAGAGCTGAAACTGTGACCCCACATCTCCTCTAGGAGCCACTCATACCCTGGGATGTCAAAGAGGCTGGATAGGGAAACTGAATGTCTATTTGCATAGGACACAATGTAGCAATGCCCCCCAACTGCCCCACCCCCAACCCCGCCTTTCACTATAAGTGGTATTAGGGGAATCCAACTGTAAGAGATGATTTAAATAAGACCCAGTGTCTTATAACACAATACATACGATACCTAGGTTTTCAGTAAAAATGGACTGTCATACCAAAAACCAGGAAAATTTCAAATGGAATTTAAAAAACAAATGAACAGATGAAATCACTGAGTTGTCAGAAACATTAGAACTATTTGAACACTTGGTCATGTCTGACTCTTTGCAACCCATGGACTGCAGCACACCAGGCTTCTCTGTCCATCACCAACCCTCAGAGCTTGCTCAAACTCGGGTCCATCGAGTTGGTGATGTCGATTTCCAAAGTAGTTACTTAGCCAAGTAATGCTCAAAATCCTTCAAGCCAGGCTTCAACAGTATGTGAATTGAGAACTTCCAAATGTTGAAGCTGAATTTAGAAAAGGCAGAGGGACAAGAGATCAAATAGCCAACATCTGTTGGATCACAGAAAAAGCAAGAGAACTCCAGGAAAAAAAACATCTGGTTCTGCTTCATTGACTGTGCTAAAAATTTAATTATAGATCTCAATAAACTGGAAAATTCTTAAACAGATGAGAATACCAGACCACCTTACCTGCCTCCTGAGAAATCTGCAGGAAGGTCAAGAAGCAACAGTTAGAACAGGACATGGAACAATGGACTGATTCTAAATTGGGAAGAAGTACATCAAGGCTGTATACTGTCACCTTATTATTTAACTTATATGCAGAGTACATCATGTAAAATGCTGGGCTGGATGAAATCCAAACTGGAATCAAGATTGTGGGCATAAATATCAATAACCTCAGATATGAAGATGATATCACCCTTCAGGAGAAAGTGAAGAGGAATTAAAGAGTCTCTTTTGGAAAGTGAAAGAGGAGAGTGAAAAATCTGGCTTAAAACTCAACATTCAAAAAATGAAGATCATAGCATCTGGTCCCATCACTTCATGACAAATAGATGGAAAACAATGGAAACAATGACTGACTTTATTTTCCTGGGCTTCAAAATCACTGTGGACGGTGACTGCAGCCATGAAATTAAAAGACACTTGCTCCTTCGAAGAAAAACTATGACAAAACTAGACAGTGTATTAAAAAACAGAGACATTACTTTGCCTACAAAGGTCCATCTAGTCAAAGTTACTATTTTCCCGTAGTCATGAACAGATGTTAGATCTGGACAATAAAAAAGGCTGAGCACCAAAGAATTGATGCCTTTGAGTTGTGGTGCTGGATAAGACTCTTGGGAGTCCCTTAGACTGCAAGACCAAACCAGTCAATCAATCCTAAAGGAAATCAACCCTGAATATTCACTGGAGGACTGATGCTGACAGTGAAGCTCTGATACTTTGGCCATCTGATGTGAAGAGCTGACTTGTTGTAAAAAACCATAATTCTGGAAAAGAATGAGGCCGGGAGGAGAAGGGATTGACAGAAGACGAGATCCTTGGATGGCATTACCAACTCAGTGGATGTGAGTCTCGAGCAAACTCTGGGAAACAGTGAAGGACAGAGGCCTTCACTATTTATAGAGAAGCCTGGCCTGCTGCAGTTCATGGCGTGGCAAAGTGTCAGACAGGACTGAGCGACTGAAAACAAAAGTCGTTAAAATCACTTCCTTCTCCTTACCAGGCCATTACATTACTTTGTGATGGGCTAGTTTTGGTGTCCTCTGGTGGCAGGGTGAAAAACTACAACCTGAGGCAAGCCTTCAGTCTGGATATTGGAGGTTTGTGGCCTGAGAGAAGGCAATGGCACCCAACTCCAGTACTGTTGCCTGGAAAATCCCATGGACGGAGGAGCCTGGTGGGCTGCAGTCCATTGGGTCGCTAAGAGTCGGACATGACTGAGGGACTTCATTTTCACTTTACACTTTCATGCATTGGAGAAGGAAACGGCAACCCACTCCAGTGTTCTTGCCTGGAGAATCCCAGGGACCGGGGAGCCTGGTGGGCTGCCGCCTATGGGGTCGCACAGAGTCGGACATGACTGAAGCGACTTAGAAGCAGCAGAAGCATTGGCCTGAGAGGGGTAAGGGTATGAGGGTGGGGAGGCAGGTAGGAGAAGCAGGCCTCAGAACTGTCTATGCAATTTGGACTTTTGCTAATGATGTTGTCTCTTAAAAGGTGACCCACTTACTCTTGAAGAAGATTATGTAAAAAGAAGAAAAATATTTTAAAATAATGGACAATTATCAATGGAAAAATACAAAAATTGATTTCAGAAAATCAGTAGATCTTAACATTCTTCTGTGAGTAATGGGCAGATCAAGCAGGCAGAAAAATCACACAAGAAAATACAGTCAGACTTAATAGGCCTATATCTGTTAAATGAACTGAAACAATCCTTAATAACCTTTGAAGACTGAAAACACAAAGTTCAGATGGATTCACTGGTGAATTATTCTAAACATTTGAGGAAGAAATCATATCAGTTCTCCACAATAACTATCTTTCTGAGAACAGAGGCAGAAGAAATGCTTCCTAGTTTATTCTAAGATGCCAATATTACTCTAATACCAAAACCAGACAAATAATATAAATAAAGATAATTAGAGAACAATAGTTCTCACAAACATAGATGCAAAAATCCTCAACTAAAAATATTAACAAATTGAATCCATCTAAGTATAAGAAAGAATTATACCATGATAAGTGGAACCAACACCTATTCATGATAAAAACTCTCAATAAATTAGGAATATTTGGGAACTCCCTAACTTGATAAAAAATATCTACACAAAAGCTACAGCTAACATCACATTTAATGGTGAGAAATGAAGTTTTCTCCCTTGGGCAAGGATGTCCTTTATCACCACTCTTTTTCAACATTGTGTGGGAAGTCCTAGTTAATTCAATAAGAAAAGAAAAGAAAAGTTATACAAATTAGGAAGGAAGATATAAAACTGTCTTTGCTCTCAAATAACATGAAAATCTATGTCAAAACTTTTGAAAGAATCAACAACAACAAAAAAGAAACTTCTGAAACTCATATGCTTACAGTGAGATTTCAGGATACAAGTCCATTTCTTTCCAGTATATCAGCAATGAACAAGTGGAATTTGTGTTTAATGACTTGATACAAAAAATAAATACCTATGTATAAATATAACAGCATATGTAAATGACCTATATAAGTAAAACTGCCAACCTCTGAAGAATGAAACCAAAGAAGAACTAAATAAAATATAGATATTCCATGTTCATGGAGAGAAATATACAATATTCTCAAAATGTCAGTTCTTTCCAACTTGGTATGTAGCTTCAATGGCATATCAATTAAAATCCCAAGAAGTCATTTTGTGGATATTGACAAACTGATTCTAAAGTTTTTATGGGAAGATAAAACTCAGACTAGCTAACATGATAATTAAGAATAAATTTGGAGGACTACCATTAACAACTTTAAGATTTATTATAAAGAAGCAGTCTTCAAGGTAGTATGGTATTGTCAAGAGAATAGATAAAGAGATCAATGTAACAGAATAGATAGCCTAGAAAAAGACCCACATAAATAGGTTCAAAGGCAATAAAATGAGGTAAAGGTAGTCTTTCCAACAAATGGTGCGGGAATAACTAGATATCCACTTCTAGAAAATAAAAAGAAATATAGACCGAGACCTCACACTTTTCACAAAACCTAATTTAAAATGGATCTCAGACTTAAATGTAAAGGCAAAATTATAAAACTTCTAAAAGATATCATAGGAGAAAACTTAGCTGTTCTTGGGTTTGGCAATGACTTTTAGATACTACAGCAAAAGCATGATTCATTAAAGCAATAATGATAAGTTCAGTTCAGTTCATTTCAGTCACTCAGTCATGTCCGACTCTTTGCGACCCCATGAATCGCAACACGCCAGGCCTCCCTGTCCATCACCATCTCCCGGAGTTCACTCAGACTCACGTCCATCGAGTCTGTGATGCCATCCAGCCATCTCATCCTCTGTCGTCCCCTTCTCCTCCTGCCTCCAATCTCTCCCAGCATCAGAGTCTTTTCCAATGAGTCAACTCTTCTCATGAGGTGGCCCAAGTACTGGAGCTTCAGCTTTAGCATCATTCCTTCCAAAGAAATCCCAGGGCTGATCTCCTTCAGAATGGACTGGTTGGATCTCCTTGCAGTCCAAGGGACCCTCAAGAGTCTTCTCCAACACTACAGTTCAAACGCATCATTCTTTGGCACTCAGCCTTCTGCACAGTCCAACTCTCATATCCATACATGACCACAGGAAAAACCATAGCCTTGACTAGGCGGACCTTAGTCGGCAAAGTAATGTCTCTGCTTTTGAATATACTATCTAGGTTGGTCATAACTTTCCTTCCAAGGAGTAAGCGTCTTTTAATTAAATGGCTGCAGTCACCATCTGCAGTGATTTTGAAGCCCCCAAAAATAAAGTCTGACACTGTTTCTACTGTTTTCCCATCTATTTCCCATGAAGTGATGGGACCAGATGCCATGATCTTAGTTTTCTGATGTTGAGCTTTAAGCCAACTTTTTCGCTCTCCTCTTTCACTTTCATCAAGAGGCTTTTTAGCTCCTCTTCACTTTCTGCCATAAGGGTGGTGTCATCTGCATTACCGAGGTTATTGCTGTTTCTCCTGGCAATCTTGATTCCAGCTTGTGCTTCTTCCAGCCCAGCGTTTCTCATGATGTACTCTGCATAGAAGTTAAATAAGCAGGGTGACAATATACAGCCTTGATGTGCTCCTTTTCCTATTTGGAACCAGTCTATTGTTCCATGTCCAGTTCTAACTGTTGCTTCCTGACCTGCATACAGATTTCTCAAGAGGCAGGTCAGGTGGTCTGGGATTCCCATCTCTTTCAGAATTTTCCACAGTTTATTGTGTTCCACACAGTCAAAGGCTTTGCCATAGTCAATTAAGCAGAAATAGATGTTTTTCTGGAACTCTCTTGCTTTTTCCATGATCCAGTGGATGTTGTCAATTTGATCTCTGGTTCCTCTGCCTTTTCTAAAACCAGCTTAACATCTGGAAGTTCACAGTTCACGTATTGCTGAAGCCTGGCTTGGAGAATTTTGACCATTACTTTACTAGCCTGTGAGATGAGTGCAATTGTGCGGTAGTTTGAGCATTCTTTGGCATTGCCTTTCTTTGGGATTGGAATGAAAACTGACCTTTTCCAGTCCTGTGGCCACTGCTGGGTTTTCCAAATTTGTTGGCATATTGAGTGCTGCACTTTCACAGCATCATCTTTCAGGATTTGAAACAGCTCAGCTGGAATTCCATCACCTCCACTAGCTTTGTTTGTAGTGATGCTTTCAAAGCCCCACTTGACTTCACATTCCAAGATGTCTGGCTGTAGATTAGTGATCACATCATCATGATTGTCTGGGTTGTGAAGATCTTTTTTGTACAGTTCTTCCGTGTATTCTTGCCACCTCTTCTTAATATCTTCTGCTTCTGTTAGGTCCATACCATTTCTGTCCTTTATTGAGCCCATATTTGCACGAAATGTTCCCTTGGTATCTCTAATTTTCTTGAAGATAAGGTGAACTTTATTAAAATTAAAAACCTACACCATGCAAAGGACAATGTCAAAAGAATAAGACAAGTCTCAGACTGTAAAAAAATTACAAAAGACCCATCTGATAAAGGACTCTTGTCTGAAATATGCAAGTGTTGTGTTAATTGTTCAGTTGGGTCCGACTCTTTGTGACCCCACAAACTGTAGCAATACAGGCTTCTTTGTCTATGGGATTCTCCAAGCAAGAATACTTGAGTGGATTGCCACTCCCTTCTCCAGAGGATCTTCCTGACTTAGGAATCTTCTCCTGCAGTAAAGGTGGAGTCTTTACCATTTGAGCTACAGGGAAGTCCTTAAAAATATGCAAAGAACCATTACAATTCAGCAAAAAAACTGAACATAGTTCCTTGTGCTATACAGTAGGTCCTTGTTGGTTACTCATTTTAAAAATAGCCGTTGTACACATGTAATACTAAAGGAAAATTTGGTAACACTTAAAAAAAAACACAATAAAAAAAACAATCTACTTAATAAATGAGTAAACGTCTATCTTACCAAAGAAGATATACAGATAGCAAATAAGCATGTGAAAAGATGCTCCACATAACATATCATCAGAGAAATGCAAATTAAAACAGCAATGAGATACTCCTGAATAGCTATTAAAATAGCCAAAATCCAGAGTAATGGCAACATTAAATGCTAGCAAGGGTGGAAAACAACAGGAACTCTCATATATTGCTTGTGGGAATGAAAAATGGTTCAGGCATTTTTGAAGTCAGTTTGGCAGTTTCTTTAGGAAACTAAACCAGCTCTTAGTTTGTGTGTGTGTGTGTGTGTACATGCTCAGTCACTCAGTCATATCCTTCTCTTCGCAACTCCATAGACTATAGCCACCAGACTCCTCTCTCCATGAAGTTTTCTAGGCAAGAATACAGGAGTGAGTTGCCATTTCCTTCTCCAGGGGATCTTCCTGACTCAGGGATCTCTTATGTCTCCTGTATTGACCGGTTCTTTACCATTAGCACCAGTGGGAAGCCCCTAGGAAGCTGTATGGTCTACCAGTTGTACCAGGTATTTATCCAAAGGATTTGAAAAGCTATGTCCATAGCAAAACCTATACAAATATTTATAGCAAGTTTCTTCATAATTGCCAAAATTTGTAGGTAACTAAGATGCCCTTCAATAGGTATGGATATCCAGATAATGGAATGCTTTTCAGTGCTAAAAGTAAATGATCTAACAAACCGTGAAAAAATATGGAGGAAATTTATGGGCATATAATTAAGGGGAAGAAGTCAATCAGTGAAGTTTGCATCCTATAATTTTCAAAGATATAGAATTCTGGAAAAGACAAAACTATGGAGACAGTAAAAAGATCTATGTTGCCAGGGGTTGTTGTGGACAGAAATGAACATGCAAATCTCTGAGTATTTTCAAGACAGTGAAAATACTATTTTGGTGAATACATGTCATTATACATTTTTCCAACACATAGAATGTACCCAAAGTGAACCTTACATGAACTATGGACTTTGAGTGACTTTGAGTGATTATAATGTATCAATAAAGGTTAATAAATTGCAACAGATGTAGCACTCTGGTAAGTGATATTGATAATGGGGAAGGCAATTTGTGTGAAGGGCTAGGGAATATATAGGAAATCTCTTTCCATAATTTTGCTGTGAACCTAAAACTGTCCTAAAATATGATACATTCTTAAGCAAACTCTCAACGGGTTGGGTAACAGTAAATGACAGGGAAAGAGAAAAAATAATTGTGATTTTAAAGACAAAAGACATTGTCTAATCTGAATAGCTATATATATATATATATATATATATAATCACCTCCTCCAAACAAAAATAAATAAATTCAGCCAAAACAAACAATAATAAAACACAATGAAGAGCCTCAGAGCTCAGAGATCCTTGGAGCTTTAACAAAATATCTAACGTTTATGTCACTGAAATCCCAGATGGTAGATGGCAAGGCTGAAAAAGAACTCAAAGAAATAACACCTTTTCAAGTTTGTCAAAAGACATAATCCCCTTGATTCAAGAAGCTGAACAAATCCCAAATAGGGAACTGTAGAGAGATACACACTAAGCCACATCATATCAAAGTTCTGAAGGCAAAAGAGAAAAAAAAAAAATTAAAATCAACAAGAGAATAACCCCATCCTAGGGGAAATTCAATTTAAATGCAGGAAATTTCACATCAGAAAAAAATGAAAGCAGATTTTTTTTCCAAAAGTTGGAAGAAAAGAAGTATCAACCCAGAATTTAATATCTATAAAAGAAAAATCAAAACATTATCAGATTTAGGGAAATGGAAAGATTTTTTATCACCATAAAATGTACTTTAGAAGAGAGTTCTTTAAACATGAACGAAATAATAAGTGAAGGAACTTTGAAATATTAAGAAGGGGAAAAAAGGAGTAAAAATGGGTAAGCACAAAGTATTTTCCTTCCCATTTTATTTTGGAATATAATTGCTTTATAATGTTGTGTTAGTTTCTGCTGTACAACATCATGCATCAGCCATATGTATAAATATATGGCCTCCTTCCCTCCCCTCCCACTCCTCCCCCCACTCCACCCCTTAGGTCCCCACAGAACACTGAGCTTGCCTCCCTGTGCTCTACAGCTTCTCACTAGCTAGCTGTTTTGCACATGGAAATGTATATACGGCAATGTTACTCTTCAGTTCATCCTCCCCTCTCCTTCCACTCCTATGTCTACAAGTTTGTTCTTTATGTCTGTGTCTCCATTACCGCCCTGCAAATAAGTCCATTTGTACTATCTTTCTGGATTCCATATATATGCATTCAGTTCAGTTCAGTTGCTCAATTGTGTCCCACTTTTGTGACCCCATGGTCTTTGTGACCCCCTGGATATATGCCATTAATATATGATATTTGTTTTACTCTTTCTGACTTACTTTACTCTGTATGACAGACTCTAAGTTCATCCACATCACTTCAACTGACTCAATTTCATTCTTTTTTTCTGGCTGATTAATGTTCCACTGAATATATGTCCATTCCTCTGTTAATGGACATCTAGGCTGCTTACATGTCCTGGGTATTATAAATAGTTAGTGCTGCAGTGAACACTGGGCTGCATATGTCTTTTTTTATGTGCCATAGGTCTTATGATTTTCTCAGGGTATAAGCTGAGTAGTAGGATTGTTGGGTCATATGGTAGTTCTGAGCTTTCCTGGTGGCTCAGTGGTGAAGAATCTGCTTGCCAGTTCAGGAGACTTGGGTTCAATCCCTGGTTTAGGAAGATCCCCTGGAGAAGGAAATGGCAACCCACTCCAGTATTCTTGCCTGGGAAATCCCAGGGACAGAGGAGCTTGGTGGGCTACAGTCCATGGGGTTGCAAAAAGTTGGACATGACTTAGCAACTGAGTACATGTGCATGGTAGTTCTGTGTTTAGCTTTTTCAGGAACTGCCTTATTATTCTCCACAGTGGCTATATCAATTTACATTCCCACCAACAGTATAGGAGGGTTGCCTTTTCTCCACACCCTCCCCAGCATTTATTGTTTGTAGATTATTATTTTTTTTTAATGATTGGCCATTCTGAGCTATGTGAGGTGATACCTCATTGTAGTTTTGATTTTCATTTCTCTAATAATTAGTTGATCTTGAGCATCTTTACACGGATCTTTTGGTCATCTGTATGTTTTCTTTGGAGAGATACCTATTTAGATCTTCCATTTTTTGATTGGATTTTTTGCTTTTTTGATATTGAGCTCCATAGCTGTTTGTATGTTTTGGAGATAAATCCTTTGTCTGTTTCTTCATTTGCAAATATTTTCTCCCATTCTGAGGGTTGTCTTTTAATTTTTTTTTATGGTTTCCTTTGCTGTGCAAAAGTTTTTAAGTTTAATTAGGTCCTGGTTGTTTATTTTTCTGTTTATTTTCATTATTTTAAGAAGTGGGGTATGTCAAAGACCATTTTTCCTGTTTTCCTTTATAAGGCTCCTAGTGTTTGGCATTTCTCTTAATCCTCTATTGTTGAGATGAAATTTAAGAAATATTGGGTTTTTTTGTTTTGTTTTCTCCTTTTAAGATGATGAAAATATTTTTCTTTGTTTTCTTTTTTCTCTATAATATCCTCATTTTTACCCCACGCACACTCATCTATCATTCTGCTTCATTCTGGGAAATTTTCATTAGGTACTCCCTAGATTATATTTCACCTTTTTATTTTCTATTTTTGGTCACATAGAGTGACTCTCCATGATAGGCTTTTAGGTTCATTGGTATTTTAGACCTACTGATTCCCTTCCTTTCGAAGTCAATAATGAAGTAATAATATGTGTTCTAGATGTTTTCAGTGGTTGTTATAGTTCCCCAAAACTTTCACTTGTATGTCCTTCATTTTGACCTTTCATTTTCTAAAAGAAAGTCTCTTGTTTTGTTTTTAGCAGTTTTCCCCTGAATCCTACTCAGTTGTTCTTCCTCTAGGTGTGTTAGCACTTTAATTGAATGCAGCTTTTTCATTTACTTTGCCTATTAAGTTGCACACCTGGTTGGTTCTTTCTGTTGTGAATGTCTTTCTTTCCAGATATTTTCAGCATTTGGATAGGTTTTCTCAAATGTAATTGTCCTGTACTACTCAGCAGTCCAGCATTCTGTTTTTTAAACCAAACTTTGAGGTGGTGTTGGTGGTTTAGTCGCTAAGTCTTGTCCAACTCTTTGCAAGCCCGTGAACTATAGCCCGCCAGGCTCCTCTGTCCATGGGTTTCTCTAGGCAAGTATACTGGAGTGAGTTGCCATTTCCTTCTCCAAAACTTTGAGGAGGAGACATCATTTATTTTTTTAAGTATCAGTAGATTATATTTATGGACTTATTTCTTCTACACGCATACTTTTCAGTGCAAGCAGTTTCGATAAAGTGATTAGACATAGTATCCCTGTTGTAGAATGTCTATTTCTTGTGATGGGGTATCTCCATTTGTGTTCAGTGATGTTAACCTTTTATCATGGTGTCTAAGTTTCCTTGTGGATTTACAGGAATTTATCCTACTCTGGAAACCTTCTAATGCATTAGCTACATATTGATAGAATTCAGCTTATTGGTTGTTTGATGTAACAGATTTTTTCCATTATCATCCCAATTTCACCCTTGAATTCCTTCATCACTGCTGCGTGATCAAAGGATCTCTCTTCTTTCTCCCTGTTTCTCCCTCTGAGGCTTTTATTCTCTGTGCTCTGAGGTTGGATTTTGAGCTTTGCTATATGACTTATGAAAGCAATTGAGCATACACCTCTTTAATCATTCAGTTCCTTTTTTTTTTAAATTTATTTTTTATTTTACTTTACAATTCTGTATTGCCCTCTTCTGAGAAATGTGAATTAGTCCCAAGGGGTTTTTAAGCTCCTTCTACCAAATAGAAATTTACATTTTTTGTTTCTTGGATTGATGTTTAGTCAGGACAAAATATGATTAACCTATAGTCAGCATTTTGCTTCTATTACAATAATTTATATTAATATTTCTGATCTTCCTCCCCACTTGACTGATAGTCTTCTCCCAACTTCTCTCCTTCCCACCTCTCTCTCTCTACATATATTTCTATCTCTCCTCCTTTCTTTCACCATATAATCCCTTTTCTGATCCCCCCACACATAAATACAAACACCCACTAAAACACAAAAACATTGTTTATTATTATTAAAATCCATCTTTCAAACAAAGTAGCTATTAATCTGTAAAGAAGTTAAGGTTAATACTTTTGGTGTCAAGCTCTCTGGATTCAAGCTATTAGGTATACATCTCCAGAGAAACAGTTCACACCTAAATCTTCTCATTTATCAAAGGAAGATAAGAAAAGCCCATATATCTCATAGTGCAATAGTTTAAACCTCATGGCCTAGTCACCTTAAATGAAAGTCTAATTAAAAGTATCATTTCTAATTCCATCTTCAGGTAAATGTTATTTGACAATAAAAATTTCAAGTATATCGTTAAACTGAAAATTTTACTTCTTACTGATCAAACTTTAAACTTATTGCCTATTAATGAGTAAAAGCAACTTATATTTTATTACTAGTCAAAGTGTGTTTTATAGATTTATCTATTCCCTAGCAAGATGGAAGTTGATTTTGTACAGTCAGTGTCTTTTCCTTGCCTTTAGTCTGACAGCAGATTGAAAATCCTCCTATAACTGATACCAGGACTCCTATTGCACTCATGGACAATGGTAGAATCTTTCTCAAAATTCAGATATGTGTTTTGACTTTTAGTAGGAGTAGATCTTTACCTAGTCCTTAGTGATTTTTAATTTAATGTACATAGTTAACTCCTAACCTCCCACCATCATTTGAACACTCAAAGAGTTCAACTGAGAAATGCATTCTTCCAGTGAGCTTGGTTTTCTATAAACTTTAGCCAGGGTATGTGCTCATAAGTCAGAAACTTCATCTTTTTTCTTACTTTAGTATTTATTTCATCTCAGTTCACATGATAACATTCACTCCTTTGTTGATTCAGTATGTACTTATTGAGCAACTAGGATGGATCATGGATATGAGGTTTAAGAATACATAATTATAGAAACAAGGTGTAATACACATCTATGTGGAGCTTATTGTATAATGGAAGAGGCAGATGTGAACAGAATAATCACAAAGATAAATATATTTAGTACTATGAAGGAAAAGAATACTCTGCTATTAATAAAAATACACTGAACAAGAGGACTTGAATTAGCAGAAGACAGGGTTGGAAGAGCAGATAAGACAGCAATCTTCTCATGTGTTATTGATGTTTTTGAAGGGTGTACATAGTTGATATTACAATTTTTTTCTTTTTTTCTAAAAGTTTTATTTTACATTGGAGCATAGTTGGTTAACATTGTTGTGTTAGTTTCAGGTGTACAGCAAAATGATTCAGTTATACATACACATATAGCTAGTCTTTTCCATGTTCTTTTACCATTTACGTCTTTACAGAATACTGAGCAGAGTACCCTGCACTATACAGTAGGTCATTTTTGGTTATCTGTTTTAAATATAACAAATTTATTTGATATGAACCCCAAGCATAGAAGACAGGAGAACTGAGTGTCTGTTAGAAAATGTTTCAGTATGTAATCTCTAGATTATGATGATAATATCCACAGAAAGGTAATAGTACAGTTTATATTTCACAAGCTTTTAGTATGTAAAGCAGCATTCTGACAACTCAAGTCTGATTCAAGCTGAAAGGTTATAATTTAGGGAAATGAGTAATTTATACCTTGTAAAATTAAGATTATACATTTTCTGAAAATTTATTTTGTCATCAAATACCATATCCAGCCTCACATGTGGATGTGAAAGACATAAAATTAATAGCAAATTGAAATAAATTATATGTGTCTTAAAACCTGTGACCTACTACAACACACTTATATTTTCCTTTACTATGTGGGAAAAATCATAACATTTAAAAAAGTTTTCTTTAAGGCATTTTAAACAATATAGGAAAAATATTATATTAAAGTGAGTTACTACTTAAAAATAATTTTTATTATGGGAGATTTTCATGAAAAGATTAGCAATTTGTATTCACTGTCTCTAAAAATTTAGTTAATAAAAAAATGTCCTTGATCTTGCATTTTTGATGACAACTTGTAGGTTATTTGAAATGAAGAAGTATATGTAGTTTTCACTTATTGCAAGTTCAGATATTTGATTTGTTACTCACCTTGTCATAATTCATGGTCTATGAATGTTTGATCCAATGTTTAAGGTAGAGTGTGTACCATCATGAAGAAATCTCAATGAAATTCTTAAATGTTTAAATAAATTATCAAACAAAAAATTGATTTTTTTGTTAGCAGGTAACTATTATTTTCACATGTATTCTTTCTAAGGAGCATTTATTAATCTGTATTGGACCAAGAAAAATAATTTGCAGATTCTTTGAGTGTAGGCAGAGGATGAGATGGTGGGATGGCATCACCGACTCAGTGAACATGAGTTTGGGTAGACTCCAGGAGTTCTTGATGGACAGGGAGGACTGGCGTGCTGCGGTCCATGGGGTCGCAAAGAGTCAGACATGACTGAGCGATTAAACGGAACTGAACTGAGTGTAGTCTTATTTTAAAACTCTTTTTATTTATTTTACTTATTGCATACATATTCAGTTGCTTCAGTCATGTCTGCCAGACCTCTCTATTCATGGAATTTCCCAGGAAAGAATACTAGAGTGGGTTGCCATTTCCTCCTCTGGGGTATCTTCCCAACCCAAGGTTTGAAGCTGCTTCTCCTGTGGTTCTTGCATTGACAGGAGGATTCTTTACCACTGAGCCACCTGGCAAGCCCTAATTTTTTTCTCATTAACTTTACTAAAGCACATTACCTTGATTCATAGTTATGTTTTTGTTTTTTAGTTGCTAAGTCATGTCCTACTCTGTTATGACCCCATGAACTGTAGCCCAGCAGGCTCCCCTGTCCATGGGATTTCCCAAGCAAGAATACTGGAGTATGTTTCCATTTCCTTCTCCAGGCAATCTTCCCGACCCAGGGATCAAACCCAACCCTCCTTCATTGCCAGGCGTCTTCTTTACCACTGAGCCACCAGGAGCTGGCTGGGACTAAAATCTGTGACTTCATAAGGGTGCACACGACAAAATTTACTAAGAAATAAACTCTGCTCCTTGCACCATCTAAGCTAACGTTACAAATTTTTCTTCTGTAAAACTCTACAGAGGTAGTATTATCAAACATAGACTTATAAATTAAATGCCTTTACATCACTGAGGCTAAGAACTTGCCAAAATGTACATACCTTTGAATTTTGTGAACTAAATTGGTGAAAATTCAGTTTGAAACTTTAGCTGACTCTTAAATCTATTCTCCTTTGAAAGACTAGTATTAGTCCCTAAAATATTTAAATTTATGTAAGAAATGTAAATTTTGACTCATTATTCAAAATAAATAATTGATTTTGTAATTATAAATTTCAAAGAAAGACATTTGTATTTGTTTGTTGCTTATTTTCACAGAGAATCAAGTAGACATTTTATTTTAGCTCAGTTGTGTTTGTCTCTTATCTACACTGATCAATAATTATGAAATCTGTGTAATTACATGAATGTAGTTGAGGGATAATTGTGATGAGATGTAACAGATGTTAAACTATATTTCCAAAATTTAGAAAGAAAGCTTTTGCTTGTTAAATCATTCCCTCTCTCAACTTAGTCATTCATTTGGCACCATGTATGTTTATTTTTTACATCAAAACTTTTGCTAATGTCTCTTCAAAAGAGTGGTTTAATTTAAAAATGAATAATAAATCCTATATATATATATACACATATATGTGTGTGTGTATATATACACACATATACATATACACACATATGTGGGCTTTCTCAGTAGCTCGGTTAGAAAAGAGTGAGTGAAGTTGCTCAATCGTGTCCGACTCTTTGCGACCCCATGAACTGTGGCCTACCAGGCTCCTCCATCCATGGGATTTTCCAGGCAAAAATACTGGAGTGGGTTGCCATTTCCTTCTCCCAGTAGTAAAGAATCCACCTGCAAATCAGGAGACCCCAGTTCAGTTCCTGGGTTTGGAATATCCCCTGGAGTAGGGCTAGACTACTCACTTCAGTATTCTTGGGCTTCCCTGGTGGGTCAGATGGTAAAGAATCTGCCTGCCATGTGGGAGACCTGGGTTGGAAAGATACCCTGGAGGAGAGCATGGCAACGCACTCCAGTATTCTTGCCTGGAGAATCCCCATGGACAGAGAAGCCCGGTGGGTTACACAGTCCATAGGATCACAGAGTTGGACACAACTAAGCACACACCCGTATATATATCTACATAAGTATATAAGCATGTAGTCCCATTATATTCCTTTGAAATGAATTACTTTTGGAGATACCTTTGGTATTTCCCTTAAATTTTGATTCAAATATCTATTAAACTACTGAAAATAATTTAAAATTGTGGCTTCCCTGGTGGCTCAGATGGTAAAGTGTCTGCCTGCAATGCAGAAGACCTGGGTTCTATCCTTGGGTTGGAAAGATACCCTGGAGAAGGAAATGGCACCCCACTCCAGTACTCTTGCCTGGAAAATCTCATGGACGGAGGAGCCTGGTAGGCTACAGTCCTTGGGGTTGCAAGGAGTCAGACACAACTGAGCAACTTCACTTTCTTTGCACTTTCAAGATAAAATTAAATCATTTTCAGTATTTCGTAGCCCTAAAAATGTAACATATTTTAAGAATTAGAAAAATACATTAGTAGCCACAAACCAGACCATTCTTTAAAATTTCTCAGTAACCCCATCCAGATCTCATATACTCAATAATATAGTCAAGAGGCTACAGCTATTAATACAATGAATTCTTATTGTTTTACTGGGATGGGTAATGCTTTATTGCAATCATGATAATTGGTCTTCGTTCTACTCTGAGGGCTTCCTAGGTGTTGCTAGTGGTAAAGAATCTGCCTGCCAATGCGGGAGATTTTAATGACATGGTTCAAGTCTTGGGTCAGGAAGATCCCCTGGAGGAGGGCATGGCAACCCACTCCAGTACTCTTACCTGGAGAATCCCATCTATAGAGGAGCCTGGTGGGCTACAGTCTATGGGGTCGCAAAGAATCAGACACGACTGAAGCAACTTAGCACAGCACAAACATTCTGCTCTACATTTGGCAGCTTATTCAAAATACAATAGTCATTAATGATGCTTCTCAAAAATCTTGCATGTAAACATTCACATAGTCATAATGTGATTATTATGCCTTTCTTCCAGTATTTTTAATAGATTAATTCTTCTAAATTACTAGCTTCATATTAAAATACCTCCCAAGCTTTAAAAACCCTGCTACTGTTAAAAAAAAAAAGAGAGAGAAAGTATCAGTGTATTAAGGGACAGGAGGGCGAAAGAGAATGAATTCTCTATCCTGCCAACTGCTCAGCATTCGGTTGCTTTTAGAAAATTGGCCTCAGAACTACTGTTATTCAGGCCATTAGCAACATTTGCCTTGTTCTGGCCAAATGGAAAACAGCATCTTTTGTGAGATGTAGAAACTCCTCTGAAAGAACTTTAAAAAAGCCAGTTTTATATATAACGATTATACATAATAGAATTATGGGAGACCAGTATTGATTATTAGTGGCCTTTCTTAAGATCAGTATGATTTTACAGATGCAATTAGAAGGTTATTGCTGCTAAAGATTGGCAAGTTAATTTATAATTCTTAGGCTAGAATTGTCCACACATTAGTTCTTGGGTAATATATTTTGTTTAACATTCTGTTGTGTCTCCAAGTTTTAATGAATATTGACAGAATTAAAATTTCAAGCCAACAAATGTAGTATCATGAAAAGTAATGTAATAATAGATTTTAGGACTTCACAGAACAACTTTATTTAGTGTAAATTAGCAGTTAAAGATAAACCTTTTCAGCAAATGTATAAATTCATTTCATCGATATTTTTATTTTGCCCTTCCTTTGGTAGTGAGTACAGAATATCTAATATCAACCGTGGTAGATTCTGTATTTTTCAGGAACCAAGTATACATGTGTAATTTTAAAGAAAGCATGGTAGTTAACTGTAAGTCAAGTGTAAGTGCAAGTCAATTGTACTGAGTACATTTACGTATTCACACAGAATGTAAATACAAATAAGAAAGGTCAATGGCAATGTGGCAATGATGTAACCATTATTTAAATGGAATTTGTTGATGTCATTCAGGTTTTCTAATCTTTTTTATGAGATGGGTAGGGATAAAATTATAATAAATATGGTTGTAGAAAAGTAAACATGGACAGACATAATAAATGATGCTTGCAAGTCCGAATTTTTAGCAGCAAACATGCAGCTCTAATCAACTAATGGAGGCCCCTTAGAGCCAAAGAAAACAATTTCAAAGTAATGTTCTGGCTGAACTGGTTATAATCCATTTGAGTGTTCTACAAAATAGTGGTGCTTATAAAGGGGCTGAGTTAAACTAAACAATGATGATTGTGGTGATGTCACTTAAAGACTTCCAAAAGTTATAGTGAGATGACATTTATGTTCTATGAAGGCTTCAGGTAGAATACAGCATTTAGTTAGATATAACAATGTTCTTATTTAATATAAACATAATGCATCTGGATAGAATCCTGAGATGCCTTTAGGTAAAATGCTCGTATTATGATAATCTTATCAGGCAGCATGTTTTCAATTCAGCACTCTATTGCTTTGTTTTTCCAAAATTTAATGAATGCATGGTCTAGTTCCAACTGAAGTGAATTTATTCTTCAGGAAAGAAAAAAAAAAAAACTGTACCCATAAATTTCTTATTCATGTACAACCATTAGTTCCTTGTTGTCTTCTCAAGTTACCTCAAATTTAAAATACTTGATTTTAGCCATGATATTGCTAGAAAGCAAGCAAACAAACGACCAGCTCTGTAATGTTCATAAATTATATGACAAGCTCTCTTTTTACTTCATTCTTGCGTTCATCCTAAGAAGGTGCAGGACCAGTGGTTGAAGGATAGGGGCTCGAATCATCTTTCTTGATCTGGGTTCCAAGCTGATTGTCCAGGCCAGCCTACATGCTCACACTTTTTTGATCACAGTAAGCTGCATGGCCATACTGACTTTGAAGAACACCGATAAATGCAATCATACTTGTGCTCCGGTGAAAGAGACATGTTATTTGAATTCATATCTGTGTCTACAGCTCACAGTATGGTACTTAACTGTCCAGAGATTATTTCCTTCACGTGAAGTGGTCTTATCACCACTTCTGAGGATGATTTCAGTATGTTCTAAGTAGGTTTTCACCAAAAAATTGTAGAGATTACTGCAGTGATCATATATCATTACAACACAAGCAAAATGTGAATAGCAATAAGTGATCTCAGATCTCACACCAATATTTGTGTTTTCTATGCAAATAATAGAAAGTATAATATTTGAAAAATATTTTTTTCTTTTTTTTAAATTTATTTTTTATTTTACTTTACAATTCTGTATTGGTTTTGCCATACATTGACATGAATCCACCACGGGTGTACATGTGTTCCCAAACATGAACCCCCCTCCCACCCCCCTCCCCACAACATCTCTCTGGGTCATCCCCAGGTACCAGCCCCAAGCGTGCCATATCCTGCATCGGACATAGACTGGCAATTCGATTCTTACATGATATTATACATGTTTCAATGCCATTCTCCCAAATCATCTCACCCTCTCCCTCTCCCACTGAGTCCAAAAGTCTGCTATACACATCTGTGTCTTTTTTGCTGTCCTGCATACAAGGTCATCATTGCCATCTTTCTAAATTCCATATATATGTGTTAGTATACTGTATTGTTGTTTTTCTTTCTGGCTCACTTCACTCTGTATAATTGGCTCCAGTTTCATCCATCTCATCAGAACTGATTCAAATGTATTCTTTTTAACGGCTAATACTCCATTGTGAATATGTACCACAGCTTTCTTATCCATTCATCTGCTGATGGACATCTAGGTTGTTTCCATGTCCTGGCTATTATAAACAGTGCTGCGATGAACATTGGGGTACATGTGTCTCTTTCAATTCTGGTTTCCTCCGTGTGTATGCCCAGCAGTGGGATTGCTGGGTCATAAGGCAGTTCTATTTGCAATTTTTTAAGGAATCTCCACACTGTTCTCCATAGTGGCTGTACTAGTTTGCATTCCCACCAACAGTGTAGGAGGGTTCCCTTCTCTCCACACCCTCTCCAGCATTTATTGCTTGCAGATTTTTGGATTGCAGACATTCTGACTGGTGTGAAGTGGTACCTCATTGTGGTTTTGATTTGCATTTCTCTAATAATGAGTGATGTTGAGCATCTTTTCATGTGTTTGTTAGCCATCCGTATGTCTTCTTTGGAGAAATGTCTATTTAGTTCTTTGGCCCATTTTTTGATTGGGTGGTTTATTTTTCTGGAATTGAGCTGCAGGAGTTGCTTGTATATTTTTGAGATTAGTTGTTTGTCAGTTGCTTCATTTGCTATTATTTTCTCCCATTCAGAAGGCTGTCTTTTCACTTTGCTTATATTTTCCTTTGTTGTGCAGAAGCTTTTAATTTTAATTAGGTCCCATTTGTTTATTTTTGCTTTTATTTCCAGAATTCTGGGAGGTGGGTCATAGAGGATCCTGCTGTGGTTTATGTCGGAGAGTGTTTTGCCTATGTTCTCCTCTAGGAGTTTTATAGTTTCTGGTCTTACATTTAGATCTTTAAAAAACTAGGAGAAGAATTTAAATAAAGCTTTGAAAATTAAAACAATTACTGCAGTTACTAACAATCCTGTTTTTTTAAATTCATTTATTTATCCATTTAGTTAGTTGGTTGACTGGTTAGTTAGTTTAGTTTCAGTATTTGGTGACACTCCCAAAGGATTTGTCCTTTACTCTTGGTGTTGTATGACAGAGAGAATAAATTAACCTGATGGTATGGCAAAGTGTTTTGTCCCACTGAAATGTCAGAAGGTGAATTGAGACCATAAACATAATCGGTGTTAACAGATTGAGGTAATAAAAAGCATCCGATAAGATGAAGAAAGCTGCCTGGAAGATTGTCCATAGTCTTCAACTCTTAATAGCCATGTGAGATGTGCATATCTAAGAGAAAACAAAACATATTCAAAATGAGTTAGATCAGTAACATTTATATCAAGGAATTGGGCCGAAGGGTTATGTTCATTAAGTTATTGTCCCACTTGTGTTTTTGCACATTGTGAAGGCTTTGCAATTTATTCATTCATGTTATACCTCACTTAGTATAGTTTTGGAACTCTTGAAGTCAGAGACTTCTTCTATTCATCTATATTACTAGCAAGATTTCTGGTAGCTACGACAATAAGTAGCAAACCATTAGTAAATTTTCTTGTTAAATTAATGTCATAAGCTGAGTTCAGAAATTGATTTAAATTTAAGAAGAACAAGCTAAAGAAAGTTGCAGATATTTCAAGTCAGAATAGATCATGGGTTGGTACGGATCATGGGTTGCTGGTATACATTGACTAATTGTCAAAAAAATAAGGGAGGCTGGGATTGCACTCTTCCACTATGTATTTACCTACAGTCATCTAGCAAGAAATAGCAATTTAGAAAGAGTTTGTACAGGTTGTAAAAAAAAATCACCATCAAAAATTTGTCTTGGTTATTTAAAGTCCAATTACTTCACTTAGCAATTTGTATCTTATCTTATGAGTATTTTTCAATGCATATGAGTTTATAAATCTGTTCATTTAAACCATTGAAAAAGATATACCATAACTTTAGTTTCAAGCTATGTTATTCTCTCTTGATAAAATTATAAAATCTATTCAGCAAATAAAAAAGTAACTGTTGGAGAGTAAAGTTTTGAAATTAATGAGCAACTATTATTTAGATCATGGTTTAATAAATAACTTCTAGAAGCACTGTTTTATTTTATACCTTATGTCACAAAACACTAAAACCTTAATATTTTGAATATATATTTCCATTTGTATATTCTTCATGTATATCAAACACACACATGCACAAATAAATTCAGATAAATCTCTTACAAAATGAAAAGAAATAGGAAATTACTGTTATCAATCAGGTTTGGGAAGATAATAACAACAACATTCTTACTCTCTTCTGAGGAAACATGAAATAATAAATCCAGTAATAAACTTCCAAAATTAACTGAAAAAGGGTTTTAAAATTTACTCAAAGTAAATTTGACTTAAAGCAACACACCAAATGATCTAATCAGTAGTTTTCTTCAAAATATGCTAATAGTAGTATTAGCATCGCTAGTCGAAAATGCAAACTCTTGACCCCATCCGAGGCCTAATGAATCAGAAACTCTGGGATGGAGTCTCCAGGTGATTCTAACAGGTCCTGATATTTGCGAACCATTGGCATGATCATATATTTAAAGTTGTTGGGATCTGCTGATTTACAGACGTGGTAGCAGGTGTGTCTCAATGAAGGAAACATTTTCAGGCTGGTCTTACCTAGATTCCTCAGTGAATCTTGTAATTAGTTTCCAAAAGACTGGATGGATTGTTTGGCTGCCAAATGTGTGTCAGAGGAACAAATGATTCATGGTTTGAGACTCCATCAGGGACGTGGTTCTTGGTCCTCCTCCTGCTGCTGCTAAGTCACTTCAGTCGTGTCCAACTCTGTGCAACCTCATAGATGGCAGCCCACCAGGCTCCCCCTTCCCTGGGATTCTCCAGGCAAGAAAACTGGAGTGGGTTGCCATTTCCTTCTCCAGTGCATTAAAGTGAAAAGTGAAAGTTAAGTCGCTCAGTCGTGTCCGACCCTCAGTGACCCCATGAACCGCAGCTTTCCAGGCTCCTCTGTCCATGGGATTTTCCAGGCAAGAGTACTGGAGTGGGGTGCCATTGCCTTCTCTGGGTTATTGGTCCTGGAAGTATTTATTTACCATTCTTCATTATTCTGTGTAAATCTTTTCTGTGCCTCCCCACAACTAGTCTCTTGTATTTTTCCTTTAAAGACTGCTAAGGGTCAAATAGCACCTCTCTGGAGTTGCCCTCTCTGGTTACTTATGATAAAATAGGGCCATCTTGCCTATGGGCCATCACAATAGGCTGCCTGTGGTAGCTTTCAGCACTTGTAACAATCTGAATGTGTTTAAAATTTAACATCTTTGTTCTTAAAACTGTCCCTAAAATGTGAACTCCATTTAGAGGCTGGTTCACAGATATATCTTTATCATGCACTTTTTTGTAGGGCATTACAGGTATTTTTTGTAGGCAAAAATGTAAACAAATATGGCACCTATTTATACAATATTTAATCAGCATTTTATTTGCTAAGTAGTAATGGGGTCAAATTACACAAACAGGTGATTTTGAACTGAACTGAGAGGGAAATCTTCTCTGCGGAAGCTACTTGAGATTTATCAGATCATTCCTGAAGGGGGAAAAAATTTGTATAGTTGATATCAGGCAATCTAGTTCAGCAGAGTCGTTTTCTAAAATATTATTAGATTGGCTTTAACTCAATATAAATATAAACATTTTTTATATAAATCTTTTATATTCATATTTGCTATTTCTCTGATTTGACCAAATCCAGCTTAAAAGTCGTTTTGCATCTTGAGTAATTGCTGATTAAGTTGAATTGGGGTTTCAAAATATACTGTACACAACAATTATTACAAGAACTAGTTTCTTGTTGATCATATTTTTAAAAATTCTTCCACAGCTCCTTAATATTCTTGAAGTCTTACAAGTTTCCAATCTAAACTGAATAGAAAAAGAATCAATGATAAAAACAAATTTAATCTTTTTTCAACTTCCATTGGAAAATAATAAAATATTGCTTTTGTTTCCTTTTTAAAGATAATTCTACATTAATATTCTATGCATAATAAAATCATTTTTATAAGTACATAATTCCTTAGAAAAAAAAATCAGTGAAAGCTGTTTAAGTGGTTTATTTTTCCTCTACACGACTTGGTTTCAGAATAGTCACTCAGCTACATAAATTATAAGTATTGCTTCTCCTACTCATAGCACATGCAGCATTTACAAGCAAACATCATTGTAATGTAGTGACTTCAGCAAAACTACCAAGTGAACTTTTCAAATGAAAACATTCAGATAGATTATGTATTTATGAATAAAAATAAATTTGCTTTTCAGGGAGTTTGGCCGCTGGAAAGTAAATAACCTTGCAGTTGAGAGAAGAAATTTCCTTGGCTCCCCTCTGCCTCTTGCCCCTGAATTCTTCCGCAACATAAGACTTTTGGGACGTCGACCTACCCTTCAGCAAATCACAGAAAATCTTATCAAGAAATATGGGACGCATTTCTTGCTCTCTGCTACTCTGGGAGGTACGACTCTTTGAAATATTTGTGCCTGTGTGTGCTTGTGCATAAAACTGTATAAGTCAAGGAAAAGTGTTGGTTCATCCAAATTGCTGCAGTTTGAATAATCTTAGATTTCATTCATTAACTTAATCAGCACATGTATTGAATTACTGCTAAATATCTTGTATGGTGTTCACAAGGGTGAGGTAGAGGATTGTCACTTAGTTTCTGCCTGAAAGTAATTTACAATCTAATAACATAGACTAAATATAGGCATAGTTATGATACTCTATAATGCAAGATGATATGCCAAAGTTTGTTTAAATTTGAATAATAAGCATTCTAGTCACAGATGGGACTCTGTTTTCAGAGAGCAGGAAAGGTCCTGAAGTAAAAATTAAAATTCCAAAATTACATTTTTAGAGCTATTTTAACATTTCTGATTGTGGTTGATATATGATATAAGAGAGTATCATATGATATATAATATGAAAAGAGTATTTCATTGAAATAAATATCAGTGAAGATGCATAATATGAAAATAGAGATTAATAATATTACTTCTTCCTCCATGTGATTAAATATCATTACTTGTGTTTTATCACGGTGATATATAATTCAGTATTTTGAATACATGTAAATGATTTGGGGGGAGATAATGTATAATAGGAAGAAAATGATATTTTTCTAAAATTTAAATGTATACCAGAATTCCATATATTTAATAATGATTTATAGAACTTTAAATAATGTCCAAATATTCCATTTAAAATGGATGTTACTCTTTCCTGTAGAGAGGACCATTGGACAAAATTGGGTAGGAATCACCATGGAAACAGTGATTCCCTGCCCCCTTGTCAATTTCTTAGGAAGTGTATGGAAGACAGACAGACTGATTCACACTAATGGTGAAGTGGTGTGAAAGACCACCTGCTCTTTATTTTTCCTGTCTTAGCTGGATGGCATCACCGACTCGATGGACATGAGTTTGAGTGAACTCTGTGAGTTGGTGATGGACAGGGAGTCCTGGCGTGCTGTGATTCATGGGGTCGCAGAGTCGGACACAACTAAGCAACTGAACTGAACTGAGAGCATGTATATTTTTCCCTTTTTCCTGCCAGTCCAGACTGTCACCAAGTCACATCAGTTTGTTTTTCCAAAATATATCCTGTATCAAATTCTTTTCTGACTCCCACCCCAGTGTCCCTAGACAAGTGACCACCATGTTTCTTCTAGATTACTCCTAAGGTTCATCCTTTGCACACATCTTTTTAAAACTTGAGTTTTTTAACTCAACCTACAATTTGCCACTTGATATGAAATCCACATGCCTTTCTGTGGTTTCTTAAGGCACCACATGATTGATCTGCCACTAGCTTTCATCTGGAACCTCATCTGACCGCTCTCCTGATTGTGTTTGATTTTTCAGCCACAAGGAAACTTCACATTTTTCTGCTCAAATGTTACTCTCAGAGGGGAGTAACGTTACTGATCAGCAATAGTGCCTATAGACCACCAAGAGTCTCTACTATTTCATTGTCTCATTTTACATTCTTCATAGCATTTATTATTATGTGAAAAAATTATTTATGTGTTTCCTGGTTTATCATCTGTCATTCCTGCATATTTTCTTAAAGACAGGAATCTTTCCTGTATTTGTTACCAATTTACCACCCACAGTTATTGTGGATGGAAAATACCAATGTCTAAACAAAGCATGTTGCAGCCATCAAGTCATCAGTCACTGCAGCCACCCCAGCTGTGCACCCTGATGGGATTCCTGACAGAGAAGGAGGATACTGGCCCTAGATAGTTAAAGTGCATATCAGAGGAACGATTTCAGTTAGCACAGACTCTTGCATCTTCCCATACATAGAAAAGTGCTAAATTCATTAACCTAAACTTCTTTTTTAAACTTTTTGAACTTCTTTTTAAAACTGAATTTCAGTTTTTTCAACTTTTCTTTAATTAATAGTAATTTTTTGATATTCCATTATCTGATTTTTGTTGCAAAACTCCTATGTATCCTGACTCCTCCCTTCTCTTTTCAGAGTAGTCCCTCAGAGTGACCTCAGAGACTATCTTCTGGGCTTAGGTCCTTAATTTTGTCCACCAAATAAAACTTAATTTTCAACTGCTGCATTGTGCAGTTTTTTCAATCAACATTATAGTAGTGCTGGGCACACAATAAGTTCTCTTTAAATATTTGTTAAATTTTTAAATGAATAAGTGAAACTACACTTTGTTAGGAAGCGGAGACTGCCCAGTCCACTAGATAAATGTCAAAATGATGAAATATACGATAGAGGATAATTGAGGTCTAATTCAGGAAGAAGACTGAATGAAAGAAGCAAATCCATGGAGCCTGAATGGGTCAGTTAAACCAATAGATTCAGAATTGGAGAGAATCAGGGTAAGAGCGAGAGCAGGTGAGCCAGGCATGGGGAGGGTGAAAAAGGAGAGATCCCTGGACACACTAAAAAAGCAAGCCTGCCATGGAACCCTGAGGAATTAAATGTAGAAGAAAGAGGTCGTCCAAGCAGACAGAAAAGTTTAGCTGTAATGCACATTCTTTCTCCATTACCTTCCTCCATAAATAAATAATACTAACATAATGAGATAAAGAGATCAGACAAGCCTGTTGTTGAATCCTGACTCTTTTTTTATTTTAAACAAATTGTGAGACCTTAAAAACAAGTAATTTCACTGCTTTTTAGTTTATTTTTTTTTTTTTTTTTAAGGAAAAATTGGGGAGAGTAACGCCTGTGTGACAGGGACATGGGAAGATTAGTGTAAGTGCCATAAACAAGCCATGCATTTATGTAATTGCTGTTGTTATTACAGCACTGTAGATGGCAAAACAATGACAAAAAAAATCCCCATAATTGTGAAAACTGATTCTTTGAAAGTTATGTCTATTTGGCTTTGTAATGACAATGGTTATTAATACAATAAAATCTGAAGTGAAAGTCAAAATTAAATTATTTCTATAACACTTCCTTTTAAAAAGTTCAGTGTTCTTGCAACACACACCATACTAGGTTTCGTTACATCAACAATACAGAGTTCCCAGAAGAATTTCAGAACATGAAATATATTCTTCAAATAAGAAAGGAAGGAAGTGACAAAGGGGGAAACAGAAGAGATCAAAAGTAGAGATGATTCTCAGGGATAATTTGTTCCTTAGCAACTAAACTATGGTAACTTTCTGATTTATTTCATTGCTTTGGCGCTATGGATGTCATATTGTTACCTTAAGATAGCTTTTGTTTTATATGTTTTTCGCTTGTTTTTATAAACATGGTTGATGAAAACCTTTGTGGGAAATTACTTTCTAAGGTTGATTATCTGTTAATGACAATCTACTTTCTCAAAATTGATTTACTTCAGTTACTTAAAAGTTTTATTCAAGCATTGTCTTCCATGGTGGGTTGGGGGAAAGAATAGAATCATCACCCTCATTTGCTGTCTAATCTCCGACTATCCTTTGGATTTAGTATTCCTTGTATTTTCTGTTGAAATTATTTTTTTCATCTTTAAATGTTACTTATATTTTCCTTCAGAAATCTCTCTGTTGGGTGATGTTAATAATTTAGTTAAAATGCATGAAATTAGTTTAGTAGCTTAAGGGTATAAACTATTAGCAATTAAAATGTATACTAGGTTGATTTCAGCCATTTTTAAAATTATTGCTATTGTAATGACACTCTTTCTTGTTGCTATAAGTGTATTTTAACTTCATATGTTTTACCTGACTGAACATGAAATTGTAATACTCCATTTTTTAAAAATGAGACTGATGGTGTTTAACTTGAGTAAATTCTCTTTCTCTCTCGTTAAATGATCAAGACTGAAGAACAACTCTAATATTAACACTGAGGATGTCAGGTATACAAACAAGATATTTTAAATAAAAAGCCAGGTTTTAAAATTTTATTTTTATGGTTTAATTGAAATATAGTTGATTTCCAATGTTGTGTTAATTTCTTCTTTACAGTAAAATGATTCAGTTTTATATATATATATACATTCCTTTTAATGTTGGTTTTCATTATGGCTTATCACAGAATATTAAATATGGTTCTCTGTGCTATACAGTAGGACCTTGTTGTTTATCCAGTCTATATATACTACTTTGCATCTGAAGACTCATTACTTTATAAGTAGATGCTTTCTAAGTAACTAGATCTTCAACTAAATTTAAACATTTTTCAAAACAAGTTGAGTGTAAAATACTCTCTACCAGCATTAAAGTGATGAAAAGGAAATAAATGAAAAATGTCTTCTTTCCCCAAGAGTTATTTAGTACATCATATTATTGACTTAGACATAAAACTTGGGATAGGATATTCGAAGCCTTTAATGGGATATTTTATGATAGAAAAGTCAGTGATTAAATTATCTTCCTATAGGGGAAAATAAATTATAAAAAACCTTCTTCAATATATATCATTTTCTACGTTTGTTTCATCTTATAGCTTCCAAACTATTTTTCAATATAGTTATTTAGCCTGCTTCTATTTGGGATAATGATATCTAAACTCCATCACAGTTTAAAAATCTAAAATAAGCTACTAAATTTAAAGAATCAATCTTGGAAAAGATTGCACTCTTGAGATATATTGATTTCTAGCTATGGAATATATTTCTGGACTGTTTTTTATAAAATATTTCATTATAATATAATCTATGACAAACACTGAAATAAAGTGCATCTGTGTACTGAATACAGAAATACCAAAAAAGGAAAAAAAGAAAAAAATGAGTGAATGGAAACAAAAAGACCTTAATATTTCTGAGCTTACTGAGCAGACAGAGGGTGTTCACTAATAACAGGTCAGGATTCTCTATCAATAGAAAAGGACAAAGGATTAAGGGAGATGAAAATCAAAATTAATTAAAAATTGATAAAAAAATGTTATATCAAAATGTTTATAGTAATTTTAAATCTGACCTGAGCCTCACCTCCACAGTTGCAAAGCCTTGTCCAAGCAGTCATATGTAAAGCTCGGAGCCATCCATAATCACTGGAGAATGTGAACACCTCCTGGTGAAATGGCTCTTTAAAGTCTAAGGAGGTGAGAAGCCGACCACAGCAGGTGCTCTGTGCGCCCTAAAGTGAAAGTGAAGTCACTCAAGTCACTCAGTCATGTCCGACTCTTTGTGACCCGTGGACTGTAGCCCACCAAGCTCCTCCATCCATGGTATTCTCCAGGCAAGAATACTGGAATGGGTTGCCATTTTCTTCTCCAAAGCACATCCTAAAGAGGAAGAAGAGGAAGAGGTGGGGTTACTGACTAGCAGGTAAACACCCACCAGTCTGTCAACTCACACCTCTGCCAGCAGGGTCTGGAATGTACTCAGTGAGGACAGTTTAGGCAAAATAACTTCCCTCCAAAGTACTCTTTTTCTCAAAGATGTTTTTCTTATTGGACCAAAATTTATTCTATAAGCAAATAGATTATATATTGAGATTTGTTCATTTACAACTTTAAAGGTTTTTTTTTTTTAATTCTCAGCAACATAAAAACAGTTCTATTTTGATTTTGAATGCACAGAGTTTTAAAAGCCATCATTAATTTTTTAGCAGAAAGAGTTATATTTATATATATATATTTTTGCAGGTTTGCTTTTGAAATTTTTTTTTTCTGAAAGTGCTTCCTATGAGAATGTATCAGGGATTACCATATGGCTCAATTTAAAGCATTTTGTCAGATATTTAATTTTATTAGCTATAGAAAATATTTTCTTTGTTGTTGGAGTGAAAAAAATGCATGATTGAAATGCAGACTAATATTAACTTACTAAGGTAATTATGTAAAATAAATACTACCTCAATGATGATATAGTATATAATTAGCTATATCTGCAAGGTAGTTTATTTAGCTCAAAAATGTTTTGATATATATTTTATGTGTGTGTATATTTGTCAAAAAAAAACAGAGGTCAGTAAGCTGCGATATGATAGAATATTAGTTTTTTTTTCTTGCATCCCTATAAGTATGGAAATCCAAATATCCTCATTTAATTTCAGAAATGCTTAATTCTCACCTTTCTGTATGTAAATTATATTTTGTAGAAAATACTGAAAGATAGTTTTTAATTCTATGTTATGTACCGTCTTTTTTCAAAATAGATTAATAGCTGTCTTTCTCATTTTCACTGTCTCTTCTTAGGAGGCATAAATTCCTTTTATTTTAGTTTATCTATGATATAATTTAAAGAAGTTAATCTACCAAGGTATGTATTAATACATATAATTTATAATTTAACCAAATAGGAATAATTACTTGAAAATACATGGAACTATTTCTGTGTATTTTCAAGTAATTAGAAATGCATAGTCAGTTGCATTTCTAATTAGAATACATATTCTGTTCAAGAAAAAGTACTGAAAGAAAGAAAAGAACAATTTTCCTAAGCTTTATATTCCAAGGAATTATTAAAATAATGACACTTCCATATTTGTATTTAAGGCTGAATATTTACTTAGACTCATACTACTTAAGATTAGTTATATCAGTTCATCTCTCTGTCAGCTCTCTTTGTCTCTGTCTCTCTCTTATTCTTTCATTTCTATCTCTGTCATTCACACTTCTCTGGTGAAGAGAATGAAAACTTTGAAATTAAAGTAATATTGTTAATTCACATGTAATGGTTATAAGGCAGTTACCTACTAAAATGTCTTGAGCCCATTTATAAGAATCATAATAAAGATATCAAAGAAGAAAATGAAATTAAATTTGCTATGTCAGTTGATCTTAATAATGGCATTCCTGGCAACTAAGTCAAAAGATAAATGCTGAGTTTTAGAATTTCATAAATACAATTATATTTATTCTTGTTTTTCTGTATAGCACTTTAATAGGACAGATAAATCACTTGTCCATTTATTTGACAAATATGTACTGAGTTACCTATAAAAGCACAGGGATTCAGGACCTTCCTTAAAGGAACACACAGGTCACTGATAAAGACAGAGATTTAAATTGGTAATAAATTTTACGTGGTTGAGAGCCTCATTACTTGAGGCTGGTCCATGATCCAAGAGCATCAGCATCACCTTGGAACTTGTTAGAAATGCAGAATCTCAGATTCCGTCCCAGATTAATGAATCAGAATCTACATGTTAACAAGATCTCCAGGTGATTTATATGCACATTAAGTCTGAACAGCACTATTTAGAGTATCTATATAAATTTCAACTGCACTTAACTGCTCCAGAAATCTCACTTCTGAGAATCAATCTTACCAAAATAATAGCAAGAGTCTGCAACTACACATCACAAAAATGTTCATTATAGCATTGTTTGTAAACTGCTCCATGAAACTTCTATTTCATTCAGGGTGTATTCTGTTCCATCTCTCCTTGGAACTATATGTTTCCAGTTACTTTTTTATTCATGTTGTTATTCTATAGGAACTATTGTTTCTGGGCAATTTTGTTTAGAAATATTTCTGACAACTTGTGGGGGATAACTGTTAATAAGCATAAGGTCGGTTGCTTTCTTTTAGAGTGTTTTGCAAAACATATTATGTTTTTGTCAAAGCTGTATAAGGCTAGCTATTTTCTTTGCAAAGTATCTGGCAGATGCCAACTGGTATTAAGCCAACATGTCTGTTTTTTACTGTCTTTATATATTCGACTTTGCTCCTTATCAGAATTCTGTTTTTTCTAGATTTTTTTCCCCTTCTATTTGTATCTAAAACCCTGTCTTTTTTCTACAACACTATGTTAGTGGAAAGATACATGTCTTCAGGGGATATACCTTTTAACACAAAAAGCTAGGAAACAATGATCATTAGCAGTGAGAGTAAACACTGAAAAGTGAAGTAAAATTTAAAAAGACAGAGATACTTAAAATATAGTAACACTTGGAGAATTTTTTCAGGAATGAAAAACACAAGGAATAATGTGACCTGTTATTACCAAAAATAGGATAACAATTTTGAACTAAAACAATACATCAAAAGTAAAACCTACAATTACATTTAAACTGTATTTGCACTGGTTGTTCCTGTTATTCTACTCTTATAGCAGTTTTTGATACATGAAACTCACACAAAAGCAAAATAGACATTCACAGTAAGATTTTCAAGGATAAGAAAGTTGAATTACTGGGAAGATATTTGCCATAAATGCACTTTTTTTTTTTTCCGCCTGGGTGGAATGATATATACTGGAGTCAGTATACTAGTCCATGGGTAGTAGCAATATTAAAATAAAATACAGAAAACATCCAAGAGTTACCGTCATTGCAGTTAAAAAAGAAATAACCTCAAAACTCAGTGCACTGCAACTACACAACACAATACTTGTTGTGTCTCCCCAGTATTATGTCTTTTCAGTATATATGGATCCCGTGCTCTGAGTGTCTGCTCATTCTGGGAATTAAGTTGAAAAAGGCTCTCATTGGAACATGCTATCTTACTGGCAGACGGCAAAGGCATAAAAAGAAAAAATGAGCGTAATAACTTTCTGATGTGTTTCAAAAGTTGTACTGAATCAGGGAACATCTGGCTCTTATGAATTCTGCTGACCTTATCATTTTCTATTTTCGATACCAAGTTAAAGGGCAGCACTCACTGTTCTTTACAATGGACCATTAATACACACATGGGCTTCCCTGGAGGCTCTGTGGTGAAGAATACCCTTGCCAATGGAATAGAGGCGGGTTCGATTCCTGGGTCAGGAAGATCCCCTGGAGAAGGAAATGGCAACCCACTCCAGTATTATTGCTTGGAGAATCCCGTGGACAGAGGAACCTGATGGGCTACAGTCCATGAAGTCACAAAGAGTCAGACATAACTTAGTGACTGAACAACGGCAATACACACGTGCATGTTTCCATCCATGACGCAATTAAAATTGCAAATAATAAACTACTGCCTTTTATTGATTTATTTGTACATTCTGTTACTCATTCTCTTTTCCATTGCTTTTGATTGTGAAATTTTGAAAGCATTACCTTCATCCCTAAAAACTATATATGTAGAATGCAAATTGAGAAGATCCAAGTGAAAAGGTAATAGAATGAAAGTTCTTTCATTTCTGTTTCTCCTGGACACAAAATCAACTCTTGAAAACCAGGACAGAAAAATACATAACTGTGACATCCACAATATATGGAATATACCTAATCTTACCCTATGAACTAACACTAGGATATCATTAAAGTCATGATTTTCTTTGTGGTTTTACAGTCCTCTGTTTTGCATTCTCTATGAAAGCAATCTTCAGTATGTGCTTTTAAAGTCCATAAACCTCCACAGCATTTTAGTTGTAAAAGGCACAGCTGCATGATTTCTATGTGAAATAATCACATCTTTTTATATCTACAATCATTAATCCTTTTCACTTTCTAATGGACTCAGAATGTTGAATCACTTGAAAATCACATTTAGTTTTTACAAAATGGGTGGATGTCCTTTGGCATTCATGTCATGCTTATGAGCTACAGCTGGCTTTAAAAATGTGAATGAAAATTACTTTTGAAAACAAAATTGTGGTTGATTGAATAATATATCACTTTTCAAATCTGAATATCTTTACATAGAATTGTGATGTACTTATGTATTAGTTCTTTCAGTTCAATCATTCAGTCGTGTCTGACTCTTTGCAACCCCATGGACGGCAGCACATGAGACCTCCCTGTCCACCAACTCCCGGAGTTTACTCAAACTCATATCCATTGAATCAGTGGAGCCATCCAACCATCTCATCTGTCATCCCCTTCTCCTCCCACCTTCAAACTTTCCCAGCATCAGGGTCTTTCCAAATGAGTCAGTTCTTTGCATCAAGTGGCCAAAGTATTGGAGTTTCAGCTTCAATATCAGCCCTTCCGATGAACATTCAGGACTGATTTCCTTTAGGATGGACTGGTTGGATCTCCTTGCAGTCCAAGGGAATCTCAAAAGTCTTCTCCAACATCACAGTTCAAAAGTATCAATTCTTCAGTGCTCAGCTTTCTTTATAATCCAACTCTCATATCCACACATGACTACTGGAAAATCCATAGTCTTGACTAGATGGACCTTTGTTGGCAAAATAATGCCTCTGCTTTTTAATATGCTGTCTAACTTGGTCATAACTTTTCTTCCAATGAGTAAGCATCTTTTAAGTTCATGGCTGCAGTCACTATCTGCAATGATTTTGGAGCCCGCCAAAATAGTCTGTCACTGTTTCCATTGTTTCCCCATCTATTTGCCATAAAGTGATGGGACTGGATGTCATGATCTTAGTTTTCTGAATGATGAGCTTTAAGCCTACTTTTTTACTCTCCTCTTTCACTTTCATCAAGAGGCTCTTTAGTTATGCTTCACTTTCTGCCATAAGGGTGGTGTCATCTGCATATCTGAAGTTATTGATATTTCTCCCAGCAGTCTTGATTCCAGCTTGTGCTTCCTCAAGCCCAGCATTTCTCATGATGTACTCTGCATATAAGTTAAATAAGTCAGGTGACATATACAGCCTTGCTGCTACTGCTTCCAAGTCACTTCAGTTGTGTCCAACTCTGTGTGACCCCATAGACAGTAGCCTACCAGGCTCCTCTGTCCCTGGGATTCTCCAGGCAAGAACACTGGAGTGGGTTGCCATTTCCTTCTCCAGTGGATGAAAGTAAAAGGGAAGTCACTCAGTCATGTCCGACTCTTTGCGACCCCATGGACTGCAGCCTACCAGGCTCCTCCGTCCATGGGATTTTCCAGGCAAGAGTACTGCAGTGGGGTGCCATTGCCTTCTCCGATATACAGCCTTGATGTACTCCTTTTCCTATTTGGAACCAGTCTGTTCCATGTCCAGTTCTAACTGTTGCTTCCTGACCTACACACAGATTTCTCAAGTGGCAGGTCAGGTGGTCTGGTATTCCCATCTCTTGAAGAATTTCCCACAGTTTATTGTGGTCTACACAGTCAAACACTTTGGTGTAGTCAGTAAAGCAGACATTGATGGTTTTTTGTAACTCTCTTGCTTTTGTGATGATCCAGCAGATGTTGGCAATATGATCTCTGGTTTTTCTGCCTTTGCTTAAAGCAGCTTGAACAGCTGGAAGTTCACAGTTCTCATATTGCTGAAGCCTGACTTGGAGAATTTTGAGCATCCCTTTGCTAGCATGTGAGAGGAGTACTATTGTGTGGTAGTCTGAACATTCTTTGGCATTGCCTTTCTTAGGGACTGGAATGAAAACTGACCTTTTCCAGTCCTGTGGCCACTGCTGAGTTTTCCACATTTGCTGGCATATTGAGTGCAGCATTTTCACAGCATCATCTTTTAGGATTTGAAGTACCTCAACTGGAATTCCATCACCTCCACTAGCTTTGTTTATAGTGATGATTCCTAAGGCCCACTTGACTTCACATTCCAGGATGTTTGCCTCTAGGTGAGTGATCACACCATCGTGATTATCTGGGTTGTGAAGATCTTTTTTGTACAGTTCTTCTGTGTATTCTTGCCACCTCTTCTTAATATCTTCTCCTTTTGTTAGGTCCATAACCATTTCTGTCCTTTATGGAGCCCATCTTTGTTTGATTGTATTATATTATATTTTCCTCAGTTTTTCTTAGAATATTTGTTATTTTTCTTTCATTTATCCTATTATACAATAATTATATGATAGAATATCTATCCATAGGAAATGCAAAAGTTTCTATCAATTTTTAACTTTAGTATATTATAATCAGTAAGAGTACATCATGAGAAACGCTGGGCTGGATGAAGCACAAGCTGGAATCAAGATTACCGGGAGAAATATCAATAACCTCAGACATGCAGATGGCAGAAAGTGAAGAACTAAAGATCGTCTTGATGAAAGTGAAAGAGGAGAGTGAAAAGGTTGGCTTAAAGCTCAAGATTCAGAAAACTAAGATCATGGCATCCGATCCCATCACTTCACAGCAAATAGATGGAGAAACAGTGGAAACAATGGCTGACTTTATTTTTCTGGGCTCCAAAATCACTGCAGATGGTGATTGCAGCCATGAAATTAAGAGACACTTACTCATTGGAAGGAAAGTTATGGCTAACCTAGACATTAAATAGCAGAGACATTACTTTGCCAACAAAGATCCGTCTAGTCAAGGCTATGGTTTTTCCAGTGGTCATGTATGGATGTGAGAGTTGGACTATAAAGAAAGCTGAGCACTGAAGAATTGATGCTTTTGAACTGTGGTATTGGAGAAGACTCTTGAGAGTCCCTTGGACTGCAAGGAGATCCAACCAGTCCATCCTAAAAGAGATTAGTCCTGGGTGTTCATTGGAAGGACTGATGTTGAAACTGAAACTCCAATACTTTGGCCACCTGATGCAAAGAGCTGACTCATTTGAAAAGACCCCAGTGGTGGAAAGATTGAGGGCAGGAGGAGACGGGGCAACAGAGGATGAGATGGTTAGATGGCATCATCGACTAGATGGACATGGGTCTGGGTAGACTCCTGGAGTTGGTGATGGACAGAGAGGGCTGGCATGCTGTGGTTCATGGGGTTGCAAAGAGTTGGACATGACTGAGCGACTGAACTGAACTGACCTGAATCAGTAAGTGTGTTAAAGAAACAGTTATCTGGACATTTGACAAAGAACAGTAAGGCAGATTTTATGCATTGGGCCTCCTACAATAGAGTTGTATAGCAGGGGAGATTGTGCTTAATTATGAGCAGAGCCAGAAAAAATAGTGCATTTAGTCTATGAGCAGAGTAGAAGGGTTGGTAGATAGAGTATTACAGAGAAGGCAGAGTAATTCTTTTTGAAGTGACCTAACAAGAATCTTGCTGAAAGCAGACCAGGGTTACCAAATGTCACCAGGGAGATGGTAGTGGATGAGGGATTTGGTCAGCTATTAAACATGATCAGATGTTCAGGCTAGGGGATTCTTGCTAGAATGACTTGACAGAATTCTTCCTAAAGTTGGACTCTCACATGCCTATAGAAAGAGTCTAGTCAAAGCAAGCTCATAGGAGCTCGTCTTGAGTCATCAAGGAGAAAAACTTTCTCAACTGATTTCTTTTTTCAAACTTGTGAAATTTGCTAAGGATTTTTAATGGAATATATGGCCAATATGTTCTATGTACTGTTGAGAAGAAATTTTCATTTCCTCTTTATTATTATAAGGTTTCATATTTCACTAGATGATCTATCTTATTAGGGAGGTTGTATAGATCTCTATCATTACATTTTTACCCCCACTGAATATATCTAGGTCTAGGAAACATGTTCTGAAGTCTCATAACATTGTCAGCATATGGATATTTTAACCTATATCTTCTGTGTTCCACTTTATGAAAAGTGTTTCAGTTAAAGCAGATTTGCAAGTTTTAATCTTTAGCACTATTCAGTCTACTTAGTTTTCTGATGTAATAATTTTGGCCTGAAGAGATAATTAATTTTTCTTTCTTTTTTATTTACTTTTGTCAAGATATCTTTGTCATTTGGTTTTTAACTGTATTTAAGAAGAGACATTGTTTGCTGTCTTAGTCTGTTCAGGCCGCTATAGAAAATACCAATGACTGGGTAACTTGTAAACAGCAGAAACGTCTTGCTCAAAGTTCTGGAAGCTAGAAGTCAGAGATCAGAATGCCAAGATGGTTGAGTGAGGGCTGTCTTCCAGTCACAGATTTTTCCTTGTATATGTTCATTGCAGGAGGGACAAAGAATCTTTCAGGAGACTCATTTACAAAGCATGACTTCCATTCCTGAGCGCTCTGCTCTCATAAGCCAGGCATGTTCCACAGACCCCACCTCCTAATACCATGATCTTAGAAGGACAGAATTTCAGCATATGAATTTTGTGAGACGCAAAATTCAGATCATAGCACTTGCATGTGTCATTGAGCTGCCTTATGACTTCTTAGATCATAAGAAGATAATAGCACTGATCTTTCTGTCTCCATGTGCAAGATGTTTGCTTAGGTACATGTGTGAGTTGGTCTCAGATTCAGTGAGACGAAATTTCCAAACCAGTTCATCCTTCCCTTCAGGGGTAAATTACTGCTGTTTTTGTTTGTTTGTTTGTTTGTTTTTCTTATCATATTTGACATAAATATTTCCTTTTTGCTTTCAGATGTTCCCATCTGAAGGCTGTTTACCATGCAAATGACTTAATGCTGTTGATAATTTTATCCACTCGTTCATATTTTTGAAGTTTTTTTTTTTCCTTCTGTATTTCTAATCTGCTTCATTTCCAGGAAGTGTGTGTGTGTGTGTGTGTGTGCGTGTGTGCACGCACACGCACATGCACACACTCAGTTGTGTTTCACTCTTTGTGATCCTCCGGAATGTAGCCCACCCAGGTCACTCTGTCCATGGAATTTTCCAGGCAAGAATATAGGAGTGAGTTGTCATTTCCTTCTCCAGGGGATCTTCCAGAACCAGGGATCAACCCACATCTCTTGCATCTCCTGCTTTGGCATGCTGAGGTCCAAATACATGCTAAGAATGCAACTTTCTGAAATAACATTGTTGACACATTATTTCTGATAGCAACTCACCTTATCTCTTGCAGAGAAGTAGAAACTGTCACTTAGAATTAGATGGTCACTAGACTGTGTCATTTTAAAATTGGCATTATTTTTAATTTTGAGAAGACAAGCAAACTCTTCTGCTAGAAATCTTATTTGGTGTTTTAGGAAACTGGCTTGCCAATTTGTCAATGGGCATAAAGCCACCTGAACAGATGGGTTTCTGAAAGAATGAGAACAAGCTTCAGGTCTGACAATTATATGCTAGATAACTCAGGAATCTGGAAGTCTGAGGATGGCAAGTTCTTAATGTTAGTCTTAAATGGCACTGACACTTTTTTATCAACAGTCAACATTGAAAACTGCAGCTTAACTGTAATTTGCTTAACTTCAAATTTTACCTTAAAGGGTCCATTGACAAGTACCTAAAGCTCCCATGGATGGATGTTAGTGATTTCTACAAAGCTATCAACATGCAATAATATAATATTTAATGTCATGTATTTGTTGTTGTTTAGTCAGTCATGTCTGACTTTTTGTGACCCCATGGACTGTAACACACAAGAAACCTCTGAACTTCAGTTCAGTTCAGTTCAGTTCAGTTCAGTTCAGTGACTCAGTCATCTCCAACTCACTATGACCCCATGAACTGCATCACACCAGGCCTCCCTGTTCATCATCAACTCCTAGAATTTACTCAAACTCATGTCCTTGGAGTCGATGATGCCATCCAACCATCTCATCCCCTTCTCCTCTGCCTTCAATCTTTCCCAGCATCAGGGTCTTTTCAAATGAGTCAGTTCTTCACATCAGGTGGCCAAGGTATTGGAGTTTCACCTTCAGCATCAGTCAGTCCAATGAATATTCAGGACTGATCTCCTTCAGAATGGACTGGTTGGATCTCCTTGCAGTCCAAGGGATGCTCAAGAGTCTTCTCCAACACCACAGTTCAGAAGCATTAATTCTTCAGTGCTCAGCTTTCTTTATAGTCCAACTCTCACATCCACACATGACTACTGGAAAAAATATAGCTTTGACTAGATGGACCTTTGTCAGCAAAGTAATGTCTCTGCTTTTTAACATGCTGTCTAGGTTGGTCATAACTTTTCTTCCAAGAAGCAGGTGTCTTTTAATTTCAGGGCTGCAGTCACCATCTGCAGTGATTTTGGAGCCCCTCAAAATAGTCTCTCACTGTTTCCATTGTTTCCCCATTTATTTGCCATGAAGTGATGGGATCGGATGCCATGATCTTAGTTTTCTGAATATTGAGATTTAAGCCAACTTTTTCACTCTCCTCTTGCACTTTTGCTTTCTGCCATAAGAGTAGAAAGCATAGAAATAACCTGCATACATGAGGTTATTTATATTTCTCCCAGCAATCTTGATTCCAGCTTGTGCCCAGCATTTCTCATGATAACTCTGAGCTTAATACACATATTTATATAATTATATAGGCACATATATGTTTTCTCTGCGTTTTACAGATACAATTGAAAACAGCTAAGGTTTTGAAGTGGTCTTCCAAGATGGCTGAGTGGTAAAGAATCTGCTTGCCAATCAGGAAATGCAGGCTTGATCCTTGGGTCTGAAAGATCACCTGGAGAAGGAAATGGTTCCAGTATTCTAGCCTGAGAAATCAAGAGTCAGACATGACTTAGCAACTAAACAACAATATTTTTTAATATACTTGATCAAGTTTCCATTTGCCATAATGATCTATAGTAACTATTGTTTGTTTTACATATTTTCTTATCTTAATTTGCTTAATTTGGGGGCCACATTAGTGTTAGATAAGCTAAACCATACAAAAGAGTCAATAAAATCTAGAGAAAAAAATTCCACAAAAGCTTTCTATTCAATGCTTACTAAATAGGTATTCACAACCATCATCAATCATCCCGGGTACTTTTCTAGGTATGTGTGAAGTATTTGTGAACAAAAATATAAACAAAACTCCCTGCCCATTTGTTATTTGTCACTCTTTTTTTCATAATGGTTATAATCTAGGCTTCCTCAGTAGCAGGTAATTTAAACACTGATTTTATGTGGAAAATGGAATAATGTAAAATATTATTCATGCAGGAGAGGAGTCACTCACAATTTTTGTGGACAAGCGGAAGCTGAGCAAACGATCTGAAGGAAGTGACCCCAGCACCAATAGCTCCTCGGTTACTCTGGAGACTCTACATCAACTGGCTGCTTCCTATTTCATCGACAGGGACAGCACCCTTCGGAGACTTCACCACATTCAAATTGCATCCACTGCCATAAAGGTATGAATATGTTAATCCTATGATTATATCATACCATGAGGCTTCCCTGGTGGTTTAGTGGTAAAGAATCTGCCTGCAGTGCTGGAGACTGGGTTTCAATCCCTGGGTCGGGAATATCCTCTGGAGAAGGGAATGGCAGCCAACTCCAGTATTCTTGTCTTGAGAATTCCATGGACAGAGGAGCCTGGTGTTCTATAGACCATGGAGTTGCAAAATAGGATATGACTTAGTGACTAAACCATCATATCATACCATTGTGTTTTCTGTCTCTAAAATCCGTTTCTATGTATGTTCATGGCTCACTGATGTAAACCATGGTGTCTTGAAGAATAATGTGTTATTTCCTTTTGTTTTGAGTTTTGCAGTACATTTAAGATGAAATTATATATATATATTTTTTCATGTAATTTTGTTAACTAGATAACTGGATTAAGGTTTTTCAAGTCAGAGCATTAATTGAAATGCACATGAATTGAGTTTATCCTTGACTACTTAGACTCACACACAAAGCGTACATGGACTTTTGTAAAACTTCATAATTTGATTGTGTGCATTTAAAACCATTATCCTGAGTAGTAGATGACTGGGCTCAAAATGAGGCAGTGACACAAAAATCATTAAGAAGTCAAGGAGTAATTCCCTCTTTGTTTTTAAAGACACGGTTAAGGAGTACAAGTAGTTGTTTCTAAGTTTCTAGAAGTCAATATGCACCATAATCTGGAACTAGTGGACAAATCCTTGTGTTTGCTAAAATCTTTAGCCTTTGACTCAACTAAATTTGACTTTATGAAAGCTGAGAGAATGGGGAAACAGGATACCTTTAATTTTCAGAAGAAAGAGAAAGAGAGAAAGACACACACAGAGAGAGGCAGTAGTTTCCAGAACAATAGATGTTTTTGACATATTTCTCTGGCAGTTTGGATAAGCGTGTTATTGTTGTTTGGGTTTGGCCAGGGGCCACTGTAAAATTAACAGACCATAGAGTTGGCACAATGTCATGGTGTGATTCTGGACAAAGTAGTAAGAACAAAATAAAACATAAAGAGCATTTCTTAGTGTTTTAAATGTAACATGTCATAATTAATATAAAAATCAGTCATTAAATATATCATTTTATTGCTTTGTGAGATTAAAATTAGTATCTATATTTTTTCAGTTACTTGAAAAATTAGTACATTGATACGTTGAGAATGCTAGACAAATTAGCCCAAGGTACATCTTTTGTCCAAGATTCTCCTAGAGAAAATAAAAGGTTACATGAAAATATCTTTAGCTTAAGAGTTACACAAATAATAACTGCCGATTTCCAATATTGTTTGTAAATGAGGTTAAGAAAAAGGCTTCTGTAGAGATAAATTGTACAATTATAGTCTACCTCTGACCATAAGATTTAGGTTATATTGAGTAATCAAGTACATAAATAATATTTATGCCATATAGATACAAATGTGGCCAGCATGAATGCAAATGTATTAATTTTAAAATATTGTAAGGTAGAGTAGTATTGTATGTATTTAGCTTAAGGTTACTGAGAAGTAATAGGCTTTTTCAGAAATCAATTTCAGTGATATAAACAGTGACTTAAAGTATATTTTTGAATAGAAGACATCATTGTTGTAAGTGTGTTTATTATATGGCTATTGATTTTTCACTCAGTACACCAAGTAGAATTATACAATAGAGTTTTTGTATCCATAGTAAGTATTCATTCACAGTTCATATCAAAACTTAATGGATATTTGTACATACTCTTTTCTCCCAGAATAGAAATCTGTATCACAAAAGGCACATGTTTTAATGGCTAGGCTATTGTATGCAGGCAGTGTTCTTAGACACTGATGCTACAGCAGATGTTGATAAGACTTCATGGATGGTATAAATGAGCCAGCCTCAAAGTAGAAGTGACTTTTATAAGTGAGCAAACTCACAGTAGCTCTAGGGAACACAGAAGAGTAACCCGGAGTGTGAGAGTGAACAGTTTTGCCTTGAAAGGACTCCAGAAAATGCTCTTTATCCAGGAGTCTTGAAAAGGAGTTCTAATGCACACAATGGAAATAGTTTCTAAAATAATTATATTTATTTATTTTTGGCTGTTCTGGGTCTTGGTTGCTGTCTGGGCTTTTTTCTAGTTGCACTGAGCAGGGGCTACCCCTTAGTTGCGGTTCAAGGGCTTCTGATTGTGGTGGTTTCTCCTTGCAGAGCATGGGCTGTAGGGAATGAATGCAGGCTTCAGTAGTTTCAACTCCCAGGCTTTAGAGCACAGGCTTAGTAGTTGTGGTGCATGGGCTTAGTTGCTCTGTAGCATGTGGTATCTCACAGACCAGGGATCAAACCCATGTCTCCTGCATTGGCAGGCAGATTCTGTATCACAGTAACTAAGGAAGTCTCCATAATGGAAATATTTTAAAGTGTATGCAGCAGGGCTGGAAACAGAGGGAAAAAGTGGAACTTTAGATCAAGGAGGGGAAACAGAGAACAATATAGGAATGATACAGAGATGGATGGATTGTAAAGCAAAGTTCACATCTCTTATGTGTAACTAAGAAAAAAAAAAAAAGGGGCATGAGGTATGTGTACTGGGAGCAACAAGGTTCAGAAAATAATCTGAAAGTCCCCGAGGCCTGCAAGGGTGAGGTAGTAGGAGGTGGGAAAGAGGGGAGGGTGATCAGACTTTTCAGGATTAAATTTAAACATGGATGGAGTTCCCACCTAAGGCAGTAAAGTAACTAGTGATTATCTGACCCAGTGTCAGCTGCAGTCTGGGCTACTGCAAAAGCTATGGGAAAGATTCTTGAGCAGGTCTACAGGGTCCTTGAATTTCATGCACACTTTTATTATGCTGTGTAATTTCCTGGGGAGAATATCTTTTATTTTCCTTAGTGATCAAGTGTATAGATGAAAGATAAAAGACGTCCCTCCTCAAGTATAAGATTATAATTGCTTAGAATGTAATTGAACAGGGTGAAAGGGACTGAATGGCTAGGGTGGTAGGTGTGTAAGCAAAATCCAAGAGTATTCAACTTCTGAAATCCTTTTACTTGAATAAACAACTGACTGCAAAGTGCTTTTGTAGTATATTTGAAATCAAAAGCTGAACACTTCTACCAGCTCTCTAAAGGTTCTATGTGTAGCTTTTATATTTTAAAGATTCACACTAGGGATACCAAGATCTACAATTTCTTTGATTAGATTAAAAAAACCTTGGGTTTTAAGTGTCATGTAGTGGGCATGTAATTTCTTGAACAAATGTTTTATGAAGATATCTCATGATTCGTAGAATCTAGGAGACAGAGTATTGTTAAAAAATAAAGTCAAATAAGATCATTATCAGATAACAACAAAAATATTGTTAAATCTGCATTATCATGCCTGCTTTTATCATGCTAATTCTTTAAAAAACACAGGAGTTGGATAAATAGCATTAACTATAAGCCAGTTTCTAGAAAAGGAAATTGAACAAATGGTTGCTTTTATCTCTTATAATCATGAATGTAAATGTAGACTGAAGTTCATTAACACATCTATAAACAAAAAAGGAATGGCTCAAATGTGCATATAGCTTAATTAACTGCTATACTATTCCAATAATGGCATTTATGTCAAATATTATTTCTCAATATAATTATTAGTGCAAAAAATATCAAGTATAATGTCTAGGATTCTCCATTATTTTCAGAACATTCAATTAAATTGACTCAAGTTACCTAAAAAAAATCACACTAACATATTCTTTAGATTTATTTTGAAATAGTTGAATGAACTTTAATATATGATTGACAAAGATGAGAAAAATCAAAATATATATATTGTGGAAAATTTAATCTATTGCCTGATATGCTATATGCATTTTCCAAAATTTCCTTAATACTCTGTTTTAAACTAAAATTTTGACTCTGTTAAAACTCTAAAAGTTATTTTTCTAAAAGAAAAAATATAATAATATATGCCTAGCATTTTTCTAACATAGAAAATTTATTGGAAATATATTTAAAATTATGATATTTAGATTTTTTTCCCAACAAATTTAGTAAAAGCACAAACAATATGATAAAATCAACTTACAGGTCAATATTCCAGCTAAAAATCCATCTTCAAATGATGTTTTGGTCTTGCATAGTTTACTAAGGGTGTTGAAAGTGATATTGAGAAGAAGTTCCATGACTTTAGAGCTTCATTTATATTTCTGAAATTATAAAGATACATTAATATAAACCAAGAGCTATTCATAAAGTTAAGATATACATTAGAACATTAGAATATACAATGGAGCAAAGACAGTCTCTTTGATAAGTGGTGATGGGAAAGTTGGACCACAACACATGTGTCAGTAAACAAACTTTGGGAGTTGGTGATGGACAGGGAGGCCTGGTGTGCTGCAGTCCATGGGGTCACAAATATTGGACACAACTTAGCAACTGAACTGAACTGACTGAAAATAAACTCAAAATGGCTTAAAGACTTAAATATAAGACAGGGCATCATAAAACTCCTGGAAGAGAACATAGGCAACACATTCTCTGACATAAACCATATCAATGTTTTCTTAGGTCAATCTCCTAAGGCAATAGGAAGAAAACAACAACAGCAACAAAAATGGGACCTAATCAATTTCATAAGCTTTTGAACAGCAAAGAAAACCGCAAAAAAAAAAAAAAGGAAAAGACAACCAATGCACAGGAAGAAAATATTTGCAAATTATGTGGCCGATGAAGGCTTAATTTCCAAAATACCCAAGCAGGTCATACAGCTCAACAACGCAAAACAACCCAATCAAAATATGGGCAGCAGACCTAAACAGACTTAATTTTCTCCAAAGAAGACATACAGATCATCAACAAGCATATAATAAGATACTCAACATTGCTAATTATCAATAAATGTAAATAAAACCTACCATAAAATATTACCTCACCTGAGTCAGAATGGCCATCACTAAAATGTCTATAGATATAGTAAAGGCTGGAGGTCAGTTCTGTCACACAGTCATGCCCGACTCTGTGATTCCAATGTGAGTGTTCTTTAAAATTCAAACGCTAATCATGCTAAGTTGTCATTCCTTGTTCAGTTGCTCAGTCATGTCCGGCTCTTTGCAACCCCATGGACTGCAGCATGCAAGGCTTCCCTGTCCATCACCAACTCCCAAAGCTTGCTCAAGCTCATGTCCATCGAGTTGGTGATGCCATCCAACCATCTCATTCTCTGTCGTCCCCTTCTCCTCCTACCTTCAATCTTTCCCAGCATCAGGGTCTTTTCTAATAGGCCAGCTCTTTCTACCAGGTAGCCAAAGTATTGGACTTTCAGCTTCAGTATCAGTCCTTCCAATGAATATTCATGGTTATCTCCTTTAGGATTGTCTGGTTAAATCTCCTTGCAGTCCAAGGAAATCTCAATAGTCTTCTCCAACAACACAGTTCAAAAGCATCAATTCTTTGGTGCTCAGCCCTCTTTATTGTCCAACTCTCACATCCATACATGACTATGGGAAAAACCATAGCTTTGACTAGATGGACCTTCGTCAGCAAAGTAATGTCTCTTCTTTTTAATATGCTATGTAGGTTGGAGAGGGTGTGGAGAAAAGGGAACCCTCTTACAATGTTAGTGAAAATATAAATTGGTATAGCCCCTATGGTAACAGTATAGAAGTTCCTTGAAACACTAATAATAGAGTTACCATATGATCCAGCAATCTTATTTCTGGGCATTTATCTGGAGAAACTCTAATTTGAAAAGATACAAGTACCTCAATAGTTCAGTTCAGCTATTTACAATAGCCAAGACATATTCAGTTCAGTTAAGTTCAGTCACTCAGTCCTGTCCCATTCTTTGTGACCCCACGGACTGCAACATGCCAGGCTTCCCTGTCCTTCACTATCTCCTGGAGTTTGCTCAAAAACTCAGATCCATTGAGTCGGTGATGCCATCCAACCATCTCATCCTCTGCTGTCGCCTTTTCCTCCTGCCTTCAATCTTTCCCAGCATCAGGGTCTTTTCTGAGGAGTTAGTTCTTCACATCAGGTGGCCAAAGTATTGGAGCTTCAGCTTTAGCATCAGCCCTCCCAATGAGTATTCAGGGTTAATTTCTTTTAGGATTGACTGGTTTGATCTCCTTGCTACCCGAGGGACTCTCAAGAGTCTTCTACATCACCACAGTTCAAAGGCATCAATTCTTCGGGACTCAGCCTTTTTCATTGTTCAGGTTTCACATCCATACTTGACTACTGGAAAAACCATAGCTTTGACTATATGGACCTTTGTTGGCAAAGTCATGTTTCTGCATTGTAATATGCTATCTAGATTGACCATAGCTTTCTTCCAAGGAGCAAGCGTGTTTTTATTTCATGGCTGCAGTTACCATCTGCGGTACTTTTGGAGATCAGGAAAAATAAAGTCTCTCACTGTTTCCACTGTTTCCCCATCTATTTGCCATGAAGTGATGGGACTAGATGCTGTGATCTTAGTTTTTTGAATGTTGAATTTTCAACCAACTTTTTATCTCTCCTTTTTCACTTTCATCAAGAGGCTCTTTAGTTCCTCTTCATACTCCTATGTTGTACTATTGTGCAATGATTAAATTCTTGGAATCAAAAATCTCCAAATAATAAAGAATCATTTTTTTTTCATATTTAACATTTTCATATGCTTGATAACAACTTTGTAGTTTGCATTATGGATATTTATTTCCCCTGTGCCATGTCTTCATGGCTTTTGATAAATAATTTTGGGGGGGCAAAAGCCAAAACTATTTTTACTTTCTTTTGTTTTTAATCAAAATAATGTCTTATATATGTTTTGTTGTTGTTTTTCAGTTGCTAAGTCATGCCCAACTCTTTGTTACCCCAAGGACTGTAGCACACCTCCAGTCCTTCACTATCTCCTGGAGTTTGCTAAAACTCTTGTTCATTGAGTTGATAATGTTGACTAACTATCTCATCCTCTGCCACCCCCTTCTCCTTTGCCTTCAATCTTTTTCAGCACTGGGGTCTTTTTCAATGAGTCGGCTCTTTGCATCAGGTGGCCAAAGTATTGGAGCTTAAGATTCAGCATCAGTCCTCCTTATAAATAGTGGCATGTTGTCTGACTGTGACCGCATGGACTGCAGAACGCCAGGTCACCCTGTCCCTTACAGTATCCTGGAGTTCACCCAAGTTCATGTCCACTGAATTGATGATGCTATCTAACAGTCTCATCCTCTGCCACCCTCTTCTCCTTTTGCCTTCAATCTTTCCCAGCATCAGAGTTTTTTCCAGTGAGTCATCTGTTTGCATATTGGAGCTTCAGCTTCAACCATCCAAGTATCTCATTCCTTCCAATGAGTATTCAGGATTGATTTGCATTTGGTCTTATAGCAAATAGGTAGGAAAACAATGGAAACAGTAAGAAATTTATTTTCTTGGGCTCCAAAATCATTGTGGATGGTGACTGCAGCCATGAAATCAAAAGACACTTACTTGTTAGAAGAAAAGCTATGACAAACCTAGACAGAGTATTAAAAAGAGACATTACTTTGCCTACCCAGGTCCATATAGTCAAAGCTATGGTTTTTCCAGTAGCCAAGTATGGATGTGAAACCTGGACAGATAAAAAGGCTGAGTCCCAAAAAACTGATGCCTTTGAACTGTGGTGATGTAGAAGACTCTTGAGAGTCCCTTGGGTAGCAAGGAGATAAAACCAGTCAGTCCTAAAGGAAATTAACCCTGAATACTCATTGGGAGGACTGATGCCAAAGCTGAAGCTCCAATACTTTGGCCACCTGATGTGAAGAACTAACTCCTCAGAAAAGACCCTGATGCTGGGAAAGATTGAAAGCAGGAGGAGACAGGGATGATAGAGAATGTGATGGTTGGATGGCATCACCGACTGAGTGGTCATGGGTTTGAGCAAACTCTGGGAGATAGTGAAGGACAGGGAAGCCTGGTATGCTGCAGTCTACGGAGTAGCAAGAGTTGGACATGACTGAGTGACTGAACAACTCACATCTGTACATGACTACTAGAAAGACCGTAGCTTTGACGATAAGGACTTTTGTTAGCAAAGTCATGTCTTTGCTTTTTAATATGCTGTCTAGGTTTGTCTGGGCTTCCCTGGTGGCTCAGCTGGTAAAGAATCCACCTGCAATGCAAGAGACCTCAGTTCCATTCCTGGGTGGGAAGATCCCCTGGAGGAAGGCATGGCAACCCACTGCAGTATTCTTGCCTGGAGAATCCCCATGGACAGAGGAGCCTGGAGAGCTACAGTCCATGGGGTCGCAAAGAGTTGGACACAACTGAGCAACAAAGCACAACACAGCCCAGCACTAGGTTTTTCATAGCCTTACTTCTAAAAACCGAGAATCTTCTAATTTCATGGCTGCAGTCATCCTGCATAGTGATTTTGTGTTCCCATAAGCCAGAAAGTAAATGCTAATAATTCATGGAGTACTGCACAAAATGCTTAGAAATGTCATGCCTCACTGGTAGGGCATACCAAAGGGTACTGCTGCTGCTGCTGCTGCTAAGTCACTTCAGTCATGTCCGACTCCGTGAGACCCCATAGATGGCAACCTACCAGGCTCCCCCATCCCAGGGGTTCTCCAGGCAAGAACACTGGAGTCGGTCGCCATTTCCTCCTCCAACTCATGAAAGTGAAAAGGGAAAGTGCAGCCACTCAGTCGTGTCTGACTCTTCGTGACCCCATGGACTGCAGCCCACCAGGCTCCTCTGTCCATGGGATTTTCCAGACAAGAGTACTGGAGTGGGTTGCCATTGCCTTCTCCAAGGGATCTTCTTGACCCGGAGATCGAACCTGTGCCTTCCAAACTGTAGCCAGATGCTTTACCATCTGAGCCACCAGGAAAGAACCAAGTCATAGGTTCTATCTAAATTTAGTGAAAGAATTACCGAAGATTGTGCATACCATAAGGAAAGGGTTGGAAGTGGACCTTAGAATCTATTACCAAAGACTAAATGAAAAATGTTTGAAGGGTTAATGACCAGTTTCCAAATTAATTAAGATATTTAAAACCCACAGATCCTAGCAACTCAAAAGATGCCAAACATAAGAAAGGTCAAGAAAATTACACCTAGCTAAGCATTTCATTTGGGCTCCAAAATCACTGTAGGTGGTGACTGCAGCTATGAAATTAAAAGATGCTTACTCCTTGGAAGGAAAGTTGTGACCAACCTAGACAGCATATTAAAAACCAGAGACATTACTTTGCCAACAAAGATCCATGTAGTCAAGGCTATGGTTTTTCCAGTGGTCATGTATGGATGTGAGAGTTGGACTATAAAGAAAGCTGAGCACCAAAGAATTGATGCTTTTGAACTGTGGTGTTGGAGAAGACTCTTGAGAGTCCCTTGGACTGCAAGGAGATCCAACCAGTCCATCCTAAAAGAGATCAGTCCTTGAGTGTTCATTGGAAGGACTGATGTTGAAGCTGAAACTCCAATACTTTGGCCACCTGATGTGAAGAAGCTGACTCGTTTGAAGAGATTCTGACACTGGGAAAGATTGAAGGCAGGAGGATAAGGTGATGACAGAGGATGAGATGGTTGGATGCCATCATCAACTCAATGGACATGAGTTTGGATAAAAGCTGGAAGTTCGTAGTGAAGGACAGGGAGGCCTGGCATACTGTGGTCCATGGGGTTGCAAAAAGTCAGACACAACTGAGTGACTGAACTGAAGTGAACTGAACTGAGGCATTTCATAATCAACTTCTCTGGCTCAGATGGTAAGGAATCTGCCTGCAATGCAGGAGACCTGAGTTCGATCCCTGGCTTGGGAAGATCCCCTGGAGAAAGGAACGGCTACCCATTCCAGTATTCTGGCCTGGATAATTCCATGGACAGAAGAGCCTGGCAGGCTGCAGCTCATGGGGTCACAAAGAGTTGGACATAACTGAGTGGCTTTCACTTTCACTTTTCATTTCATAATCAAATTGCTCAAATTTGTGACCCCATGGACTGTAGTCCACCAGCCTCCTCTGTCAGGCAGGAATATTAAAGAGGATTGCCATTTCCTTCTCCTGGGGCTCTTCCTGATTCAGGGATAGAACCTGAATCTCCTGCATTGCTGGCAGATTCTTTACCATCTGAGCTATAGGGAAGTCCATAAATTGCTCAAAACCACTATTAAAAAGAATATCTTACTTTCCGTTAGTTATCAGAGGATTCCCAACCAGAATAAATGGACATTTTGCTAAGATATAAGGTTGCCCAAGACTGTAAATGCTTAGATATAAATTCATGAAGTACAGAGAGTCAGGGGAAAGAAAGGACACATTAGGCACAGAAGAATAGAGCTAAGGGTGATAGCAGATTTCTTGAAACAATGCAAGTAAGAAAATAGTGGAGATGAGAATTTTAAAATACTAAAAAATTCTGTCAATATAAAGCTTATTTTCTAATAAAAATATTTCAATAATGGAAAATATATTTGCAAAGGTATAAAATCTGCAAGATTCTCAGTGGCAAACCTGAATGAAAGAAATGATGTAAGAAAATTTTCAGGCAAGAAGGTAGATAATGTCAGTCATTAAATACATAAATGTGTACTTACATAAATGAATGAAGAAAAGTGAAAAGTGAAAATGGTGCCAACACTGGTAATTATCTTTTATTATTGTTGTTGTTTTGTCTTTTTAAGAGAGAAGCATTTCTTTAAACAATACCACAATCAATGTATTATGAGGTTTATAGCATATATATAAATAAGCAGTAGGCCCACAATAGCATAAAGATTAGATGAAGTGTACTGGATGTAGTTGACCCTTGAACAACATGGTTTTGAAATACAAGTGTCTACTTACAAGGAGATCTTTTTTCAATAGTAAATACTGCAGTACTACATGACCCATGGTTAGTTGAATCCATGGGTACAGAATTAACGGTACAGAGGAACCATAGAGACAGATGGCCAATTATGAGTTATACTCATTTTCTACCATATGGAGGTTGGTACCCCTAACCTCCTCTTGTTCAAGGGTCAAGTATATAAAATTTAAAGTTCTCATATTGTCAGTGAAAATCTATAATATAATTTAAAGGTAGTTTGATAAGTGTGTAGACTATGAACCTTAAAACAACCACTAAAATAACAAAACATTATAGTTAACAGGACAGGAAGGTAATATAATAGAATTATTTTAAAACTAATTCAAAGGAAGTTAAAAATAAGAAAAAGGGAAGACAGAACAGAATGGGAAATAGAGAATAAATATTAAGTAAATAGACTTAAACCTAATAATATCAACATTCTATTAAAATGCACATCAGTGTCACTTTGAATTTTTTAAGAAAGTAAAATTTGACTATACATTGTCTATGGGAGAATCATTTGAAATTTGAAAGTAAGTTAAAAGTAAAAGGATGAGAGTAGATATGTGATTTTAACACTGGAGTGGCTATCTTAATATGAGAAAAGTATGTTCCAGAGAAGAATCTTACCAGTTGTTCAGTCGCTCAGTCGTGTCCAACTCTTTGTGATCATAGACTATAGTACACCAGGCTTCCATGTTCTTCAGCATCTCACAGAGTTTGCTCAATCTCATGTCCATTGAGTCAGTGATGCCATCCAACCATCTTGTCCTCTGTTTTCCCCTTCTCCTCCTGCCTTCACTCTTTCCCAGCATCAGGGTCTTTTCCAAAAAGTCAGCTCTTCGCATCAGGTGGCCAAAGTATTGGAGCTTCAGCTTCAGCATCAGTCCTTCCAATGAATACTTAGGGTTAATTTCTTTTAGGATTGACTGGTTTGATCTCCTTGCAGTCTAAGGGACTCTCAAGAGTCTTCTCCAATACCACAGTTTGAAAGCATCAGTTCTTCAGGGCTCAGCCTTCTTTATGGTCCAACTCTCACATCTGTACATGACTACTGGAAAAATCATAGGGAAAGGCTACCCACTCCAGTATTTTGCCTGGAGAATTCTACGGACTCTATAGTCTTGGGCTTCCCTGGTGGCTCAGATGGTAAAGCGTCTGCCTGCAATGTGGGAGACCTGGGTTTGATCCCTGGGTCAGGAAGATCCCCTGGCAAAGGAAATGGCAACCCACTCCAGTATTCTTGCCTGGAAAATCCCATGGATGGAGGAGCCTGGTAGACTACAGTTCACGGGGTCGCAGAGTCGGACATGACTGAGCAACTTTCACTTTCTAGTTCAAGGCATACAATGGGAAAAAGAGCTAGGAAAGATGCCTGTTGAAGCCTTTCAGGCTTTCACCAAGTACCAGGCACTGACCTTCCAAGTGTGGATGGAGAAGCCTGCAAGGAGGAAGGTGAACTCCCAGTGTGCAGAAAGTTAGGACAAGACTGTAAAGCAAAGAATTCTGCAGGATCCCAAGAGTTCAGCAGCCAAGCCTTCAAGCTGGAAGAGATTCCTCTTGATTCAGAAGTTGGCAGCTTGGTTGTGAAGAGTGTGTTAATTTCCTGAATCTCACTCTTGGCCAGATCCTAAGTCCTTCAGAAAGGAAAGTGCTGATGCTATCTTCCAACTGTTTTAAGCCAGAAGTCACTGCTGCTAAGTCACTTCAGTCGTGTCTGACTCTGTGCGACCCCAGAGACGGCAGCCCACCAGGCTCTGCCATCCCTGGGATTCTCCAGGCAAGAACACTGGAGTGGTTTGCCATTGCCTTCTCCAATGCATGAACGTGAAAAGGGAAAGTGAAGCTACTCAGTCGTGTCCGACTCTCCGCGACTCCATGGACCGCAGCCTACCAGGCTCCTCCGTCCATGGGATTTTCCAGGCAAGAATACTGGAGTGGGTTGCCAGTGCCTTCTCCCCCAGAAGTCACTAAATCAAGTCAAATTTTGAAGAAAGCTCTGGTCAACCTCAATTCCAGATTAGACTATTCAGTCACACTTAATAGAAACCTAATACAGGAAGAAGTATGCTTATTTTCAGAGGAAATATTATTTACATACAGTCTTCATTTTGCTGTTTCTTTTTCTTTTTTTTTTATACATGATGTTTGACAATAGCAATAATATATGAAAAAGCAAGAGAATGTGGACTCAAAGGGCACGGCAGGCAGTAGTCAAGGAAAGCAGACTAAGAAATGAATAATTATTTTATTGTCAAACATTTCCCAATGTATGCCTTGAACTTGGTGAAAGCCAAAAATGCATCAGAGGGTTTCTCCCAAAGCCTTGTACTTGAGGAAAGCACAGTTGCTTCCCTCAGCTATGCTGTTTTGCACCTAACTTTTCATATGCTAAATTCATATGGTCAGTGACGGCTAATGGCAGTAACTCGCTGGGAGGATGTATACTCATTTTGGAACTTCCTGGTATTTTAATTCATTATACTGGCACTGACAAAGATACTAAACATTCAATTCTAGTTTCCCTTTATTTTATCAATGGCAGATTTATCCTCTTCCCTCTCTGCCAGAGATTAGAGCAGCCTAGTGTTCTTTTCTCTCAGAAAAAGCTAATTATTTTCTGGATTTAAATATATGTACAGCATCCACTGTACTCTTATAGTTAAAAACAAAAACTTTGAGTTTGGCCTTCATTGTTAGGGTGAGAATGATGGTTTCTTATGTTTTTCTGCATCCTAACTCAAGTTGGAAATCCTTACTTTTAGCCTCTGCTATTTCATTTCTATTTCTCTGTATCCCTTGATACCCCACTCCAGTACTCTTGCCTGGAAAATCCCATGGACTGAGGAGCCTGATGGGCTGCAGTCCATGGGGTCGCTAAGAGTCGGACATGACTGAGCAACTTCCCTTTCCCTTTTCACTTTCATGCATTGGAGAAGGAAATGGCAACCCACTCCAGTGTTCTTGCCTGGAGAATCCCAGGGACGGAGGAGCCTAGTGGGCTGCTGTCTCTGGGGTCGCACAGAGTCGGACACCACTGAAGCGACTTAGCAGCAGCAACAGCAGTTATCCCTTGATAACTATATAAATTTGCTCAAAACACTATATTGGATCACATAATTTTTTCTCATATGAGGTCAAAAGAAACTTCCTGGAAATTAAGACACTCTAGGTTTGTATTTTATACTCCATAACATTTCTAGCCTTATTCCTTTTGAAGTGCATGAGCTCTAACATCATACTCCTTTCCCTCTTCCACCCTTAAAGACTTTAGAACCAATTAAGATGTACTCATAGAAATCATCAAGACTGAATTTAAAGTATAAGCTCTATTGCTAGGCATTTTGGAAAACTACAGACACAACAGGCTTCTGAACAGTTCACTCCCAATTAAATAGCTAGCACTCTCCCTCGGGGCAGAGCCACTCTTTTAACCTTAACCTACGAAAACAGGAATATCAGGAATATAACTCCTCTGATAGATCTGTCCAAGTGGTATTTCAGAAAGAGCAGAGTAGAGAATGCATAATCCCATCCTTCAGTATTGTTAATCAGGTATTCTTTTATCTTTGATGGAAGCTATTGAATGTGAGAGGGAGTTGGGTTAAGAGAGGGCATGAGAGGTATCCTAGTAAAATTCTTGCCAGTGAAACATTAGACAAAATAAAATGCACTTTCTCTTCTAGTACTATCCAGGGCATCTTTCTTAGTTTGAATATAGCCAGTTTCTCAGGATGTTTAAAGTAACACTGTATTTACTGGGACCACTGTTCTTCTTCTTCTTGGTTTGTGCCTAAGTCATGCCTGACTGTTTTGAGACCCCATCAGGAAGTCTGTTTTATTGCCTGGAATATTACCTCCTCCATGAAAAACAATTAGATGACACTCTTTAAAACATAATACATGTTGATCACAATCACCCTGCCTTTATCCAGGAAACCGAGGCTGATTTGACTTTTGTTTTGTTTCAACATAGTTGCTAATATTAGATCACTAAATTTATGCAAATCTTTGTTATTTAAATTTATTTAGAGATAGGAGGCACAAGTCAATCGTGTTGTGTCAGGGATCATATCTATCTTTCAGAACTCTAAGTTGGATTGTTAGAAACAATGACCTGGAACAAAGGCTCTCAAGAGCAATACTTTAAATCAATAAATCTTGAACTCCATTTCTTCCCACATATAAATTAAACTTGCAGTTCCCAGAGGACTATAAAAGAGCAAATGTCAAGTGGTATCCCCATAAAAGGGCCCTTCTGTTTCACTAAACCCATGATGACTGCCTACCAGAATTGCTTGAATTAGTTACTCTGGCAGGTGTCAGCAGAAAAACTAAAGATAGGTCTGAAAAACCACCTGGACAATGCAAATATTTGAGCTCCCTGTGTGTGTGTGTGTGTATTTATACATATATGTAATATTGTATTATGTAAAATCAGATTCTTTCAAAATTCTTACTCTATTATGACCACATCTCAAAATTTGATACCATTCAAATTGCCAGTAGTATAAACATAAGAGGATTTAAGTCATAGATTAGGGAAAGAAATCAATTTTCAGAAAATTACTAGATAATTTTAGAAATAATCTCCTACAAGATGCTGTTTTCTAAATCCACTGATGCTTATATGGTTTCCTATGAAACAGTTTTGGTAAAAGCTAGGTAAAAAGCAGATATGCCTGGTTTGTGGGTCCGCCACAGAGGAGAGAACTTTGATACATTCATCACCTTCATCGCTGCGGTTCTTAGATCCCACTCAGAGAGGTTTTCTTCTCAGAGGGAGTCTATGGAAAGCCAAAAGAATCACTGCTATCTTGTCTAGGAAAACTGTTATCTTCACAGAGTCAAATATTTCTACAATAAGCAAAACATTTGCAGTCATCAAGACATTCAACCAAAGGCTAGGAATAAAAACCTGCATTTCTATTTACATAGTAGGACAAATATAGAATCTTTTCTAACAACATCAGTATAGCAATCTTTAGGAAAGAAATAAAGATAAAGAAAGAAAAGAAAAAGAAAAACAAACATTTATTGATGCTTTTACCCAATGTTGTTGTTGTTAAGTCATGTCCAGCTCTTTTGTGATCCTTTGGACTGTAGCCCACCAGGCTCCTCTGTCCATGGTATTTCCCAGGCAAGAATACTGAAGCAGGTTGCCATATCCTTCTCCAGGGGATTTTCTTGACCCAGTGATCAAACTCACATCTCCTGAATTGGCAAGTTGTTTCTTTACTCTTGAGCCAACAGGGAAGACCTTATACAATGTAACCATTGTGAATACAGAGAATGCCTTTTTTAGGCAGTTAAGAATAAATGGAAATTTATGTTATATGTTAATTGAAATTTCAATTTTACTTATAATATGGAGAAAATCAGAAAACAGGTAGGACGTTTTCCAAGTGAGAACATAATTGTGATATAACAAACTTGTTTTGTTGTAGTTTTATATGAGTAAATGGCAAGTATAGAGGTTAAAATAATAATGAAATGAAAATGGGAAAGTGGAATCAGCAAAGATCATAATATGTGGAGCAATATAATGAACTGTCAGAACCTTTTTTGATTTTGGATAACCCCTAATTTAAAACTAAAATGCATGTAATTACAGATTTCCTCAGAAGCATATTGGCTTTGGAAAACATGCACTAAACGTGATCAAGTAATATTTTCATTAATCAGGTTTTTCTTCATAACCAACCAACGTTTTTATTAGTGAATCATACAGTTATACAATGTATTTTATTGCTCATATTTTTCTTTCTTACTGGACTTTCTTCCCATGTTATCTTAAATTGATTCATTTTAACTCATGTCTCAAAGATCTCCCTATTTCGTACCTTTTATTTAGTCATTTAAAAATATATAAATTCATTCATTAGGCCACTCACTCACACAGTTTTATTTACATACTTAACAATATGAATTCTAGAATCAGAATGCCTGCATGGAAATCCCGGCTTCACTGATCGCTAGTCATGACACCTGGATAAATTAAAGCACTCAACTTCTCCTTGACTTAGGTTCACTGTCTCTGGATTGAGGATTCTATAGATATGTTGTGAGGGTCAAGTGGGTTAATATTTGAAGTGAAGTGAAATCGCTCAGTCGTGTCCAGTTCGGCGACCCTGTGGACTATATAGCCTACCAGGCTCCTCAGTCCATGGGATTTTCCAGGCAAGAGTACTGGAGTGGATTGCCATTTCCTTCTCCAGTGTATCTTCCCGATCTAGGGATCGAACCCGGGTCTCCTGCATTATAGGCAGACACTTTACTATCTGAGCCACCAGGGATGCCGATAATTTGAAAGGCTCTCACAATGCCTAGCATATAAAAGTGCAATGAAGTGTTAGCTGTAATTATTTAACGCATATTTATTGAGCTCATGCTATATTCCAAGAGGTAGTTTATTTATCTTCTGATCTCTCCACCCTGAGCTCAGTACAAGATAGGAGCTCAATAAATGCTAATTGAAATTAAATGAACCTAACTCAGCATGAGCAGAATTGATGATGTTGTAGCAATCAGAAACTGCAGCAACCCGAGTTTCAGATTGCTAAAATTAGGTAAGTGACTGTAACTATTGTGTGGATGCTGAAATAGCTTTGGGAAGTTTCATAGGAATCCCCAATATGCCTCTGTATTTATTTCAGCACCCTCATATTTCTTCTACCTCTGAGTAGCAGAATAACAACTCTCCTACTAAGCAAAAAAAAAAAAAAAAAAAAAAAAACAACTCAAAATCCTCTTTTAGAAATACTTTATTTTAAAATAAGAGTATAGAATTGCTGGTTTCTTATATAATAATTCAGTATATTCCACTTCCTGTTTTGCAAAGCATCAAACCCATATCACAGCTAAACTAGGACATCCCATCACTATAACAAACATGTCAAGCTCTTTGGCAGAATCTCCTCACCTTTGAAATGCTGGCAGCACCATAGGACACATGCAGTAATGTATTTGGTGACTGACACTTAACAAATATTTGTTGAATGCATTCTGCTGAATTTGTGAAAGACCAGATGCCAGTAACAAAGGTGCTTAGAAGGGAAAAGTCAGCTTCCTAAACTAACTGCACATTGACTATCTGCCAAATCTTATTCACAGTATAGCTGATTATTCCCATATAGAGAGTAGTGAGTGAATTTCATTCATTGAGTGAATAGGAATTTGATTTTTTCAAAATTATCTTTTTATTTTAGTCATTAGAGTATGAATACAAAAAGAATTGGTTTGATTTTTTTATATTTGATGAAAGCTCTGGAAAATAACGGAGAAGGCAATGGCACCCCACTCCAGTACTCTTGCCTGGAAAATCAAGTAAGAAACTCTTAGTTGGGATGGGAATAAATATGCATGGTTTATGAGTTATCTGGGCCCTTAAAATTTGTTTGTTGTATTTTTAATTAAGAATTTATTTTTAGAGAAGTTTTAGGTATGCAATAAAATTAAAGGGAACAGATGCTTCTCATATACTCCCTGCTTCTATGTGTGTGTAGCCCCCTCCATAATCAACATCTTCCATCAGATGATACATTTATTGAAGTGATGTACCTGCATTGACACATCATAGTGTCCCTAAGTCTACAGTTTACGTTATGGTTCATTCCTGTAGTATGCTCTATGGATTTGGATAAATGTATGATGGCATGTATCTATGATTATGATCATACATGTATTTCTACTGCCCTAAAATTCTCCATGTTCCACCAATTCATCCTGTCCCTCTGGAAACCACTAATCGTTTTACTATCTCCATATTTTTTAAAAAGATAACCATTAAATGTCATATTAAGTTAAAAGACGTAAAAATAATTTTAGTCTACCTTTCCCATATTGTTCTGAATTTGTTTCATCTATCTTCAAACAGATGGTAGCATCCATTGTTAGACATTACTTGTTTTACTCAATTTCTTCTGTTACATTCCTGGGGATAGAGTTAAATAATTAAGAGAGAAATATCCTATTATTTACTTTCTCTACATTTCTGTATGCACTCCCTATTTCAGTATGGCGCATTATGTCAGAAAGAGCCAAGGGAACAGAGCAATGAAGAGTCCTGATTCGGGGCCACAGTCCCCTGAGCTGGAATCCCAATTCCACTGTCTACTGATTGTGTGATCTAGCTTAAATAAACTCTTTCTCTCTCAGTTTAACCATCTGTGAAAGGGAGGCAGTAATGGCACTAAGATTATCTGGCTGTCATGAAGATTAGAAGAGTTATTATATTGAATGTACTTACAACAGTGCCTTACATGTATAAAGTGTGGTATAAGGGAATAAATGACCTGTAAGATCCCCTGGAGAAGGAAATGCAACCCACTCCAATATTCTTGCCTAGAGAATCCCATGAACAGAGGTGCCTGGTGGGCTACAGTCCATGGGGTCACAGAGTAGGACAGGGCTTATTGACTAAACCACTGCCATGCCCATGACTGTTAATTTAACTCATAATAAGGAATAATTACTAATAAATAATTGCATATTTGAGATACATTTTTATTAATAGAAATATTGGCATATAGGAAATTATGTCAGACAAGATCATCTGTTTTAGTCTATTTTATCAACCATCAACACTATTCCTAACTATGTACATCAGCAATTCCTAACTATGTACTGCCATTCCCATTTCCAAACCCAAGGTCTTCTGATTTTTCTAATAACCTATAATGTTTTCCTATTTATCATATTTTTATCAAATTCTAAATTTAAATATGAATTCTTTGTATGTTATTCTCTCTGTTAGTCATCTGTATTTAATCAAGCAATGAGTTCTGAACATCTTTTTGGTTTCCAGCCATTTGTGATAGGAATTGAGCTGAGGCACTTCCCATTGTAAAGCTTCCCAACTACTCTCCCTGACTTTGTCTTATTACCTTTCTCATGCAGCCTGCATAATACCTCAAGATAAATCCTTTATAATGCTTTTTTTTTTAATTTAGGACTTTATTATTTTTGTTTGTTTGTTTCTTACATGATAGTATACATGTTTCAATGCCATTCTCCCAAATCATCCCACCCTCTCCCTCTCCCTCTGAGTCCAAAAGTCTGCTCTACACATCTGTGTCTCTTTTGCTGTCTTGCATACAGGGTCATCATTGCCATCTTTCTCAATTCCATATATATGTGTTAGTATACTGTATTGGTGTTTTTCTTTCTGACTTACTTCACTCTGTATAATCGGCTCCAGTTTCTTTCTTGAACCAACCTACGAAGTTGTTCAGCACTTAAAGGGCTTATTTCCTGTTACATCTATGGCTCAATAGGGAATTGTTCAGTCTCTCAGTCATGTCCTACCTTTGAGACCCCATGGACCTCAGCACACAAGTCTTCCCTGTTCTTCACCATCTTCTGGAGTCTGCTCAAACTCATGTCCATTGAATCAGTGATGCCATAGGGAGTAGTCTCCCGAATTGAATGATGCAGTGTCTTTGACCTTTTCTTATTCCACCATTTCATCACTGACTTGAGTAGCTATACAAAGGACAAGCTGAGCGACTTGGTGAAAACTGGAACAGAGATTCAAAGCCATCTTAGTGAGCTAGAGTGCAAATGATTATGAAAGTATGGCATGTCATTGATATAAATGTAAAGTTAAAGATATTGCATTTTTCTGCTTTCATATTCTAAACATATATCATTTTTTTTCACCTTTAAAGTTTAACACTTTTGTCCAGGGAATTGAAAAAGACTAAGCTAGTTTTAAAAGGGGATTTGTGATGTGACATATAATTCCAAATTTATTTTATGCCACTTGATAATGGATATTTTCCCCATTGCACTGCTTAAGAGGAACTCAAAGTTTAAATGATCAAATCTCACTCGAAAATGTGCTGGGCAAAGAATTTATATTTCAGATCATTGCATTTCCCTCCAGCCGGATTGTAAAAGGTTGAGGTTAAATTACTTTTACATTTTAAAGTGCACTTTAAAGTGCATTAACTTCCTAACATTTCTGCCCTGAAATGCTACACTAATTTGATATTTGTCCTATATCTTTTTTTCTATCTAATCTAGACAGAAATCTGAGTTGACCTTAATTATATTTCCCTTACTTTTAAACTACCATCCTCTGTTAGCAATCTTCAGACACGTACACGGAAATTTTTGTCATCTTAAAAATGACTAGATATTTTCTTTTAAATTTAAAGGTTTCTTTGAGAAATATAATAATTCTGTCAACTTTAAAATATATAACATTAATCATTTGTGACTTATGTAAGTAGAAAAGGTTGGAATCTATTTTAGTTAGGTGCATGAAAAATGTACTCTCACCTTCACATAACTCAAAAATGGCTAAAGCAATTTAGTTCAAACTCTCAGACAAGTTCACCTTTGGTCCATGAAAAAGTTTGAAAAACCTCATCGAAAATGATATCATGCTCAGAGAAAATTATGACCGACAAAGGAGATAAATGTTTTATATAATTCCTTTTATTTTTAATACATAAGATTATCTTTTCAGTTTAATTTGAGGCATCTGATAGTTAAATTTTATTTTAATAAGATTAGTTAAAACAATTTCTCTTGACAGAATTAATAGATTTGGAAATTAAAACAAAACATATGCATAATATGTGATCCTGTCATGGCTAGATATAATGTCCAGTACCTTACATCAGTGTAAAGTTATCCATAAGTTTACAAATTACCTAGTTAATTTGCTTCTTTGGTGAATGTTCATTTATTATCTGTGATATGGTCAGCACTGCTAGGTATTAGGACTAAATAAATGAAAATAGCATGATTATTAGCCTTGGTAGATTTAGTCTGGGGAGGCAGATATCTGGACTGAGAAAGGTAATACAGCAAAAGTAAATTTACTGCAAGGACATTCATTGATTCTTGTCTAAGAGAATTGATAAGAATGCCCCCAAATATCTGATCTGAGTCTTGAAGGATAAATAGTAGGGTGGTATCACACAATGGAAAATCCAGACAGAAGACAAAGGCTTTAAATATAAAAGGGTATGCCATGCTAAAGAATTATGGAGAATTTCAGTGTGTCTGAAGAAATCTGTGACTGATTTGTGAAGAGCAGTGTTTACCCAGATGGGATAATGACATAGATTGATTTATTTTTGTCCCAGTTCCTTACCCACGCCTTTAGCCTTACCCCATTGTTAACACACGCCTTTTAGCACACCCTTTGCCAAAAGAGTTTATAATTTCTCTGATGACATCTAGGAAACATTTTTTTCTCTCTTTAGTGTTGGCCATGGTCATGTGATTTTGGTTAATGAAATGTTAGTGGACATGACACATAGGCTCAAAAAATATATTTTGTGGTTAAATTTCTGTTCTTGTGTTTCCATCATTGTCATGCGAAAGATTTTCTCTGTGGAAATCAGTGCCTCTTTAGTCTGGGTCCTAGGATGAACACTTGAAGAGTGAGCTTCAGCTTCCCTTTTAGCTCAGCTGGTTAAGAATCAGCCTACAATGCAAGAGACCCCAGTTGGGTTCCTGGGTGAGGAAGATTCGCTGGAGAAGGGATATGCTACGCACTCAAGTATTCTCGGGCTTCCCTGATGGCTCAGCTGGTGAAGAATCTGCCTGTAATCTGGGAGACTTGGGTTCAACCCCTGGGTTGGGAAGATCCCCTTGGAGAAGGAAACAGCTACCCACTCCAGTATTCTGGCCTGGAGAAGTTCACAGACTGTATAGTCCATGGGGTCGAAAAGAGTCAGAGGAGACAGAGCGACTTTCACTTTCCTAGAGGGCTTGAATTCATTGCTAACCTAACCAAGCCATTGTGGCAGACACACAGATCACTGAGAATAAATGAAAATAAAGCAGCTTTTAACACCAACAAATTGAGTGTAGAACTATTTGCAGGTAGTTACCAAAATATTTGAAGAAAGCAAGAAGCCAGTTGGGAGGCAGTTGGGGGTCTGTAGCAATGTTTTGACATGTCAATAATTTCGTTGTTGTTATATGAGAAATTTATTAACATTGTAACTCAGAAACATAATGGAGAGCTTATTAGATCAGAAAAGCCTAATGGCATATAAATATGTTAGGATGTTATTACAGTAAATAATGGAAGAGCAAATAAAAGTCTTAACTCATACAGTAGCAATAGAGAAACATGTGGGTTTGGGAAAATATAATTTACATTATTGCATACTAACCAGTGTTAGGCCCAGAGGAAAAAGCTGGAGAAGATGAACACTTGAGAGATTTGGTCGATATGGTGTTTCCATTAATTTGACTGGACAGAGATAATATGGGTTTTATAGAAACAGATAAGTTTAGTCTGTGACAAAAAATTTATGAGGTATTAGTGAAAAACTAAATAACATCTAGAAGATGGTTGCAATGAGGAGTCCTAAAGTGCAAGACAGAATCAAACAAGGAGCAAATATGTGAAAATCACCAATATGTAGAGAATAAATGAAGAGATGAAAGTGAATTAGGTCAATCACGGAGAGGTTATCGGTTTGACAGATAGGAGGGGCATTCTGGAAAGATGGCAGGCTAAAGAGAGGATTGACTTTCTTCTATCCCCAGCTCCTATTGTCAACCATCCAAACCTCCTGAGCCAGATATGTTTAGGTGCCCAGAGGAAAACAAGCTCTGGTCAGTATAATCATGAGAATTATTTGAAGCATTTTCTTCCCTGAGATTACTGCAACCTGAGAAGCAGCTTCTGAAAGTCTTAATTTTGAGAATTAGAATCTTACTGTTACCAAGTAGAATTCAGCACTCAAATGATGTCTGGCACCATATGAGTTTAGCTTTGTTTCCCTGACTCTTAGGAGCTGAAGAATGGTTGAAAAACTGGTCAAGTTTTCCTACCTAAGGCATGGAAACTTCTCAGGGTAAAGAAACTAAATCTTAACAGCAGAGCAGAGATTGTGAATAGGCTACTGTTGTTCTATTTGAGGTGACAGCTACATGACACAGTCTTCACTTCTCAGAATTACAGACAATGAAGTGTTCTAATATTCTAGCAGCTGAACAAGTTCCAGTGAGTAAAGAGAGAAAAAAATATCAATCTAGATAAGCAGAGCCAGATCAGAAAAATAAACCATAGTGTGCAATCTCTGTAAGCCTCTGAAAAAATAGAGATGACAGAGAAAATTCTTGCAAACTTGGAAAATACAACCGAAAATACTTCGATTGAGATTAAATATATCTATTAATGGAGAATAGTTACACATAAAAAATTAACAGAGGTATGTTTCAAATCTAAAAAAAAAAAAAAAAGAAATAGAAAACTACCAAGAACTTAAATTAGGATGAAATATAGATAATATATCCAGGAGGTATAACATTTTCAAAGTATAGACATTTCACGAAAATAAAAAATAATATAAAAACAGAGGAATAAAGTTTATAATTTACAGAAGTAAAGCAACTTCAACTCATTGTATATAGCTCAAATAATATAAAATAACTATGAAAACAGGTTTTACTTATAATGATAAAATAAATATTTAATGAATATTCAAAAACTGAGCAAATATATCATTCATTCACTCAATTTGAAGGTAATATTTTTTAAAAAGATTCTAACAAAATAATAAGTGTTAAGACTAGAGACTGCAGGATAGGAAAGATGAAAATTTTAAGTTGTTAAGAGTTATGGATCTCAAAATATATAAATGTGTATCTGTACTGAAAGCCAAATATACTTATCAGTACCCTTTGAACTGAGAAGGAACTTTGAGAATGAAAAATGAAGCTGGCAACTTTATAATGTGCAATGTGAAGTTTATTGCAGGTAACATACATACAGGTAGGATTGGGCAAATGGTGATCCAGAGTATGCTCAGCTGCACTCCATGCTGCTGGAATACAGAAGAGTTGAAAGGGGCCAAATTGAAAAATAGAATTAGACTACAAAGGGAGAAACATGTCTGTAGCTACAAGAACAGAGTTTTTTTTTCTAATCCCTGAAGGTCTCATGACCTTACTATCTGCCTCAGCAAAAAAACACTGCCAATTTTCATACAAGCAAGGGTAAAAATTGATTGGGAACTTATGTGGCTTGGGTGCATTTCTTGTGAATTAGGTTAAAGCTCAGTCATGTAGAAAGTGAAGGGGGTAGGACAGCAGGCCTAAGACAGAGTTGAAAAAATGGAGTCCATGTGGTTCAGTCACGTGTGTGTGTGTGTGTGTGTGCAGTAAAAGAGGTCAATCTAAATGGAAACTGATACAGTCTTATTAGAAAATATAAAATTTCTAAATCAGGATTTTTTAAAACATAAATCAGTTCAGTTCAGTTCAGTCACCCAGTCATGTCCGACTCTTGCAACCCTATGGCCGACTCTTTGCAACACTATGGACTGCAGCACACCAGGCTTATTTGTCTTTCACTATTTCCTTGAGTTTGCTCAAACTCATGTTGACTGAGTCAGTGATGCATTCAACCATCTCATACTCTGTCATCCCCTTCTCCTGCCTTCAATCTTTCCTAGCATTAGGGCCTTTTCTAATGAATCAGCTCTTCCCCATCCGGTTTCCAAAGTACTGGAGCTTCAGCATAGGTCCTTGCAATGAATATTCAGGACGGACTTCCATGAGGATTGACTGGTTTGATCTCCTTACAGTCCAAGGGACTCTTAAGAGTCTTCTCCAACACTGCAGTTCAAAAGCATCAATTCTTTGATTATCAGCTTTCTTTATAGTGCAACTCTCACATCTGTACATGACTACCAGAAAAACCATAGCTTTGACTAGACGGGCCTTTGTTAGCAAAGTAATGTCTCTACTTTTAAATATGCTGTGTAGGTTGCTCATAGTTTTTCTTCCAAGGAGCAAGTGTCTTTTAATTCCATGGCTGCAGTCACCATCTGCAGTGATTTTGGAGCCTCCCCCTCCCAAAAAAAATAAAGTCTCTCACTGTTTCCATTGTTTCCCCATCTATTTGCCATGAAGTGATAGGACCGGATGCCATGATCTTAATTTTTTAATGTTGAGTTTTAAGCCAACTTTTCACTCTCATCTTTCACTTTCATCAAGAGGCTCTTTAGTTCCCCATCACTCTGCCAAAGTGTGGTGTCATCTGCATATCTGAAGTTATTGATATTTTTCCTGGAAATCTTGATTCCAGCTTGTGCTTCATCCAGTCTGGCATTTTGCATGATATATTCTGCATATAAGTTAAATAATCAAGGTGACGATATACAACCTTAAAGAACTCCTTTCCCAATTTTGAACCAGTCTGTTGTTCAATGTCTGAATCTAACTGTTGCTTCTTGACTTGCATACAGATTTCTCAGGAGGTAGGTAAGGTGGTCTGGTATTCCCATATCTTGAAGAATTTTCCAGTTTGTTGTGATATATATAATCAAAGGATTTAGTGTAGTTAATGAAGCAAAAGTAGATGTTCTTCTGGAATTCTCTTGCTTTTTCTATGATTCAGTAGATGTTGGCAATTTAATCTCTGATTCCTGTGCCTTTTCTAAATCTGGATTTAACATCTGGAATTTCTCGGTTCACATAACTTTGAATCCTAACATGGAGAATTTTGAGCATTGCTTTGCTAGCATGTGAGATGAGTGCAGTTGCATAGTAGTTTGAACATTCTTTGACATTGCCTTTCTTTGGGAGTTGGAATGAAAACTGACCTTTTCCAGGCCTGTGGCCACTGCTGAGTTTTCCAGATCTGTTGGCATATTGAGTGCAGCACTTTCACAGCATCATCTTTTAGGATTTGAAATAGCTTAGCTGGAATTCCATCACCTCCAACTAGCTTTGTTCCTAGTAATGCTTCCTAAGGCCCACTTGACTTCACACTCCAGGATGTCTGGCTCTGGGTGAGTGATCACACCATTGTGGTTATCTGGGTCATGAAGATCTGTTTTGTATAGCTCTTCTGTGTAATCTTACCACCTCTTCTTAATATCTTCTGCTTCTGTTAGGTTTATACCATTTCTGTCCATTAGTGTGCCCATCTTTGCATGAAATGTTTCCTTGGTATCTTTAATTTTCTCGTAGACACCTCTAGTCTTTCCCATTCTATTGTTTTCCTCTATTTCTTTGCATTCTTCGCTTAGGACGGCTTTCTTATCTCTCCTTGCTGTTCTTTGGAAATCTGTATTTAGATGGATATATCTTTCTCCTTTGCCTTTTACTTCTCTTCTTTTCTCAGCTGTTTTTAAAGCTTCCACAGACAACCATTTGCCTTTTTGCATTTCCTTTTCTTGGGGATGGTTTTGATCACTGTCTCCTATACAATGTTATGAACCTCTGTCCATAGTTCATAATGCAAAATAAATTCTTGTGGTAGTATAGAACTATAAAAACTTAAGGGAAAAGTTCACAAGAGTCTTGTAATGACTGGAAAGTGGAAAAAAATTAGTATTCCCTAGGTTTTATTTGGTCAAGGAAAGGTGTAGAACAAATTGTGAGAAAATGAAAATATTCAAAAGATTTCATCTTTAAGTGTAGGGAACACATTGTGGAATTGAGTTTTGTGGAATATGATTTTCATATTATAGCAAAATGATTTCAATTATTAGTATTATACCATAATTGTACAGGTATTTCTATATAGTTCATCTTTTTATTTTTTGATGACTTTAAGTTAAAAATATATAATTTTCTTTAAAATTATGTCAGTTTGATCTACATTTTCAGATGTTGCACAAATATATATATGTACCTGTGTATAGATACAGGTATAGATCTCTCTTGAGATCTCTTTCCCTTTCTATCTATCTATCTATGGAATATTTTACTTAGAAAGTCTTATATACTGAGTAATCACATATGTCAAGGGCAGTTCTTATGTGCAGTTCACCCATGAGCTCCATCAACAAGGACAAATACACAGTTTCTGTTATCTAGGAATTTTATCACCTTGTTAATAGAAACTTGACTAATATGAGAGGTACACTTTGAAGTCTTTAGTTCTTTTTTTGATACAGAAACCTGTATTTACACAGAAATTAACTAGGCATTGTATGTATTATATAAATTATATAAATGTTACATATAAACATTTATTTTTCCCAAGATAATTCAGGTAAAGTACTTTTCTTTATCTATGGAGAAGCCATTGTGGAATCTCTGCAGTTTCTTACTTGTAGCTGTACAACTAACAGGTGACAAACCTGGGCTAGTCAGCTGAAGACTTTTACTCCGGTTGGGAATAGAAATTAATTTATCTGTAGTTTTGTTTTTCCCCTTTCCAGTAACCTAATTGCTTCATCCTCTATATTTGAAAATCTAGCATAATAGGAGGATTAAGCGTAAGATTGATATTTGCCATTTTTAGTATATCACTTTTAAAAATGTGCATGTCATTTTTCAATAGCCTAAACAATATTACCTCAGAAAAATTATAGGCAAGTAGAGAAGACTCCTGACCAATCAGTCAAAAGAGATTTCACAATTTTCATTCCTAAATTCCATATCTTTCAATATGGAAGCGTCTGCCAAATTTCCCATAGAAACTATTCAGGAACAAATATACCCAACTTACTTATCTGACTCCCTCACTGATAACAGATGAGTATTAGGCTTTCAGGAGACAAAAAGAGCTGCTAGTGGGAGACACAATAGCTGTGTCAATAAGTTAAATTTATTGTAAAGTTGGGGGAGCAGGCAATCCAGCTAAACAGCTAAAATAACATCTCAACATAATGCAGCTGAAGTAACAGCTCAGACATTTTCATCAGGCCCCATATAGTGCCTGGGCAAAACTCATGCACTCGGTATATTGACAAGAAAAGACTACTTGTTTTTCAACTGAGCCAAAGGAAAATGAAATTATATTTTGTTTTAAAAGGGAGATTAAATTATTTTCTGATTTTGAAATTCTTCCACAGAGAATAATTCAAAAATAAGCTTTGTTACAAAAAAAAAAAAAAAAAATTCCTTGAGCCAAGCTTGAGCGGCTTAGAATAAATCACTTTTTAAAAACTCTTCCTAACAATATTAAATGAATGAGACACAAATCAACAGGTATTTTCTTTGTAATTGTTCATAGATTACAAAATTGAAGTTGTATACCCATGGAAGAGTCATCTTCTCCTTTAGGATTTTACTTGATGAATATGGTGGATTTTAGTGTTTAGTGTGGCTGAAAATTACCTGCTTGTATCTAAAGAGCATCTCCACAATTCAGAGTTAACACCCCTGGGGCCTTAAAACCACAGGGGACGCTGGCACATATGACTCCTGGGGTGTACTCAACAGTGTGTTGCCAGCAAAGCTGCATGAAGTCCCAGAGGTGGCCTGAAGGTCCAGAAGTCACTTTGGCACCCTGGTTTCAGGAGGAAATAAATAGTCAGGAAGAAATAATATAACAGAGATAGGATTTCAGGAAAAGTAATAGAAGAGGAAAATAAAGTTTGGAGTGGGAGTACACTTTGGATTTTTATTATTGCACTCCTAAATTTATTCTTGGACATAGACAAACACATACTGTAACAATGAAACTTTTTGTCCTTGCCACTTTTGTTTATGCATCCATTAATTTTTCATGATAAGCAATTAACTTAATTATGATCCTCAGTGTTTCAACTAAAAAAAAAGTGGCAGCACTGAAGAGGGTTGTCACCCTTCTGTCGCTCAGTTGTGTCTGCCTGCAACCCCATGGACTGCTTCATGCCAGGCTTCCCTGTCCATCACCAACTCCTAGAGCTTACTCAAACTCATGTCTATAGAGTTGGTGATGCCATCAAACCGTCTCATCCTGTTTTCCCCTTCTCCTCCCGCCTTCAGTCTTTCCCAGCATCAGGGTCTTTTCCAGTGAGTCAACTCTTTGCATCAGGTAACCAAAGTACTAGAGTTTCAGCTTCAGCATCAGTCCTTCCAGTGAATATTCAGGGTTGATTTCCTTTAGGATTGACTGGTTTGATCTTGCAGTCCAAGAGACTCTCAAGAGTCTTCTCCAGCACCACAGCACTGAAGAGTATGAATACTGACATACAAGAGTATTACAAGAGTAATATTCCTGACATAATTGACCAGTTTATTGTTTTTTCCTGCTCTTAGAATTTTAATAATGCAACTGCTTGTCATGATGTGAACTACAATTCCACTTTCTCTTACACAATTTTAAAATTCATTTGAAGTCAACTTAGTGTTAACTTTTAGTGATAATCAGTTGCTAAAGAATTTGAATTTGTCATAACTTTTTTGTGTGTGAGCAAGCCAATTTATTTTTTTGAGGAGAAAAAAAAGGAAAGAAGAAAGAAATGACAGCAGAACTGTTTCTGTAATGGCCAGCTGAAACAAGAAATCCACTTCTGTCTCTCTAATTACTCCCGAGACTGTTGAGTTTTAATGTGCACTTATCAGTTCTCTGGGTGCTTGTTTAATTGGGTGACAAATGGAAGAATATGACAGTCTCAATATGAAAGTTTAGCCAGTCTGTGCACAGGCATTAGTTGTCTTATTATAATAAGATAACTGAAGTCAGAAACTTTTGATATGCTTAAGGAATTCAGAAATATTCAATACTGCTGAAACTTCAAAAGACTGTGATAAAAATTTTTCCATCTCTAATCAGAGCAATAAGGGATGTTTTAATAAGTAGTTCAGAACAATCATATTAAACGTGGAATTTCAGAGGAGTCAGGCAAAAATTTTAGTGCAAGTCTTTTTTTCTGCTGCAGGAAATGTTACGATCTACTCTACTGACTCCATAATTGAAGGAGAAAATTAAAAATAATAATAATGAAATAGTTTTATTAAATTTGAATTACAGAATAAGCCTGTTTTATCCAGGTGCCCTATGTTAGTATCCTAGTATGGCGGAGCGTTTGTGGTTGGCATTTTGACAGTGACAGATTGTCCTGGGGTGTGCTTCTTGTGCACTACCAGCCACAGTGGACTGGCAGCACCTTTGATTCTGCTGCCATCATCCTTAACATGGTGACGGGTGCTTTTCCTTCAGCACTTGACATTTGCATCTGCACATTTTTAGCTAAAGTGTCAAAAGGAAGCAAAATAGATAATTCAGTTGGTAAATGTTCATATCACTTGGAGCATCAGCTCACAGTCCACTGCTTGACTGAGACTTCAGGTGAGGACCAATTGAGCAGATTGAGTAGATTTAGAAATATACTGATCAAATAAATTATACAACAAGAATTAATGAAGTGAGTGGCTCTCCTTGGTGTTATCCTTTGCTCCCTGGTCCTGGCAGGAAATTTTGTTTGTGAACTTCGTGGCATTTGCTGAGTCATAGGTGATTGTCTGTAATGTCTTTGGTATATTCAGCCTGTTTCTTTGTTTACTACATCAAAGAAGAGAGAAAACACATCAAGATAGAGTAGCTTGGAGTGCTTGGATAAAGAAGTACAGAAATTATTTGAGAATGAATGAGAAAGACCAGAGGGAACATGCCAAGTGTGTGTGTGTGTGTGTGTGTGTGTGTGTGTGTGTGTGTGTTCTTTTGCAATTAGAGATTACTGTCTCCAAGGGAGTGGCCAAATGAGCTGAAGACTTTTAATCCCATTTTTTCAATGATGCTGTTATACTCAGTGTAGCTTTTCTTATAACTATTACTTTATATTTTTACTTATGTAGGCTAGCTGACAACATCATTGTCAAAAATGATTACAAAAAACACTATTAGTTTTATGTGATGATTTACACCAACTCCAAAAAAAATAGTACTTGAATTCTGAAATTGCCATTGCATTTTAAAATCTGTGGTAATTTTTAAGTAGCTATAATAACTAAAAGCCAATGAGATTGCAAGTCATAGAATAAACAATAAAGAAGATAAAATCATTCTTAATATTTTATCTCTTTTGTTTCATTTCTTTAAAAAAAATAAATGCTCTTTTAGATTACATCTATTTTTTTATGTGAAGCAACAGAAAAGAACCTCTGGCTCCTGAGTTCCCTAAAATGTAATTTCTCAGGTCTGGTGGACTCGGCATTCAAGCTTACAGTAACAGCAACATGTGCAGTGGTGGCCTAATAACTCTTGCCAGAACGCAGATGGCAGGCCACAGTCCTGAGCTGGGTTGCAGTCTGTGTCCATTGTTTGTAAGTGCCCTGTGGCAGTGAGGTTGTATGCTTTCACATTAATATTGAATACATCAGAAAACTCTTAGCTAACTATAGTACAATAAAAATATCCCTTTAAACTTCATACAATGTGGTACAAGTTTATCATTTATGTAAGGTAGTCAGTTATAGCTATCAAAATGTAATATTTTTTAAAATGTCAGTTTTATAAATATATATACATGTAGTTAGAAATCTAATGAAAGCTTTTTTTGCTATAGAGTTTTCTTGAAATTGCTGTGATTTTAAGCTTTGTGTTATTTTAAAATATATCAAAATAGCATATGTAGGAATGAGCTTATAGATTTGGCCTGCCCAAGACCAATCAAGTGCCAGACATTTAAATTCCATGGTAACCATGGTTTAAGCATAAGGGTGTCCTGATGTTGCTTGGACTTGTTCCAAATAAATTGTGTCCAGTTCACCATATTCCATATCACACTAAACAGAAACTTTAGGAACCTGAGAAAACTCTTTTCTAGCTTCCTGTGCAATTCTGTATTTTAATGTGTGCTCAAGGGAAAAGCATAATCTTTCTCAACAGATTTCCATGTGGGTGTTTGTGGGTCATATACATGTGTATTATTTTGAAAGAGGATAATTTGTAGGTTATGAAAAATAGGTCAATCATTGTAGCCATGCCTAGACTCATAATAGCAAGTACAAATGGGAACTGCACTGGAGCAGTTACTCTCTAAGAATATATACTCTATTTTATTTCTAAATGAAATGTGTGCCATGTCTTTTGTATTAAATATTTGTGCTTGTATTTGTGCTCAGTTGTGTCTGACTTTTTGCAATCCCATGGACTATAGCCCACCAGGCTCCTCTGTTCATGGAGCTTTCCAGGCAAGAATACTGGAGTGGGTTGTCATTCTCTACTCTGGGTATCTTCCCAACCCTGGGATTGAACCCATGTCTCTTGGGCCTCCTTCATTATCAGGTGGATTCTTGATACTTAATACTTTATTTCACATACTTTTTCTCCATTGTTTCTCATTCTTTGTTGTTCAGTTGCTAAGTTGTGTCCAACTCTTTGTGACCCCATGGACTGCAGCACACCAGGCTTCCCTGTTCTTCACCATCTCTCGGAATTTTCTCAAACTCATGTCCATTGAGTTGGTGATGCCATCCAACCATCTCATCCTTTGTTCCCCACTTCTTCTGCCTTCAATCTTTTCTAGCATCACAATCTTTTCTGATGAGTCAGTTCTTTGCATCAGGTGGCCAAAGTACTAGAGTTTCAGCTCCAGTATTAGTCTTTCCATTGAATATTCAGGATTGATTTCCTTTAGGATTGACTGGTTTTATCTCCTGCTGTCCAAGAGACTCAATTGTCTTCTCCAGCATCACAGTTCAAAAACATCAATTCTTTGGCATTCAGATTTCTTTATGCTCTGCCTCTCACATCCATACATGACTACTGGAAAAACTTTAGCTTTGACTATATGGACTTTTGTGGGCAAAGTGATGGAGGAGAGCATGGCAACCCACTCCAGTATTCTTGCCTGGAGAATCCAATGGACAGAGGAGCCTGGAAGGATACAGAACATAGGGTGCCAAAGAGTCTGACATGACTGAAGCAACTTAACACACTAACACAGAAAGTAATCAACACTTGTATTTTACTTTTTAAAAGCCTGGGGTAGCGTAATTTAAGAATATATGGAGGGTTATATTTCAAGGCATTAATGAATTAATACTTATAATCATAGCTAACTTACTTGGCTTTCCATCAAAATTATATTAACCAGTACATTCATAGCAATATTTATTGTTCATGAGAATGACCCCAAGATATTACATTATTCTAATTGACTTGTTCTTCAATCCAGATCAATTGAATTGTGCTTTGTTATAACTTTATTGCTAGAGTGAGAGAAAGAAAGTCAGAATGAATTAGATTGATTAAGGCAAGCAAAGTTTCAGAAACAAGTCTAGAGTACTGGAAAGCTAACATGATATTTGAAATGGTTGCAAGATTCTAAAGTCAAAAGGGTCAAAACCAGCCCAGTTCCACTTCTTGTATCATAGGGAGTTAGTAAAACTTCCCTAGGTTCTAGATACCTCGTTTGTGTAATAACATAGTGAGTCTACGTGATTTCTAGGACTCCTGATAGCTCTAAAATTTATATATGCTGGCTCTACACCATTTTCTTCAAGAGGTTTTCAAAAATGTTAGAGTATTTTTAAATGAAGATTTCTAAATAATAAGTAAAGTATCCATGGACTTGGTTCACAATTATTATTTCTACCATGTGCCAGGCAGTGTTTAATTATGAGTAAGGATTTTATAGTAAAATAAGTAAAAAAGACAACATAAGTAGATGATTGTAATTATATAATTCCCATATTGAAACATAAAGAATATTTTGTGGTAAGAAAAAGAGTAAGATATTAAAATATCTTGAGGGTTTTAATTTCCTAATTCTTAGTATATTTACTCTCCCAATAATGTTCTACTCTTGGGAAATAGTAGTTTTAATTTTGTTTAAAAATTCATTGCTTTTAAAAGTCTTTCCAAGTAAACCCATGGGACCTTTCTTTGATACCAGTGTCATCATTAGAGATTCTCTTTTGAGTACTAGTTATGGAAATTCAGTAAACACTTGTCTTTTTAATGTCAAACATATGATATTTGTGAAAATTTTCTGAACTTTTTAATCAAAGTAAACCTAAAAATTAATTAACATTAGGAAAAATTGAAATTTAAATAGCTTGCTTATATGATTATATTTTTCTTGTGCTTCCCTGGTGGCTCAGCTGGTAAAGAATCCACCTGCATTGTGGGAGACCTGGGTTCAATCCCTGGATTGGAAAGATCCCCTGGAGAAGGGAACGACTATCCACTCCACTCCAGTTTCTGCCCTGGAGAAGTGCATGGATTGTATAGTCCATGGGGTCTCAGAGTCTGACATGATTGAGCAATTTTCACTTTCACTATAGATGAGATTATTAGGAAAAGTCTAATTTTTTTAGTATTTTTTGGAATTATGAATACCTACAAAATAAAAATAAGAATTATTGATCTTCACGTTAGTTCCTAGTGGATGGCTGATTTATCATGTATGAATCTGTAATTATAGAATAGTTATAATTGTAGCATTGAAAGAAATAAAATAAATATGATATTTTAAGATAATTAATAGGGATGTGTTTTGATTAAGTTAAGCTATTATATTAATCATCTAAAAATAACTCATATTTTTAATAATCATTCAGTGTCAGATTTTAGTACTTTCTTTTTGCAAAATCACATTATAATAATAATAAATTTGAAAGGTACATTTGAAAGGAAAATTTGCAAAGATACCAGCTAGTATTATAGTATTAGAGAGATGACAAATAGATAGATATCACTCACTCTGGTATTCTTACCTGGAGAATTCCACAGACAGAGGAGCCGGGCAGGTTACAGTCCATAGGGTTGCAAAGAGTTAGACACGACTGAAGTGACTGAGCACTCAGAGATGTACATGGATGACATGGTCCCTGCCCTGACGTAATTCATGAGGACAATAATAGCAGCCAACATTTATTGGTAAATATGTTACAGATATAAACATATATACAGAAGGTACACATGTTCAGATTGTGTTGAGCCTGGAATGTCTTTCAACCACCACCATCTATATAAAAGAATAAAACATTACCAGAATCCCAGAAGTCCCACTTACACCTTCTTCTGTGACTTCTAGTCACAAAGTCTAACCAACATTCTGACTTGTTACATCATAGATTATTTTTGTCTGATATTGAGCTTCTTATTAGTGGAAGTATAATATATGTGACTTATTTTACCTGAAATTATATTTGTGAGATTCATTCTAGTTATTCTGTGTCATTGACTTTATTCTTATGGTGGTATAGTATTTGAATCCTCAATTTACTTATACATCAAATTATTAATTGACTATTGATTTTTTTTCTGTTATAGATTATTAAGAATGGTGTTTTTGTGAACATATTTGCATGTTTCTTTTGGTTACAGACATTTTCATATATATATTTATATATTTGGCTGTATGTCTGGCTCTTAAGGGAGAAGGCAATGGCAACCCAACTCCAGTACTCTTGCCTGGAGAATCCCATGGGTGGAAGAGCCTGGTGGGCTACAGTCTATGGGGTTGCGAAGAGTAGGACATGACTGAGCAACTTCAATTTCATTTTCATTTTCATGGATTGGAGAAGGAAATGGCAGCCCACTCCAGTGTTCTTACCTGGAGAAACCCAGGGATGGAGGAGCCTGGTGGGCTGCCGTTTATGGGGTCACACAGAGTCACACATGACTAATGTGACTTAGCAGCAGCTGGCTCTTAAGATGTACCAACATCTGTTTACGTAGATGGTTACAAAGAATTTTCTAAAGTGGAAGTGGTTGTACCAATTTATACTCCTGGGTAGAGTGTATAAGAATTCTACTTGTTTGCATTATTATCAATACTTGGCATTTTCTATCTTTATCCTATTTGTAGCCATTTGAGAATGGATAACGCTCATTGTTCTTTCAAATCCCCTGATAAGGAAACTGCAGTTTCATGATCATCAGATTTTAGCATCATCTATTTCGTCAAGTTTTTTTTTTAAGTATTGCTATTGCCGTCTTGGGCTTCCCTGGTGGCTCAGATGGTAAAGGATCCACCTGCAATGTGGGAGGTTCAGATATGATCCCTGGTTTGGAAAGATCCCCTGGAGAAGGGAATGGCAACCACTCCAGTATTGTGACCCAGAGAATTCCATGGACAGAATTGCCTGGAGAGCTACAGTCCACCATGGAATCGCAAAGATTTGGACACAATGGAGTGACTAACACTTTCACTTTTATTGCCATCTTGCTATTGATTTGTAGATTTCTGCCTGTTGGACCTGTTCATCTGTAAAAGAAAGGTGTTGAAATATGAAACTAAGCTATTGTATTCATCCATTTCTTTTTACAATTCAGTAAAGTTTTGCCTCACCTAGCTCAATGCACTGTTGTCAAACACATAGATATTAAGAATTATTATATCGTCTTGGAGAGATGACAGTTTTATCATTGTGTGATGCCCCTCCTTATTTCTTGTAGCTCTACTAGTTTCAAAGTTTGTTCTGTCTGAAATTAAGATAGTTATATAATTATCCTGTTACTTTTTTTATTATATTTTCTTTCTTTCTTTATTTTTTAATATACTTTTAAGTGGCCTCCTTGTGGACAGTATGTAGTTGGGCCTTGTTTTCTGCTCCATTCTGACAATCTCTGTCTTTTAATTGGTGTGTTGATGTTCAAAACTGATTATTAATATAGTTGTTTCATTTAAGTGAAATAAATGTGAAGAATGATAGAATAATACAAGAGATGAGAGGACAAATTGAGCTTATTTTATTATTGTAAGTTACATTATCCATGAAGTGGTATAATGTTATCTGAAAGTAGACATGAATTAGTTATAATTTCTAATTGCATGCTCCAGGATGATGACAAGAAAATGTAAAAAAAAAGAAAGAAAAAAAGAAGGAATTATAACCCATATGCTAAGAAAGAAGAGAAAAGGGAATAATGTAAAATGCTTTGTTAAAACCAAAAAAAAAAAAAAGGCAGACAAAGAATGAAAGACAAAAATAGAAACAAATAATAAAGTCAACAAACAGGAAACAATAATGAATATGGTACATATTAACCTAACTTTACCAGTTGAGCACTCATCTCACACGCCAGTAAAGTAATGTTCAAATTCTCCAAGCTAGGCTTCAGCAATACGTGAACCGTGAACTTCCAGATGTTCAAGCTGGTTTTAGAAAAGGCAGAGGAACTAGAGATCAAGTTGCCAACATCACTGGATCATGGAAAAAGCAAGAGAGTTCCAGAAAAACATCTATTTCTGCTTTATTGACTATGCCAAAGCCTGTGACTGTGTGGATCACAATAAACTGTGGAAAATTCTGAAAGAGATGGGAATCCCAGACCACCTGACCTGCCTTTTGAGAAACCTGTATGCAGGTCAGGAAGCAACAGTTAGAATTGGACATGGAACAACTGACTGGTTCCAAATAGGAAAAGGAGTACATCAAGGCTGTATATTGTCACCTTGCTTATTGAACTTATATGCAGAGTACATCATGAGAAACGCTGGGCTGGAAGAAGCACAAGCTGGAATCAAGATTGCCGGCAGAAATATCAATAACCTCAGATATGCAGATGACACCACCCTTATGGCAGAAAGTGAAGGGGAACTAAAGAGCCTCTTGATGAAAGTGAAAGAAGAGAGTGAAAAAGTTGGCTTAAAGCTCAACATTCAGAAAACGAAGATCATGGCATCTGGTCCCATCACTTCATGGGAAATAGATGGGGAAACAGTGGAAAGTGTCAGACTTTATTTTTGGGGGCTTCAAAAATCACTGCAGATGGTGACTGCAGCCATGAAATTAAAAGACGCTTACTGCTTGGAAGGAAAGTGATGACCAACCTAGATAGCATATTCAAAAGCAGAGACATTACTTTGCCAACAAAGGTCCATCTAGTTAAGGCAATGGTTTTTCCAGTGGTCACATATGGATATGAGAGTTGGACTGTGAAGAAAGCTGAGCGCCAAAGAATTGATGCTTTTGAACTGTGGTATTGGAGAAGACTCTTGCGAGTCCCTTGGACTGCAAGGAGGTCCAACCACTCCATTCTAAAGGAGATCAGTCCTGGGTGTTCTTTGGAAGGACTGATGCTAAAGCTGAAACTCCAGTACTTGGGCCACCTCATGGGAAGAGTTGCCTCATTGGAAAAGACTCTGATGCTGGGAGGGATTGGGGGCAGGAGGAGAAGGGGATGACAGAGGATGAGATGGCTGGATGGCATCAGCAACTGGATGGACATGAGTTTGAGTAAACTCCGGAAGTTTGTGATGGACAGGGAGGCCTGGCGTGCTGGGATTCATGAGGTCACAAAGAGCGGACATGACTGAGCAATTGAACTGAACTCAACTGAACCTAACTGCGGGGGCCACTCCGCAGAAAGAGAGAGGCTGTGGAACTTCCCTCAGCAAAGCCGAGGGGTCCCGAGGAGAGGTGAGCCTGCTGTCCGCCAACCCAGCCCCTCGGCAAGCGAGAGACAATCAGACACGACAGGGGTTCCGTCTGAGCAGTTCCGCTTTATTGCCGTAAGCTCCTGACTTATAAAGGCAAGCAGGGGTTTATGCGAGGGACTTTCCATAGTTGCACCAATCACGTTAAAGGTCAAATCGTCATGTGCCTTCATTATAATAGGAGTCTATGGTGATCACTCGCTGTCCACGTGCACGGAAATCAAGAGAGCCAATCAAAAGTTTTGACAGACAACTTAGGCTGCCGCCCTCATCTCTTACGCTAGGCGCCATCTTAGCTCTAAACCGCAAAGCTAGCCCTTCTTTCTTTTAAGGTTTCCCACTTAGGGCCCCACACCCAACTTTGTCTATCTATCTATAAGCATACATGCTTTATATATATATACACACACACACATAATATGTATATTTTGGTATTATTATTTTGAACAAACTGTTATCAGTTCAGTAAAGTAAGAATAAGAAAAATAAAAGTTTTCATTTTGTCTTCATTTATTCCTTCTTTGATATTCTTCTTTATATAGGTCTGAGTTTCTGAGCTATAATATTTTAAACATTTTCCTTTATAAGGAGCTTCTTGTAACATTTCTTGCAAGACCAGTCTACTGACAACAAATTTTCTCAATTTTTGTCTGTGAATGTATATTTCTTCTCCATTTTCAAAGGATAACTTTGTAGGACATAAAATTCTAGGTTAATAGGTTTTTTGCTCAACAATATAAATATTTCAGTATCTCATTTTGTTTCTGAGAAGCCAGATGTAATTCTTATGTTAGTTCCTCTATAGGTAACATATTTTATTCCTCTGGGTTCTTTCAGGATTTATTCTTTAATTTTGATTTTTTATAATTTATAAATGATATGCTTAGTTTAGCTTTTAGACTTTTTTTTTTTTTTCCTATTTTGTGTTTTCTGAGTTTCCTGGATCTTTGGTTTGATCTTAGACATTAATTTGAGGGAAATTCTAGGTCATTCTTGTTTCTTTTTTTTCCTGTTCCTTGTTCTCTTTTCTTTCTGGAATTCTCATTATGTTTATGTCACATTTTGTGTTTGTTCCTCAATCATTGGATATTCTATTCCTTTAAAAAAACAACAACTTAGTCTCTGTTGTCTTTACTTTTGATTTTTGAGGTTGCTATTGATAAATCCTTTAGCTCAGAGATTCTTTCCTCAGATTTGTTGACTAATGAACCCATCAGAGGCATTCTTCTTTTCCATTACGGTGTTTTGTTTTGTTTTTTTCCTATAGCATTTTTTTTTCCATTCTTTCTTGGATTTTCTTCTCTCTACTTAACTTGTGTATCTGTTTTTATATACTAATTTATCCATTAGAGCTCTTAGTGTATTAATTATAGTACTTTAAAATTTTTGATCTGATAATTCCAGCATCCTTGTCATATCTTGTTCTGGTGCTTGCTCTGTCTCATCAGGTTGTGTTTTGTGCCTTTTGATATTCCTTGTAACATTTTCTTGGTAGCTGAATGTGATTGATGGGTAAAAGGAACCGCTAGAAACAGGTCTTGAGTAATGTGATGATGAGGTGTGGAGAAAGGGAAACATTCTATTATCCTATCGTTTGATCATTTTTTATAGAGTTTATGCCTTTGGACTGCAAAATTCATAAAAGTGTCTCAGATTTTTCCTCCCTCACACCTAGAATGGAACAAGATGGCTAGAAAGGGCTAGAATCAGGTATTTCCCTTCCCCTAGGTCACTCAGACTTAGATAATCCTATAGAAAGTTAACCTCTGATTATCTAGCTTTCTCTGGGGACAGAGGAGATCTGAGTGTTCTAGAGTATTTCAAAATGGTTTCTTTTCCATTCCACTATGGAAAGCAAGAGGATATTATTCTTAAATATTTACTGTAGGAAGCTGGTTGAGTTCCTTGAGGTAAATCTCAAAAAATAGTGGAAAGTCTTCTTATGACTGGATCTCTCTGTTATTTTTAATTCCCAAACTTTCCACACACACCTGTGTGTTTGTGTGTTTGTGTATGTTAGTCACTAAGTTGTGCCTGATTCTTTGTGGTCCCATGGACTGTAGCACATCAGGTTCTTGTGTCCATGGGATTCTCCAGGCAAGAATACTAGTTAGTAGCCATTCTCTTCTCCAGGATATCTTCCCAACCCAGGGAACAAACCCAGGCCTCCACACTGCAGACAGATTCTTTACTGTCTGAGCCACCACCAGGGAAGCCCTTCCACACATTCTCTGTCAATAATTTGTCAGCGGAAGTTCGGGTGTTCTCACCTTAGCACTGACTCCTATGATTGTTTCAACATGAATTTCTGCTTTGTACTATGACTCCCTGTATTCCCTGTCTGTCTTTCCAATCTTGGAGCAGCAGTTTGTTTCCTTCTTATGGATGTAAGAAGACTTGTGGATTTTTCCATCTGTTTTACTTGTTATGAGGAGGGAATGGCAACTTCCAAGCTCCTTATATGGAGAACTGGAAACCAGAGATCATATGGATTTCTTCATATATTCTGCATATTGAGTCATTTGTTGGAATGCAATTATGTTAACTGACATTTTTGATAAAGAGTAAAATGAGTAACTTTTGATATAAAAATCTATATAAAAATACACAGATATTTGAAAAAATATTAGTTGTTATATTAAATGAGAAAACTTGTTAAGACATAAAAATGCAATATGAGACAAATATGGTTGATGTCCTCTACTTTAGTCTTATTCTCAACAAAATTTTTCCATTTTTTTTAACTTTTATTTTTGAAGTTTATTTTTCATTAGAGAATAATTGCTTTGCAATGTTGGTTTCTGCTGTACAACATGAATCAGCCATAAGTATACATAGGCCCCCTCCCTCTTGAACCCCCCTCCTATCCAACAGGTTGTCACACTGTTGTGCTTCCTGTGCTACACAGCAACTAGCTAGCTATTTTACATATGGTAATGTGTGTGTTTCAGTGCTATTCTCTCAATTAGCCCCACCCTCTCTTTCCCCTGTGGTGACACAAGTCTGTTCTCTATGTCTGTATCTTTATTCTTGCCATGCAAATAGGCTCATCAGCACCATTGTGAAGTGTGTGAGGTGATTAAAGATTAGAAGGATTATTTCTGGAAGAAAGGGCATTTGGCATGCATTATACAGTAGAGTGTTTCTGAGGGAAATGTGAAAAAGTGTGGTCCACCTTAAAAACTGTAGGCAGTATCTGGTAATGTAGTTCATCGGGATATAGATACCAATAATCAATTTCATTAGTCCTCCCACACCAACCCCTGTGTAGATGGTTTCTTTTGCTATAATATAGGTTAGCAAGATCCTCTCTTAAATGTTAGCACTTCTTTTGTGTTATATGGCTAAGATGTAAGATTGTAGAGAAGACAATTGAATGCAGAAAGAAGATATTAGGTTTTCTTTTTGAGCATAACTCTTTGTAAATGAGTTACATTATACTTATCTATTGTTCCATATACATAATGAACGGAGATATGAAATTGTTCAAAAACTTTCAATATACTCTAACTTTGGAACCAATTGAATATAATATTTTTAAAGAAAAAATAGCTGTAAAACAATAAAACACATGAAAATTTGATGCTATTGGCCCTGAATAGGAATTACTCCTAATCACAACCATTTTCAAGTCTGGTAAAAAGTTGAAAGCAAATACGTAATCAGGGAAAGCAATTGTTTCTCTCAGTTTTCAATTTATTTCACTGCTTGAATTTCCAACATAAACATGTATTAATTTTGCCATTAAAAATGACAGGTTAGAACAAACAAGAATCCTGCTATTCCATGTTCTTATCATATGATCAATAAATAGTCTAGAAATGACAAGTCATTGTAATAGAAAATAGACACATTCTTGTCTTTTTTTGGGGGGGGAGGTTATAAGAGGTAAAAATACTTCCCCCTCTTAAGTTTAGATAAAATTTCCATGACATTAAAACTTTAAAAATGTGCATTTACAGATTTGCAATAAGAGATATACTATTCATACAATTATACATTTTATTGAGTTGATGATAAATAATTAGTTCAGTCAAAATGATGAACTAATTTTTTTTTTTCCATTTGAAGAAAGCTTGGAGTAATAGCAGTTTCACAGAGCTATTTGTGGTATATATGTAGGTATAATTTTACAAAGTGCATCTGCATTTTCTATCACTTTTTTCCATGCAATGTGGATAAAGTTTTTCTCATACAAGCATACTTTTCTGAGACTCATTAGTTGTCTTCTATACTTGAGTTAAGGCAACTTTTTCTGTTTTCAGTGTAGTTGCTGTTGTTCTATCCTTTTCTATGCAATTAAACTGCCTATTTTTTTCTATACCATTGTCTTAGGTTTAGTCTTATGGATTATTCTTAATATATTGTGCTTGATTTTCACATTGATGTGATTTGTAAAATTTGTGCATAGCCTCATTTAAGGGTGTGGTTGATCCCCTGGAGAAGGGAATGGCTACCCAGTCCAGGATTCTCGCCTGGAGAATTCCATAGCCAGAGGAGCCTTGTGGGCAGCATATCATGGGGTTGCAAAGAGTCAGACATGACTAAAACTTGATTTAAGATTATCTAAAATATAGGCACTCTTATTATCTTTTCAAAGAAAAATGTTAATATGCAACCCTGATGTCAGAAAAAAAAATATTACAATTTTATAGTCTTAGAAGTAGGCTGTGATTGATTCCAAAAAGTTTACCACAGGGTTATTATTGTGCCTCTGCCTTTCAAAAGTAAACACTTACACATACTTTACATTTGCTGTGCAATCATTACTGTCCTCCAGGCCCATGATAAGCACATAGCATTGGTTATCTCATGTTTCTTCACAAACTCTTCAGACTGTAAGAAAATTTTAACTATTTCACTGGACAGAAACTTGAAACTTAGATCTAGTAAGTGGTGGAGTTCTAATGATGATCAGAAATATTTTAAAGATATAATGTGATAATATTATTAATAAAACAACAGACTTGGTAATAATACTGTTTTCCTTTAAGAATATGGTGTGTTTTTTGTTTGATTACTCTTTTTTGTTCCACTTTTTTTTCATTGTTTTAACTTTTTTCTATTCTTGCTTTTTTGCTTGAGATTCAAGCAAATCTGATTCTTATTGAATTAATTTTATAAATCCAATTCATTTTTGTGGCATGGTGCTTAGATTACCTTTAGGATATGTAAGACCCAGAAAATGATCGAAAATGACAAAACCTGCTTATTTCCAAATGAATTATTGATGCCATTTTATTTTAACCTAAATAAATTTGAATTTGTATTATTATTTATATAATTCCAAGTCATCCCTTTTAATAAGAAAGTTATTTATTTTCTTTTATTCTCTGTAAACTTCTCTGATTGTAAAAATGATAGATGGTGGTTTAATGAAACAAAATAGAAACTATAGGAAAACTGGAAATGAAAACATGGTCATATTTTTCACTTAATACTTTTAATATCCTCTCTGAATTTTAACAACATATTTAAAAACAGTTTACACCAGTTGTCAATTAGAGAAGAGCACATTTGTTACAGTGTGAAGACAAATTTTTGCTAAATATCAGTACATTTTGAAAAGTTTTGATTTTACAGCTGGCCAAGTCATAGTTTCTGTTCTTGTACACAAAATACCCCTCTTCAGCTTCCCAGCCCCTTAATTTTCCTCATGATATTCAGATAAAACCACAAATAAATGTAACACCTCAAAAGGATATCATTTTTGTGTCCTAAAATCTATTTTGTTTGTTTCAGCATCCTCTCATCAAGAGATAATTGATTAAAAGAAAAACATGTTTTTTACGCTGCATGTCATTTCTAAAAACACTGAAGGCTATCAGTACTGGGTTAGTGTTAGTCTTCATCATTTTTATGTTTAGCTGTTGAATTTAGCTTCCTTCCTTACATTACATATGGAGACCTCTGAGTCAGGTCAGATGCTCATCTGCCCGCTGATAAACAGAGCTGAAATCATTTGTGGCACAACTACAGAATTCATTTTTGGAGAGTTATCATCTTTATACAAATGTTTAGACATTAAGTTAGCTTTTATTACTCTCTTTTCATTTTTATTCCTTTCATTAGCATTGAAAATATAAAATATTATAGACAGATTTGTTAGAATGACATGCTGGGTTCTTAAAAAATAGTACAAATTGGAAAAACAGATTTACATCATTGAACATGCTGGAGTTTTTGAACTTTATATTAAATCAAACAATGATTAGTAAAGTCAGTGATGAATGATAAAGTATAAAATAAAATTATAAATAGGAATATGCAATATTATTATTATTATTGTATACTCTAGAGGTGCAGGAATAAAATGATTGATAGAAATAGAGGTAATACCTGGGAAATCCCATAGACAGATAAGACTGGCAGGCTATCATCCATGGGGTCACAAAGAGTTGGACATGACTGAGCAACTGAACACACACACAGAAATATTCAAATATTCTTAAAATTTGTGAGACTGTTATTTAAATCCCCTGTATTTATTCTCAAGAACACAGTGATTGAATTAGGAATTGTCTGTAATAAGATAAAATAATCTTGTTTATCCTCTTTCAACAGTTAGCTGTGTAGGATTACATACCAATTTCTAAGATCTCATATGTCAATGAGACTATTTATTTAGAAAGCTTCCTTAAATGGCAACATTAGAGTTTGCATGTATTAATGTGGTATGTATGTTTTTTTGGTGTGTGTTGGGGAAGGGAATAAACTACCTGATAGAACAAGATGAAGATTTATATTATCTCAAATTCTAAATGGTCTTCCCAGGTGGCTCAGTGATAAAGAATTAGCCTGCCAATGCAGGAGATGAGTTCGATCCCTTGATTGGGAAGATTTCCTGGAGAAGGAAATGGTAACCTACTCCAGTATTCTTGCCTGGGAAATCCCAGAGACAGAAAATTCTCGTTATTCTTTGTTATGAATCATTTATATTTAATATTATTTATACACACACACATATGTACATGGCTGTATGTGACACATCAACATCAGAAATTATTCTCCTGAGCGAAATGAGGAATATTCAGTGTCACCACTGGAGAGCAACAGTAGAAAAGCACGCAGGTTTATGTGGTGTTAGAGAAAGAGTAAACCACATCCCCAGTGGTTGCTGTGTGCACATAGCCAATCTGGGTTATTCTAAAGGACTTGCTGTTTAGAAAATGTGATAGAATTGTCATAATACTATTATGCATTCTCTCCATGCTCCTGAGGTGACGTGTCCATCGCTGCCCTGTCTTTGATTATCATCTATGTGTTTTTGACTCCCAAAATAGTTTTATTCCATGTTTGACATAGCTTCCAAGAAATATACCACATTGTCACTTCTTTTTTTTTAATTTTAAAATATTTATTTTTAAATGAAGGATAATTGCTTTACAGTACTATGTTAGTTTCTACCAAACATCAGCATGAATCAGACATACATTTACCCATGTTCCCTCCCACTTAAACATCCCTCCCACCACCCTCCCTATAGTATTTTTAAAATATAAATTTATTTATTTTAATTGGAGGTTAATTACTGTGTTGTTCAAGTCAGAGTCAAAATGGTCAAAATCAGACTTCCTTACATGCTCTTCACAATGGAGTTTCTTCGCCTTATATTTTAATGTTATCACTTAGTCTAGAAACTTCATTCTCAATGTTTCATATCTTATTAGTTCTAGTTTTTCAAAACTCATCTTCTTCAGATAAATGATATTGCCACTGTCCCACTCAGGCCTTCACTAGCTTAATAATGGCATTACTATCTTCCTAGATTTGGCTTTCCCTTCACACTGTCCTCTTGTTTTTGTCTTAGTATTAATACCTGTGGGTTTACACAAGAGCGTGATTTGTTCTGCAAATACTTTAGTAAACAAATAAGCAATATCCCCTGTGCTTGGTGGAGCTTGCATTCTAATGAGAGGTGTTGACAATAATCATGATAAATGGGTAAATTATACAGCATGTTATAAGCTGAAAACTACTGTGGAAAAGATAGAACAAGGTAAGGTGCAGAGGAAATAATAGTAGGAAGAAAGAAATGTGGGAAGGTATGTTCACTTAACATTGGTTAGTCCAAGTGATCCAGAGAGAGATACATTTGAGTAGAAATAAAGAAAGTGAAAGAGTGAGCTCAGAAATATTTTGAGGAAGAGCATTTCAGATACAGGAACAGCAAGTCAAAAATCATGAGACAGGAGAATAGCTAGCATGTTTTGGGAACAGCAAAGAAGCCATTGTGCTTGGGATGGAGTAAATGACGAAGAGAGGGAGAGAGATGAGTTAGAGAGGTACTGGGAATCTTGAAAATAGAGCATCTTTTTAGTCATACCAAAGAGCTCTGGCTTTCACTCTGAGCGAGGTGGGAAGCCATTGTGTGGCTGTGGACTGTGAAATGAAATGAGATCAACAACGTTTTGCAAAACTTTCTGGTTGTTGAGAGTATCTTTGTAAAACCCTAAAATGATTACAATACTCCTCTGCTTTAAAATATATTTGTATTTGAAAAAAATATCCTCAGGATAAATTTCCAGTTTAATCACTTAAACATCTCATCTGATACTATTCATCCCACAATACCCATGGGGTGGGGGGGAAATCACTCTATGTGATTCCATAATTAAGTGTTAAGGCTGGACTCTGCAAACCATAACTTTATACAAATGGTGAAGTAATACAAGTGGGAATCATTAGAGACTACTTTGTGTAGGTGTTTGAACACAAGGTCAATCTTGAGGGTAAAAAAGAAAAATCAATTTATCTAAAAGGAGAAAGGTGGGATAAGGTGAAGGATGTTGTGTAAGCAAAGGCAGAGAATTAACAAAGTCCAACTGGATGGCAAGACTGCCTGCCTCCTGGGAAAAGAGGGGCAGACGGAGGCCACTCAGAAGAGTTTAAATATTGATACCAGCAGAAAAGAGTAGGAAATAGTAGATTTTTAAGTAGAAAAATGAAATAATAAAATCAGTCTTTAGACAGTAGCCTGGAAGATGGTTTTGATTTATTGATGAGAGATGAACAAACAAGAAACTAGTCTCATATGAGTCAAAACTTGCTTTCTACCTAAAGGAGCATGCTCTGTCATATCTTGGTAAATTCAGTCTTGGCAAAATCGGTAACCTTTTATGAGTGATGTTGTGGACTAAAGACGGCTTCCATTATTTTCTCTGAAGATTGATGCGTGGCCAAAGGGAAGGAAATGGAATTGAAGATAAAGGCATCGTTTGTCTTCTTTCTGCTTAGGTGTATTGTTGATGTGTATCAGATCCTAGACCTTTTAGTGATGTTTACTGTCCAATGTATGTGCATGTGACAACTATTAATAGATTGAATGGAAAGAACATGGTAAGGTCTGGTACATATAATAAAGTTGATGTTTTGTTCTTCAGGTAACAGAAACACGAACGGGTCCTCTTGGCTGCAGTAACTATGACAACCTAGATTCTGTCAGTTCTGTTCTGGTTCAGAGTCCTGAGAATAAGATTCAGTTGCAAGGTATGTAGCTGAAATTTCATTAATTCTCTATGAGCCTGAATGACAGTTATCCAGTTGTGATTTCTTTCTTCTTTTTCTTTTTTTTTTAATAAGCTGTATGTTCAGTATTAGGCTTTTAAAATTCTTATAAAAGGCTCCTAATCTTTAACTGATATAAACATTCTAGACCAGATGAAGAGAATGTCAAAATTCACTTTACTTTTTAAATTAAGTAATTGATAAGAATTAAAAATATATCATCATAATATTTTTGTTCCACACAGTAATCATTGTCTCAATAAATAGCAGTTTTCCTTAGCTTTCCTTAAGCTTTAACTTTTTCCTCATGAAAGTGAAAGTGGAAGTTGCTCAGTCATGTTGGACTCTTTGCAACCCCATGTACTCTACAGTCCATGGAATTCTCTAGGCCAGAATACAGGAGTGGGTAGCCTTTCCCTTCTCCAGGGAATCTTCCCAACCCAGGGATCGAAAAAAGTCTCCCATCTTGCAGGAAGATTCTTTACCAGCTGAGGCACGGGGGAAGCCCTTTTTGTAACCATATTTGAGTATACTTTAATGTGAAATTTTGACATTTCAAACATAACTTAATATGATAGTTAAGGCTGCCTTTCTCTTCTGACAAATAGTTATATACTTAAGAGTATATTAACAAAATATTTATACTTGCATTATTTCTTTTATAAAGATAGATTCGTGATAATGGTAATAATTTATTGTCTTCTTTCTATTACTATACTTTGTGAAATAATTCAATAGGGAACTTTTTAAAACCATAATTTTATTTTATCCCCTAAATGTTTAAGCATGTGTATATCACTCATTCATACAGACAGGGAAAGGTTACGTATCCACATGTTTAAACATGTACTAGCTGAATAAGTTCAAAAATGCCTTTTTGATTTCACATAATCTAAACTTAATTCACTGATCAAAGGGGTAATTTTGAGTTGTTCTTCTCTAGTCTACCTTCTTTAATTGCTTAAATTAAAGCTATATTTGCATTATTCAGTTTTACATAAAAATGTTTAAAATTTCAGAAATTTATGGGATTTTCCCTCAATTTTTCCATCTAAAAATTTAAAGGCATCAGGTTATTTAAATTTAACTTAAGTAATAAATAGATTTCATTCAATTTAAATTGTACAAAGTCACAGAGAAAGTGCTTAAATTTTTAAACTCTAAATGCTATCCAAGTTATTATTGTCAATCTTAGCTTTAAAGTTATTGAAATATTTTCTCTAATTTAAATAGAAGTACAATCTCTTACTATTACCTATAATTCTCTACTCTTCACCCCTTTTTTAAATGTATTGACTTTCCATCAGAGTATTAATTTTACTAGAAAAAGACAAGGAATTTTTATATCAAATATATTTATTTAAATTGATCCAATTGTATTTATTAACACTTTTGATTTTTATCTTTGTGGATTAACACTATTGATTTACTGTGTTCAGTATTAAGAATATAATATTTAAACATAAAACTTTACCTCCTGTCAGCCTTGGAAAAAAATCAGCACAAGGAATAAATGAGGAGACATGCCCCTTTTGTGTAACTATTTTTTCTATTCCCTATAATTTATGTAAGGCAGAAACCTTCATCTCTTTCACCTTTTACTACTTGCTAGGACTAGTTACAACTATATTTGTACCACAGTGCACAAAGTCCCTTGCAAAGATAATACTGTGAAAATCAATATCAAGACCCTCAATATCCCATGTACTCTTTCTTTCTTAAATTTCATCTGTACTTACAATATCATGCTGATTCACCTATTCAATCACACCTTTAATATATATTAAATATATGTATACAAGTAGTATATAACAAAAAATAGTAGGCCTTCTCCACTAAAAAGAAAAAAAGGAATGCAAAACACTCACCAATTCTAGAATGTTACCATGGTACATCTCTTTGAGAAGTATTTATAAAACCCTGGGTCACTATATGTGGCAACTGCAAAAACAGATGTTTCAGAAGAATCTTTTATTAAAGTACTACCATAGGTATTTGTGTCTTTCATAGTTATCTGGTTTTATGGATAGATGTGCATAGGTATAGATGATGATGATGATGTGCGTGTGTGTGTGAGAGAGAGAGAGAGAGAGAGAGAGACCTTGTGTTTTGCTTGTAAGCATGAGGTGAAGCACTAGAATCAGTGTTTGATCTATTTGGAGATATTGAGTTCAGCTCTATTATTGACCTTCTTCTTCTGAAGCTCTGGTCTTCTAGAAGAAAAAGAATTGCTCCTGAAGTAGAATTTTATTTTATTTTATTTTAATTTATTTATTTTTTATTTTACTTTAGAATTCTGTATTGGTTTTGCCATACATTGACATGAATCCACCACAGGTGTACATGCATTTCCAAACCTGAACCCCCCTCCCACCCCCCCTCCCCACAACATCTCTCTGGGTCATCCCTACGTACCAGCCCCAAGCGTGCCATATCCTGCATCGGACATAGACTGGCAATTTGATTCTTACATGATATTATACATGTTTCAATACCATTCTCCCAAATCATCTCACCCTCTCCCTCTCCCACTGAGTCCAAAAGTCCGTTATACACATCTGTGTCTTTTTTGCTGTCCTGCATACAGGGTCATCATTGCCATCTTTCTAGGATCCTCTATGATCCACCTCCCAAAATTCTGGAAATAAAAGCAAAAATGAACAAATGGGACCTAATTAAAATTAAAAGCTTCTGCACAACAAAGGAAAATATAAGCAAAGTGAAAAGACAGCCTTCCAAATGGGAGAAAATAATAGCAAATGAAGCAACTGACAAACAACTAATCTCAAAAATATACAAGCAACTCCTGCAGCTCAATTCCAGAAAAATAAACGACCCAATCAAAAAATGGGCCAAAGAACTAAATAGACATTTCTCCAAAGAAGACATACGGATGGCTAACAAACACATGAAAAGATGCTCAACATCACTCATTATTAGAGAAATGCAAATCAAAACCACAATGAGGTACCACTTCACACCAGTCAGAATGTCTGCGATCCAAAAATCTGCAAGCAATAAATGCTGGAGAGGGTGTGGTGAGAAGGGAACCCTCCTACACTGTTGGTGGGAATGCAAACTAGTACAGCCACTATGGAGAACAGTGTGGAGATTCCTTAAAAAATTGCAAATAGAACTACCTTATGACCCAGCAATCCCACTGCTGGGCATACACATGGAGGAAACCAGAATTGAAAGAGACACATGTACCCCAATGTTCATCGCAGCACTGTTTATAATAGCCAGGACATGGAAACAACCTAGATGTCCATCAGCAGATGAATGGATAAGAAAGCAGTGGTACATATACACAATGGAGTATTACTCAGCCGTTAAAGAGAATACATTTGAATCCGTTCTGATGAGATGGATGAAACTGGAGCCAATTATAGAGTGAAGTAAGCCAGAAAGAAAAACACCAATACAGTATACTAACACATATGTATGGAATTTAGAAAGATGGCAATGATGACCCTGTATGCAGGACAGCAAAAAAGACACAGATGTGTATCTGAAGTAGAATTTTATCAGAGCAAAGAAAGCACCAATAAGAATTACCGAGGTACAGCATTAGGCAAAAAATTCAAAACGAATTCCATGACTTAACTATCTATGTTAGAATTGACATTCATAAATGAGATGTCAGAGAGATGCATTACACATTAGCACATTGATTTTGACTGAAAACAAATGAAATCAAATGCTTCCTGGCAGTGAGTAAGCTGGATTTATCTCCTTTCTGTCTGGCTTTGTCAGTCAGGTTTCAGAGCAGACACATTTTTTTTTTAATTGAAAGATCCATATCTACTACTCTGAAGTATTGATGAAAATACATTTAATACATATGACAAAATGTAGTTCATAGGGAGTATTAGCAAATACATACTGAAATGAATGATATTCCAGTTTTTCAACCCACTTAAGAATTTAACATATCAAACAAGGTACATTTGTGTGAAAGGATAACAGAAGTAATTCAAAGTTATTAAATTTGGATAGTAATTTTTTGGTAAAGTTCCCAGAAAGTGAATGATCTATGTGATTAGGTAACAAATATTTTTCCACATCAGTTGGTTCCTAATGCTTTATTTCAGCAAAATTGGCACAAGACTGTGTTATCAAATAGATAATAAATGATGGAGCACTATGCAATTATTTTTTGCTTATAATAAAAGTCTGATTATATTGCTTAAAAAACTATCCTGTTTCCTTTTTTTTTGTCTATTGATGTGTTGGAACACATTTTCTTAGAGCTTGGTGGTGGTGAAGTCAGTAAATCAAGTCCAATTCTTGCAACCCCATGATACAGCCCACCAGTCTTCTCTGTCCATGGGATTCTCCAGGCAAGAATACTGGAGTGAGTTGTCATTTCCTTTTCTAGGGTTCTTAGAGCTCACATATATAAAAATTAAAAAAAGGCAAATAATTTACTTTGAAAATAATTCATATTAATTTATATTTCTAGAAAAGACCCACAGTAATTAACAAAGCTCTATCAATTCATTAAATCATGTGTTTTCAAGGAACAGATAACATTTGTCTTTAAAAGTTATTTATCAATACTTGTAATACATATAACTATTTAATTGTATATTATTAGTAATTATAATTCACATCATAGTGATTTAAAAATTTTTCATTATTAGAAAACTATATTTTATGTAATTCATGCTACAAAATTTTGTATTATTTATAATTTTCAGAAAAACCTATATTTTTTCAATCATTGATTTTTATAGTAGAGACATGACTGTGATTAAAGAAAGATGTTTAGTAATAAAATGTAATATATTAGTACAAAAACTTGTAGGACAGTGAAATGAAATGGTGACTTCAACACATACACAACACATACATACACACATATACATTGCTCATTTGTTCTTTTTAAAGGAGGATATTGATGCCGGATTGCTGGGATTAGATTCCGTCAGTACATACAGATATGTGATGTAATATTTTTATTTTAAGATATTCATAATACAAGAGATTACCTACTTTTGATCTATTTAATGTATGATAAAAAGTTTAGAGGTCAACTTCATCACATTCAAGGGAGTCCTTAGTTTTTCACATTCTTCCTATTCCTTTAGGTAGTACATGAGCTATTTTTTGTTCAGTCACTCAGTTGTGTCTGTCTCTTTGCGACCCCATGGACTGCAGCATGCTGGGATTCCCTGACCTTCACCATCTCCCAGAGCTTGCTCAAACTCATGCCCATTGAGACATGAGCTATACAGCACTGAAGACCTCTGGTCAGCTGATCATTTTCACAGTTGTCTGTCTTACTAGACTTTATGTTTGTGTGATGCAAATTAGAACTTTATTCATCTCTCAAGAATTTATTAAATTTCTTAAATTTTTATTCACCAAATATTGCTTCTTTCTTTCTCTACTCTCATCATAAAGTTTCAATTAACTGTGTTATTAGATAATTTACTCATGACATATGTGTCTTTTCTTTTGGAAGAAAGTTATGTCCAACCTAGACAGCATATTAAAAAGTGGAGACAATACCTTGCCAACAAAGGTCCATCTAGTCAAAGCTATGGCTTTTCCAGTAGTCATGTGTGAATGTGAGAGTTGGACTATAAAGAAATCTGAGCTCAGAAAAATTGATGCTTTTGAACTGTGGTGTTGGAGAAGACTCTTGAGAGTCCCTTGGACTGCAAGGAGATACAACCAGTCCATACTAAAGGAAATCAGTCTTGAATATTCATTGGGAGGACTGATGCTGAAGCTGAAACTCCAATACTTTGGCCACCTGTAGCAAAGAACTGACTCCTTGTTTTGAAAAGACTGTGATGCTGGGAAAGATTGAAGGCAGGAGGAGAAGGGGATGGCAGAGGATGAGATGGTTGGACGGCATCACGGACTCAATGGATCTGAGTTTGAGTGGACTCCGGGAGTTGATGGACAGGGAGGCCTGGTGTGCTGCAGTCCACAGGGTCACAAAGAGTCAGACAGGACTGAGCGACTGAACTATGTGTCCTTTCTACTGTTTTCTGTTCTTTTTATCCATTTGCCATTTTATTATTGTGTTCAATATTTTTTATGACATATACCAGTTTGCTGTTTATCTCTTCAGCTGTGGCTAGTCTGCTATTAAATCTATTATTGGTAACTCCTATATGTATGTGTGTATGTGTTTGTATGTATGTATATATTTTTTATTTGCAGAATTTCTATTTGGTTATATTTTTAGTTTCCAGTTCTTTGTCAAAATTGTCTACGGTATTTGTTTAATTCTTTATTGGGTGACTACCATTAATTTATAGTTCATTTTTGATAAACTATTCTTTCTTATTTATATGCTCATTATTTTTATTAAATTTTGATGCTGTGCTTTATAAAAATAATTTAAAATTCTTGATTTTTTTCTCCAGAGAAGGTTTACTTTGATTTGCAGTAGCATTTCAATCCATTTTAATTGACTTGTTTGAAAGTATGCTTTCAATCTATGAAATCTAATTTTTTGTTTAATTACTGCTTGAGTATATAGCCCTTATGTATTTCAACAAATCTGGAGAAATTTACTATCTTTATCATGCCTGGCTCTAAACTTCAATTTTTGATTTGCTAACTGGACAAAACTCTAAGACAAAAGCTGTGTGGTTCACACAAGAGTCCTTTTCTTGTCATGGTAGTTCTAGACATTCTCACTTTTATTGGACTTTGGATCCTTTTGAACAGATTTTTAGAAATTGAATTATAGTTTATTTACAATGTCATGTTAACTTCAAGTGTACAGCAAAGTGATTTTGTGCCATATATATACATATGAATCTCTCTGCACATACTTTTTAGATTATTTTGCATATAAGATATTGACTATAGTTCCCTGCATTATATAGTATAGGCAGATTATTTTAATACACCTTCTATATTTTCTAGTTGTTCCTAGTGAGAAGTTTGGTTGTAAAAAAAACTGGTCCTCCAATACTGAACATGATTATATTTTACTCAGTGGATTTTCAGCTTCTAACACTTGCCCTGCCTCACATGCTCACTTTCACAATATCCCCTAGGCTCAGAACTCTTCCTTAGCTTTGTCTCATAATCAAAGAGACTTTCTAACAATGGTTTCATCACTATTTTCACTCTGTTGTTTCTGTACATTAACAAAATGTCTATAGGACAGCCCTCAATCCCTCTGAGTTGTCTCTTAAAACAGTCCAAGTTTTCTCTCTAGGTATTAATTATTGTTTACATTAATGATCTAGTTTTAATACTAAAGAGTTTTGAGTGGTCTGACTGTAAATCTCTTTTCCAAAAAAAAATTGTTATTCTTAATATGGTTTTACAGATATCCGTTTCCTTTCTTTAGACTGATATATATATATATATATATATATATATATATAAAGCAGAGATAACATGCAACAGAAATCCTTGCATGTCTAAAGCTAAACTCATTTTCTGCCAGCAATCTTTCCTTCTCAAATTACTTTTCCAACCTTTTCTGTTTCTGCAAAGGCACTATCATTTTTACAGATTGAAAATTTTACTGTAACTACTTGGTTTATGACATTTTAAGTGTTATATAAATTCTCCAATTTTCTTTTCATTTTTGATTATTTTAAATTGAGATAATCACTGGGTTCCATATATCTGGTCCAAAGTCCTGAGTCTCATTAACAGGGACTGTGACTTAGCCAGTTTTTAACACTGAATATCACTATTTTCAGATATTAGATATTTCTGAAGTATAGTCATTTGATGACCTACAGGACTAGACATTTAAGAATATATCTAGCTTTACCATTTTACTTCTCCAAGTCATTTGACATATTTCAACTGCCTTACATCGTATAAAGTACTGTCTAGTAGATCCCATTCCTCTTCTCCTGTCTCCTAAAAAATTGCCTTTTTATCCCCTTTTCCTTAGTTTAGATATTTTTAGTGTTCTGTCTAAATTAATTTTTTTCTTTATATCTTTTGCATCTAAATTAAATTACTACTCAGAGTACTTTCATGGTTAAACATCATTTAAATACAAGTGAACTAATTCCTTGTACTTCATCCTGAAATGAGAGCCCCAGTAACATTACCCTGGATTTATTTTTCTAAGCAACTCACTCGTTGCATTCTCTTAGTGCATATGAATTAAAAAATATTACTAATTGCTATTTTAAAAATATGTTCCATAGTTCATTTGTGTGTGATATTGCTAATGTATTATCCCATGGCCCCCCCAATCTCTTAAAGTTGAAAAGTATCCATGTATCAAATAATGTTCCAGTCTACCTTTTTAATGAAAGGTTTTATTAATCTTATGAACCTGATGTGGTTGCTTTACCAATTAATTATACCTAGTGAAATATATGTAGCCTGACTCTAGTACTTATTAAGTACTACTGTATAATAACATTGTATACTTCTAATATTATATATTATATTGCCTCTTCTACTAAATATATTGCAAATGCCTTTAGGGCAATAATTGGTCATCTTCATATTGTACTTTCCCTAGAAAGTCTCTTCCAAATGGAAGGCATTCAATATTTATTTGAGATGAAATAAAAATGAATAATAAAGTAATAAATATGTATTGAGTACTTTTTCTGACCAATCTATGGTAGCATTAGTCTGAAAGAATGAGATAAGTACAATTGTCAAGATTTTTACAAGGTAGACTTTTTTCCCCTAAATGTTAATTCATGATTTTACTTATACTTGTAGATAATCATTGTATCAAAAAAATGTGTTTTTGTTTTGTTTTGCTTTGTTTTTTTTTTTGTTAGAAAGGAAGCATGTAAAAGAGGTAAAAATCAAATTTTGTCATAAATAGCTGTGAGGTATTGAATAAATTTTCCATTACTGTTATGTTTATTTTTACCTACTGATTATATTGAATATTTACCCTTTTGATTAGATTTTTGTAGCAAGTGCTTAAATGTAAAACTAGTAGAGATCCCTAAATATTTTTGATAGCCTTATTATTTTTATTCTTGATACATTCTTAAGAATTAGTAACTTAACTTGCATGTGGAAAAGTAATAAACGGTATCACTATGACTGACGAGGAATAATCAGTGAAACAACTCAGTCTCTCTGATGACTTCCCTGTAGTCAATTGAAGTGATCATTTGAAAAACATACTCATATAAAGCTATGTGTTTTAATGACATGAGATACAGCAACATTTCAATACACTTTTGCCAATGCTGCAAATAATATCTAAGTAGAGATGAGCTGATAGTTTGAAGGTAAAATAAAAATATTGGAAGTATTTGAAAATAAGTGGAAAAGAAATGCATACATCTCATTTCAAAATATATAAAGGTACGTTCTATCTACATTACATAAAAATAATCAACTATTCTGATCAATAACTTCAAATAGCCAATTAAATCAATTTAAAAAATAAAATCAGATAGTTTAAGATATTAAATGGCTTTATAATTTCCCAGATTCTTGAATAGTGCTTGGAGTTAGTATATGTTGAAAAAAATGATAAACATTTGCAAATTTTTCAGAATTCAGTAATTTTTCTAATGATCATATTAAAATATGCATAAATCTGTAACTTAATATGCTACATTTTGACATTTTCTGAATATTGTAATTATGTATTATATTTTGGCCTTTATCAAAATGAATTTCCTTTTTTGGTTTGTTCTTTAAGGGCTGCAAGTCCTACTTCCAGACTACCTTCAGGAGCGTTTTGTTCAAGCAGCTTTGAGCTATATTGCTTGCAACTCAGAGGGAGAGTTTATCTGCAAGGACAATGACTGCTGGTGTCATTGTGGCCCCAAGTTCCCAGAATGCAATTGCCCTTCCATGGACATTCAAGCCATGGAAGAGAATCTTCTTCGCATAACTGAAACCTGGAAAGCCTACAACATTGACTTTGAGGAATCAGGTAAGACATATATTTTTATCTAACACTTCTAAATTTTACCAAAAAAAAAATGTTATATTGAACAGACAATTTTACTCTTTGGAAGAAAGTATTACATACTTGGAAGAATTTTTTTTTTTTTGTCACTTGGAAGAAATTTGTTCGACTTGTTCTTATTATTCTTTGGCTGTGGATATTGCTTTTATTGTTGGTTATTCAGTATTTTACTGAAACCCTATGTGGTACTTTTTGTATGCTATGTTACTATGGTAGTAGAATCTAGCCCTCTCTTGAGCTGACATATTAATCATTTAATAAAGAAGGTCCCTGCCTTATTCAATATAAGAATTTAAACTATGGACTGAAAAAAAGTGCACAGCCTAGAAGTTGAGAATTATGTAATTATGTTTTATTTGGTGGATTTTCTGAGCTCTTCAAGAGCTCTGAAGAGACAGAACTCTCAGGTCACTCTGAAGGATGGCCCCAAGAGGTAAGGGAGGAGCCAGGATTACAGAGGAGTTTTTGGAACAAAGACCAGGTAGTTGGAACATTAGAAGATACTGTTGATTAAGGAAAACCTGACATCTCAAGTTAAGGAATTTACTGCTTTTCGGTGTACTGTGTTGTTTAGTATCTAAGTTGTGTCTGACACTTTTGTGACCCTGTAGACCCTGGACTATGGCTCACCAGGTTCCTCTGTCCATAGGATTTTTCAGGCAAGAATACTGGAGTACATTGCCATTTCCTTCTCTATTTCAATGTAAGAGAAGATGAAAAGTCAAGGCTGATGGAAGCCTTTCCTGTGTTATGCACTTCAGCTTTTGGGGCCAGTATCCTATGCTTTTCCTGAGTCACCTTAGGGTGCAACCTGGCAGGGCTGCTGCAGTATCTGACAGGTTGATGGTTTGCATCCTGTTTCCATCTTGCATTCCCTCTGGGCTCACGTTGGGGAAGCTGTGGTGGCTCAAAGTCCAGACAGCCTGTGTTTACTGACATGGCAGGTGGCTTTCTTAGTCCCATACCTCTGATTCCCTTCTGGACTATTCTCATGGGCCCTGAGTTCCACTTCTGAGGCAAGATCCAGAGAAGGATTTTTCTATGCTTTCTGCACATTAAAGGGAATCTCATGAATGTGCACTTTTACTCTACTACTTATTTTGAAACCAAATTTAGATCAGCTTTGATCTAGTAATGTCTGTGGAGTTTGTTTCTGTGATTTCTGAATTCTTATGAGTGCATACTTGTGTCTCCCATATTGTTACTTATAGAATAGACTACGTTACCTGCAATGGCCTTCATTTCATAAAGCAATGAACTTTAATAAAGAGTTGAGTGCTTCAATATAAAATGAACAATGATGACAACAACATATATGATCATTCTTGTTAGTAGAATAATAAAAATCCTCAGAATGTGGCAAGTATAATTATGTAGCATTTAGTCAAAAGTGTTGGACATGACTAAGTTTCAAATTGGCAAAGAGGTTTTAATTGCCAAGAGGTCAGATTATATTCTTGAAAGTTATAATATTGCCAGTGAACTCACTTAAAACAATGACAATGAAATTTAATATATATTCACAATCAGTTCAGTTCAGTTGCTCAGTTGTGTCCGACTCTTTGCGACCCCATGTTCACAATAAAAACCCTTAATTTAGGCATAGAAAGAACATATCTCAACATAATAAAGGCTGTATATGACAAGCCCACAGCTAACATCAGACAAGAAAAACACTATAGATGATTTCAACAAGCCCTCACCATTTTGTATAGTAGAACCACAAAATTATAAAATAAAATGGAAAGTAATAGACCTAGGAAAAGTTCATAGATACATATTTTCTTTACATATATATATATGTATATATTAATCAAAATAGTGTATAATAAATTATCCTCCTCAATTTTAGAAATATTTCTATTTATATTAAAAGGAAAAACTGTCCAGAATTAAGCAGTTTCTTGACATTGTCGGAATGAATTTCTAAACTCAAATTCTTCCTTTTAGTTTTTCTATAGAACACTCATAAGTAATATATTAGAAACCTAATTTTATATTCAAGTAGAATCATCTGATGTTTAAAAATAATGATGAAATGCAACACTTTTAGATAAGCTATAATATAAAGTAATCTTCTTAGGGTTAAATTTAAAGAGAAAAAACAAACCTTCTGTCTACATATTACAGTGTATGGTATGTTAAATCAGAGAATCTTAGAAGCCCCAAGTCTATAGAACTCACGTAGGAGTGCTACCCATATTATTTTGCTTTGAGAGAATATTTTAGAAAGTCACCAAGTGAAAACTGGGGGTTTTGTTTCAGGTGATATGTTGTAGATTGAAGTAGGCCAATACATCTGTTGATAGTAACTAAAAGTTGATTAGTTTTTAAAATTATACATTTAAATATATAATAGATCATAAAAGTCACAACTGCGTGGACTAAATTCCTGGCACAAGATACAAGCTTAGGATTCACAACTTTTTTTTTTTTAATTCATTTCTGCTTTGCTTCTTTTCTGTCTTTCTTTCCTTCTTTCTTGTTTTATTCATTAATTTATTTACATATGTGAACAGAGGCTGAGGACTCATCATTTCACAAAACAGAGTGGCTGATGGGCAAAAGAGAAACCAGCAAAGCTTCTAATGGTTGTGGAGAGTGGAATGACAAAATTTAGCCTTAATAGGCCTAAAGAAGTTTAATTTACCACAAGATATTTGCTGAATTTCAGATAGTGCTGGATGCTAAAGAAGTATTCAAAAATCTTTGCAAGCAGATGAAATTTACCACAGACTTTCAAGTGCTTGAGGGATTAAAGCTCTCCAGAGGGAGGAGATGGAAAATAGAACAGGAACGGATGGGATACTCCAGAGAGAATGAGGTAGTACCACTGTTTCTAGAACTGCTTTTCCTTAAAGCGCATTTGTCATTTCAGGGCAGAGTACGAAACTGAAAATTTAGGACTAGTCCCTGGAAAATGCTGGTATTCCAGGACAGAGAAATCAGATGAAAATGTTGCAGTCACAGCTGATCAAACTAAGAAAATTAGAGGCTTAAGGAGTTTTAAATATATGTTCAGTGCCCTCTTTAAGACATTTGCCTTAACCTGTGGTAGATGACTAAAGAGATAAACTAAAAACCTCTACATGATAGAATTGCATCTTCTTCAGTGTTACAGGCCTGTAGTAGCATATGCTCACTAGGTCCCTAACAGAAAGCTCTGAAGCATCATGCCCCAAGAACAGGGGAGCGTCAGAGCTAGATTGAGTTTTATGTAAGCATAGATACAGCTCAAATTTTGATCCTAAAGAGGTTATCCTTAAAAGATCAACTCTGTATGGTGTTTGTTAAATATAAAGATGGTGGCCTCTTTAGGAGAAAAAAACGTTTTCTAAAACCTCTGCAGTTCTTTTTATTTATGATGAACATAAATCTCTAATCATCAGCATGTGAGTAGACCTTATGGCTAATATCAAACGGAAAAGAAACCAGGCCTCCCACATCATTCAGTGGTAAACAATCTGCCTGCCAATGCAGGAGATGTGGGTTCGATCCCTGGGTTGGGAAGATCCCCTGGAGGAGGAAATGGCAACATGCTCTAGTATTCTTGCCTGGGAGAAAACCCATGGACAGGAGCCCGCTGGGGTCACAAAGAGTTGGACATGACTAAAAGACTGAGCACCCATGAACCAACAACAGATGTAAGATGATTCAGATATAGAAATTAGTAAGAACAATGTTCACATACTTATCATGAAAATGTTCAAAAAATGAAAGGAAAGGAAGGATAAAATAGATGGAGTATTGCAGAAGTCACCTGAGATTTGGGTGATTTATGAAACAATCTAAAGGACATTCTAATATCAAAATTCAGTATCTGAAATCAATAACTCAAAATTTTGTTCTAGTAGAAATCTTGGCTTAGTGGATGACAGGATCAGTGAACATGGAGACATGTAATAAAATCAAAATGGTGAAATGGGATCAGTGAGGAAACCAACAACAAAATACTAAACAGATGCATGAGAAGCATGTGAAATATGCTTGAAAGGTCTAAGGTATTTTACAGTTTGAGACACAAGAAGAATGAAGGGAAAAATGGAATACACCTAGGGAAAAATGTAAAGGATATAGATTTTTTAAAAACTGAAAACCCAAATTCAACCTACAGATTCAAAAAGCACAATGAACACAAAGAAAGGCAAATTCAAGCAAAACCACAGTTAGGCATATCTGTTGAAACAAAGAATAAAATTCTTCCAATGTAACTAGAGAAAAAAGAAAAACATTACTTTCATTGGACTAATAATAAGCCTGACTTATCAAAACAAAAACACAAACAGATTTTGGCATCTTTAAAGTGCTAAAAATATAACAATCTAGAATTATATACCACTAAAAAAAAATGAAGGTGAAAATAAAGATGTGTTCAGACAAGAAATGCTAATGGAAACTTGACCATGTAAAGGGGCAGAGGAATGACAGAGACGGCAAATGTATGTGAGAAAATATAAGTGAATATCACCTGTACAAAATAATAATTATGAGGTTATGTGGAAATAAAATATATGTAAGATTTTAACATATGACAATAGTGTAATAATGGGTGGTAAATGGAAAGAGTTTCTAAGGATCCCAAGTTACTAGCATTGTTGAGGATGTGCTAAGAGATGTACTTTGCATTAGAGTGAAATAAATCAAGAATAATATCTGCAATATTTACTAAAATAAGAAAAATGTTTATAGCTAAGAAAATAAGATAAAACATTTTTGATCACCCTATAATAAGACAATAACAGAGAAAACAGAAGAAAAATTATCTGGGTCAAATAGATAAATAAAGGAAGGTTTAGATTGTCTAGATAGAAATCCAAAAGAAATATGTACATATTTGCAACTATGAATACCCGTAAATGTACAAGAATGTTCACAATAGCCTTATGCTTAATAATCTTAAGGTGAAAGCTACTAAATGTTCATACACAAAGACAGAGTAAGAAATTGTATATTTACACAACGGCATTCTATAAAGTAAGGGATAAAACTATCCATCCAGAATAATATGAATAAATCTCTTTAATATCAAATTGAAAAAAAAACTGAAATATATACATATTTCAAAAAGAAACTGAAATATATACATATATTTATATGTGTGTATGTGCTCAGTGGCTCAACCACTTCTGACTCTTTACAACCCCATGGACTCTAGCCCATCAGCCTCCTCTGTCCATGGGATTTTTCTAGGCAAGAATACTGGAGTGGGTTGCCATTTCCCAATGGGCAAATTTGAACTGTGATAGTCCAAATCAGGATTATGATGCCTTTGCTGAGGCAAGGGCTGATGCAATGGATAAAGGTCTGCATGTCTTGCTGCTGCTACTGCTAAGTCACGTCAATCATGTCCGACTCTGTGTGACCCCATAGACAGCAGCTGACCAGGCTCCCCCGTCCCTGGGATTCTCCAGGCAACAACACTGGAGTGGGTTGCCATTTCCTTCTCCAATGCATGAAAGTGAAAAGTGAAAGGGAAGTCGCTCAGTCATGTCCAACCCTCAGTGACCCCGTGGACTGCAGCCTACCAGGCTCTTCTGTCCATGGGATTTTCCAGGCAAGAGTACTGGAGTAGGGTGCCATTGCCTTCTCCCTGCATGTCTTATTTGGTATTAAAAAAACTCAAGATTCCTTAATCCATGGGTTGGCTACCATAGTATGTTGAGTTTCTGAAGATTTTCTGGGTTTATACTTATGTGCATCTTACTGTATTTATAACATAATTTAATTGCAAATTTAAAAATAAAAATAAGAATTTTGACATCTAAACAATATAAAGAACATGATCTCATAATAAGTGAATCAATATTTTAAAATTTTGCTACATAGTGTATGCCTAAATGGTAACAATTTAGTCGAAATTTAGTCAGAAATATTCAATGTCCAGAGGTTTTGAATTGCTACTTTAAAGGTAATATTATTAATATAATCAGATGCTTTAATCTTAACTCATATTAGCAGCAGCAGTAGCATATTTGGATTGCCCATCTTAAGTTTAAAACTTGACTCTTATTGTACTGGTTCACTTGTGTTAATATTGAGAAAACAATGATTTACAGGATAAATCTATTTTTTTTTGCATGATATTTCTGAAACTGTCTGTAATGTTGAAAATGTTTATATTTAATTATTTGTTTCAATTGGTGCGTAGTGTATTTAGCTGATTCGTATCTAATGGCAGGAGTGACCTTAGTTTGCTATAAATTTTATGACCCTTCATAGGTAGTGTGGAGGGTATTCTTTTATCAATTTCAACATATAGATAGTTAAAAATGAACCCCAAATTTTATTACTATATTAGATCTTTAGTAAAAGATAACATTCACTCTTGGAACTAAACAATTGATAAAATATTCTGTTTTTACTGGATTTCTCTCAAAACTAGTAAAATCTGTGGGTAACCACATTTGATAAATTTTAAGAGAGCTTTTTATTGAGAAATAAAATATTTTACCTTATAGAGGTAAAGAAAATACAAGAAGTATGAGGCAGGTACTTAACTGGGAAAAGATTTGTAAATTGTTCCCACCCGCCACAGGCACCTTTAAGTTGACAGACTTTATTCTTGGTACCTTGACTGTAAAGAAATGCACCAACTTATTTCATACTCCTAGTGAACGGGAAAGCAGTGACAGTATGTCAAGGAAACTCTTTAGAAGTTTCCTTGAAAAAAAAAAAAAAAAAAGAAGTTTCCTTGAATTTTAGGTAAAATGCATAGTTATTTGTGTATATGTGTCTACAAGCCTAAAATTCAAATACAGGTGTATTCTAGGTAGACTATGCAAGTTAGAGTGGGATTTTGGGTTACTTTCAAACATTTAACTCAAATTAGCTTATATGTTGTTTTTTTAATTTAAAATTTGCATTTAAAATGCAAATGATATATCTAAAAGTTATTTTGATTGAAGCTGAGGAAAAAAAAATATTTGTACCTGTTATTTTATCAAAATAGAATAATGTGTCTGAATATAGGAAATACTTTCTTAAGTCCAAATAGCGTTAAGTGTAGAAGTGTGTAAATTATAGTACACATAGTAACCATACAGAATGCAGATGCCTGCCATCACACAAACAAAAAAACAAAATGTACTGCAAATTGTATTGGGTCAGGATAACTTGCAAATATCTTTCTGTTGTATGTGTTTTCTATTGCCACCGAGTAAAACTAAATCAGTAAAATCAGTATTTTCTGTTATCACCATGAATAAAAGTGTATCTAATTAGCATATAATGCTAAGCTCTTTTTTATTTGATGATGTATGATTCATTTTGTTCTGTTAAAAAGAGTCCTGGAAAATATACCTTTTATAGCCTGCAAATAAAAGTGTCAGAAAATTCCAAAATAGAATGTATTTCTCTTTTCATATTTTGCCATCTTAGAGAAGTATTGGTTGAAATATTTATATTTTAAACAAATCTATTCATTCTCTACCTTTATATTTTGAGAAACAAAGGAATGTTATTTAATAAGAAATAATGATGGCATATATGTAACACTGACTATAGCAAAATAGAGCATATAGGGAAAGATACAGAGAAAAACAGAGGCAGAGAAAAAACCCTCACATGTACCCTCACAGTCACAGTGCCAAACAAAAACTAGTTTATATATTATATTTAATTAGATAAAAACAAAAAGTATGTTACCAATTATTTAGAGATAATTTCTACCCAGATTTGGATCAAGGATTCAAACCTAATGAAAAAGCTGGAAGTCTTTACAGTTTTACCAATACATCTGAATCATTAAAACCACAATTTATTTGAATTTGGATCATGCAACTGTTTAATAAAATTGCCAGAAAAAAAAAAAAGCAAAAACTAAATAGCACTGGGGTATTTTTCCCATGTCACATTCTGAATTATCCTCAATTATTTTTAGATTAATAAGAATCAATAATTTAACCTGTAGCTATGTCATATGATGACAGAAGTAATACATAAGCTTAAGAAAAAAATAACAGGCCTGATTTATAAAGAACATAAATCTTTTAGAAAGTTTTGACATGGCTTCTTTACTCTTTAGAAAAATGGTGTTAGCACTTGGTGCATAGAAAATCTAGGTGTACAGTATGCTGTCAACATAGATTGTTATCAAGATCATGTCCTATTACATTTAATAATACTCATTTGATGAACCAAGAATGGCAGCTGGAGGCCACCTTGATAATGAACTTGTCCAGATGTTACTTTCGGAGAAGGCAATGGCAACCCACTCCAGTACTCTTGCCTGGAAAATCCCATGGACGGAGGAGCCTGGTGGGCTGCAGTCCATGGGGTCGCAAAGAATCGGACACGACTGAGCAACTTCCATTTCACTTTTCACTTTCATGCATTGGAGAAGGAAATGACAACCCACTCCAGTGTCCTTGCCTGGAGAATCCAGGGATGAGGGAGCCTGGTGGGCTGCCGTCTCTGGGGTCGCACAGAGTTGGACATGACTGAAGCAACTTAGCAGCAGGAGATGTTACTTGCTGAGAATACTGTCTATTTGATAATTCATCTGAAAATAGATAAACTTTCTACTGCTGTTATGGCAAAATGTAATGTTAAAGTTGAGTTAACTTGATTTACAAACAAAAAAATAGTGTATTTCTTTCTTGTTATTTTTATGTAAACTATTCTTAACTTTCTTTCTCAGAAGTAGATTCTCCCTCAGATGATATTTAGTTATCAATTCACGGGAAAAGACTATTTTCCAAGGAAACTAAATATGTCTATATAAAACATTTGACATTTAACTATCAATCCATTTTGCATATTATAACTTTAATAAACTCCTAGTTTCCTTTCAGTGTTCTTTTTTTTCTTTGATATAAAACACCCCAATTTTTCTTCCAGGAGCCCCCATTCCCATTCTTAGTAATACACAGCTTATGAGACTTAACTCATAATGACATCCAGAACTGCTCTCTGATGAATGCAAATGAATCACAAGAATCCATTCTCCCAGCTACAAAGATCAGTTCAAGACATATGAAAAATTGGGTCAATGATACACAGAAATATATTTCCTAGGAGTATCTCAGAGACATGGAAGATTCTCTGTTTCCCCAATAGCTATAGGAAATGCTGTTCATTTTCCTTCTCAGATATGAAAGAATAACAAGGTCAGGAGAATGTTAGAGAACCATTTTGCCACCACAGGAGTTGATTGAACCATGTGAGTGGAAAACATTGGAAATCAAAATGTTTTTAGATCTTAAACTTCATATGATTTTTAGCTGGCAGTCTTTTTTTTTTTTTTTTGCATTTCAACTCATGTTTTATCCACTGGAGTTCAGTCAATTTCATGGACCTAACCCTAACCCTAACCCACTGGAGTTCAGTCAAGTCCATGGGCCAGTGGTTACCAGGTCCAAGCTCATACTGCTCACTACATGACAAGCCAATAAGTAGAGAGATGAGTTGTTGGGGCAAAGAAAAGTGGCTTTATTCAGAAAGCCGGCAGACCAAGAACATGGTAGACTAGTGTCCCAAAGAACCATCTCACCCTATTTTGAATTCAGGCTTCTTTTATACTAAAAGAGGAAGGGATATAGTTGGTTTTTGCAAACGTGTTGCTTTCAGAATCCTTTGTTCTTGCTGCTGTTTACATAGATCAGGTTGTGATGTTCCTATAAACCTCTAACAAGAGAAATATTATTCTCTATTTTGCAACTTTTAATCTCTATATGAATGGAAAAGTGTTATACCTTTGAAGGTCAGAGCCATGAGAATGACTCTTGTATATTTTAGACTATAGCCAACATTCTTGCATCTGCGCATGCTAAGTCACTTCAGTTGTATCTCTTAGCGACCCTTTGGACTGTGGCCAACTAGGCTTCTCTGTCCATTGGATTCTCCAAGCGAGTATACTTGGGTAGGCTGTCATGCTCTCCTCCAGGGGATCTTCCCAAGCCAAGGACTGAACCCACTTCTCATGTCTCCTGTATTGGCAGGAGAGTTCTTTACCACTAGTGCCGCCTGAGAAGCCCTGATGACATTCTTAATTTATAGAAAAAGCGATAGAATACAAAGGTTAACGTAAAAGAATCAGATCCAGTCTGGAGTCAGATTTGTTCTTCCCTATTATATGTTAGTCACACCCAGTTTTCCCTAGGTCTGTTTTCTAAATTTGCTATTTTTTCCTTTTTCATTCTATTTCTCTTCCTACCTCTCTCATTTGAATTATGCGACTGTGTTAAACTTCTTTATCGGTGCCTTGTCCAATGAGAATATTTACTGGTTCTTACATCTTTTGCCTTAGGGACATACTCCCTAAGACAAACTAATCTATTCCTTGCTCTAGCCCGTTGTAACTAAATATATTATTTTAATATTAGGAATTGAGAAGCGTTTGTCTCTTTCAAGTTTAATTAGTTGTTTATTTATTCCCTTTTGTTTCTGCTTTCAGGCTCACTAATTCTCTTTTAAGTTTCAAGTGGTGTATCAGACCCAAAATCTAGGTAATTAGCTATAAAAATACACAATCAAAAATTCTCTTTGGAGTATGACATTACAGTTATTTTTTTCATACCACTTGTCCACAGCGAGCTGGCTTGGAGTCCTCTGTATGCTGTTCCTTCCAGGACTTGGGCTGACAATGAAGTGTCCATCTGGAGCAATGTGTCACTGTGACAGAGGGTCATAATTTGCCATACCTTGCCAGAAACAGTCATTAGCATCAGAACTAACATTCTGTTTGCTGGCTTCTTCCCTGGCGCTGTGCATTTATTGGGTGCAATGATCTTCGTCACCAAGAACACAGATAACAGTTTTACCAGATGTTTCTCCACTGCTTAATGTGATGGTCATCATTCTAGCTTCTGACAGAGTGTCTCTAACACAGCCACGGTCCACTAAGTCAGTGTTACACATGCACACTTTTGCTTTCTTCAGCATGGACTGAGCCCTCCATTTTGGCTTCCATTTCCATGTAAGTCAAGATCAGCTTGCTAACACGTCAATAGTAATAAACACCCCTAAAATCTCAGCTATAAAAAGTTCATCTCTCACTCATACTACATGTCCACACAGGTTAGCTGGAGTCTTTGCACTGCACTGTCCTCACTCCTGGGTTCAGGCTGAAGGTAGTGTCACCATCTGGAGTGGTTTGGCTATAGAGGCCATGGAAAAAGTGCTATAAATTGTCCCTGGCTCTTACATGAATTGCTGGGAGTTAATATGAGCTACTGGAAAGCAACTCCCATTACCTGTGATCAGTTTATAGCCAAGGATAATTTCAAAGGAAACAGAGAAGTGCCATTTTACCATATGCTTAGAAGAGGATCCAGAATGTTTGTGAATAGACATAATATCAGGCACAGTTGGCTTTTCAGACACAAGCAACTAAAAACCTCATATTCTAATCATATAATTGTAGATAGAAATATATATTTTGCTCTTGCTATCTGAAGTTCTACAGTTATATGCTAGCAGAAAAAGGCAATGTACGTATTTGGTAATGTAATTTTGACACATTCAACCCTACTATCCCCATAATTGTGTCCAAACTAAATACCAGAACATCTGATAAACAAGCTTTATCAGTAACAAGCTTTTTGATCAAACTCTTAAAACTTCAGCTATGTCATTTATCATTCAGTTATTTTATTTAATTAAAGGTACTAGATCTAAAATTATTGTTCTAAATTAACTACCGCATATAATATTGCCTTCTCATGAGTAAAGCTTTTTGGAAGTCACATGCTTAAAAACACAATTGTTTTCTGTGTGAAGTCGCCTCAGTCATGCCTGATTCTTTGTGATCCTAGGGACTGTAGCCTGCCAGGTTCTTCTCTCCATGGGATTCTCCAGGCAAGAATAGCAGAGTGGATTGCCATTCCCTTCTCAGCGGCTTCCCAGGTGACATGGGGGATAAAGAACCTGCTTGCTAATGCAGAAGATGGTAAAAACCACCAGTTCAATCCCTGGGTTAGGAAGATTCCCTGGGGAAGGGAACAGCAATCCGCTGCAGTATCCTAGCATTTGGTAATTGAAATATAAGAGTAAGGGAAAGAAAATAATTTTTTATGATATCAAATCTCAGTTGTGAGTATTATAATATGTATATAGGTTTGAATTTATTGTGACAATCTGTTCATTGGCTATACTGCAACTCACAGATACTCTCAGCACCAAAAACTATGCACCTTCAAGGCTGACATAACAAAACTGATTTGATTTTCACTGCTGTTTGTTCTGAGTAGTCACTGTTTCTGCTCTAATTCATCAATGACTTGCTGTGTTATGTTTAATATATTATGAATACTGTCTTTGCCATAGCCAAATTTTATTTTGTACTTCAATTAATTTTTTAAATCATCTGAAATATGATGGTTGTAGAATGCCAAGCATGTGTTTTATGCAAAGATTCCTGATTTAGATCCCAAAAGGCTTTCTGCCAAGTTCCTTCTACCTGTTCCAGTTTGTCTGATGTATTTCCATACCTAGATCAGTGCCATCATCCCAATTATCTAAAAAAAGTTTAATGTTTCTTGAGGGCAAAGAACACCATTTTTTTAAATCAGTGACAGAAACAAGGAAAGTGTGCCATATTTGATAGACATTATATATATTGCAATGTATATTGATTGATTGATGAATGTGATAACAAAATATATTTTGTCAAGACATTGCCCAGGTTTTGGTTCAATCTACCTCATTTACCACCTCTTGAAATATCACCATCACTATAGCACAATTCATCTTTTTGGAGGCATATTGTAAAAACAAAACAAAAAAAAAAAAAAAAACAACTAAGAAACAAAAATACTTTGTCTCTATATTATATTGTATTGTTTTTACCAAGGCATTTTGCGAGTTTTTCCTTTATTTGTTTTTTTGCAGAGTCTTCCTTTCTATCACTGAAATCTGAATAATAGCATGAACAACTGTTTTCAATAACATGATAGATAATATAGATACATCAGAACACAAAAACACAATGCTTTTTCCATCAGTTTAAAAGTATTTATTGTGAAGAATTATCTCTCAATATATGTGTGTGTTTGTTCTAAAGCTATCATAGTCCATATTTATTAGAACCCATAAATTGGTAACCTGTCTGGTAAGGCTTTGATTCAGCATCATAAAAATAAAATAAATGGTGACTTTATTAAGTGCCTTATTGTTTGTTTTCTCATTGATACAGACTATGGTGAAGAGAGGTTAATAAATAATACTTAGTATTCAGAGAAATTTTACTTGCTACTGTTTGGTTGGTTTCATAAGAGTCTATGTGATGACTTTTCTAATGATTTCTGGGTCATTTTGGTAAAAATAGCCATTCATTTCAACTAAATTCTAGGAAGATATGACAAAGGCTATCAATACTCAGTGCATTCATCTCTTCCACAGTTACCTCATAATGATCACATAGCTTTAGTTAAAATCTTCTAATGTAGCATACTCAGTACTCTATAAGTTAAATATTCCATTGTTGTATAAATTTAATTTAATTTTTAGGCAGTGTCCCCTCTATCAAACTACCAAGTAGTTCTACTCATTCATTTTCATAATGTCCCATTTATTATTAAATTTCATTATTTTGCTAAAGAAAATGAATGAACTCTTTATAAAGGTGCACAGTTAATTTTGTTGTCTTTTACATGAACCACTTCATCAGTTATTTCACTGATAAACAAAGACAACAATATATGAATTTTAACCTCGACTTTTGGATTCACGCAAATAGTCTAATTATAGGGCATTAGAAATGCAGGCAGACTCTTTACTGTCTGAGCCAACAGGGAATCCCTATTCTAACTTAGTGGCTTGCTATAAATGTGGCTTGCAGTGAAATGAATACACTTGTAGACAATACATAGAGACATGAAGTGACATTGGCAATGTGTGTTATGTATATTTGCATGAAATATAACTATTTTCGTATGTCTTAGATTATTCTAGATGCTGACAGTGAATTATATATATTATCATTTGCTTATTTCATTATGGAATGATGGGAAACTCTAGAGCCAAAAAGATAATAATTCTATTTAGAGGGAGTTGAACTCCATACTGGATACGTTCACTCACTGGTAATATTTGTTAGCTATATTTCAACAAGATTCTAATTTTAAATGTGGTAACCTAGGCTGTCATGCTAACAATAGTATTTCTGTATCTCTGACTTTTTATAAAAATTACTTTTCATTATATTATGATAATTCAAGGTTCTTTGTACATTGATAACTGCACATTTTGTAGAGCATAGCCACATAGCTCATAAGACTTATCAATTTGTTTACAAGAGGTATATTTTCTTCTATTTAACCAATATCCCTTCAACCTACTCCACTCTTTGATAGTGACACCTATAGCATGCATGTAGCATCTGCCATGTGGCTAAATGGCCTGTCACTGAGAGTCTCATTTAATTTTTGTTATCTTGCTAGTATGATCTTAACAGCTAACTGTGAAGAAAAAATCACCCTTCTATTGGCAAAAGTCACTGCATCATTTAAGGAGCTGACAAAGTGTTAGTGGAAAGATCTTGAAGTTAATTGGCAGGAAAACAAATGTGTGGTGTTATGTCAGATTGTCAGGTACCTGTGCTGTGTGAATTCTGAACAATTATCATCCCAGGAAGGTTGACCAAATGTGTCACACTGGCTGTGAAAGATAACACACATGGAATAACAAGATAAATGTCCACAAACACCATTGAGGTGTAGAGACATGCCTCAGCCTTTTAAAACTGATGGGTCTTTTAGTGGTCAGTTTGTCAAACCTTTTCCAGGTTCCTCCGTCCATGGAATTCTCCAGGGAACAGTGCTAGAGTGGGTAGCCATTCCCTTCTCCAGGGCATCTTCCCAACACAGGGATTGAACCTGGGTCTCCTGCATTCTTTACCGTCAGATTCTTTACCGTCTGAGCCACCAGGGAAGCCCTTAAACTTAGTGTCAATTATTTAACTTTATCTTCCAGTGGTAAGGAATTCAGTGTATCATGAAGCTGAAGAGTATGAGTTTGAATGGCTCTAATTATAAGATGACTCATTTATTTTAAAATTCTACTTATCCCTCATGTTTCTGTAAAAGTAGCATGCAGTTGCTGTGTGCTAAAACATGTCGCTTTAACTGTGCTTTGTAACCCTCTCTGTGCTGGTACAAATGTCCACTTCCTCTTCCACAGAAAAGGCTTCAGGTATTTGCAAACTATTCCATCTCTCTTATGTATTTGTACAAGCAAATTTAATACTCCCTCTCTCTTAGATTATCTTTTATTTTTGAACCATTAACTATTCTTATAATCCTTTAGGGGCAATTGTGGTTTGTCAATGGAATTCAGAATAAATAGAGCAGTTTGGCAATTGTGGTTTTATTAATGTAAAATAAAAGAAAATAAATACCTCCTTTATTACAGACATAATGCAGACTGAGAATGCATTAATTTTTTGGCAACTATGTCATACTGTTCATAAACATTGAATTGTGAGCAAGATTTTCTAAGTATGTTTTGAATAACTTGCTGGCAAATTAGATCCTCTCTCCTTCCCCCGACCCACACACACATTTTTGAAATAAATGCTATATTTAATTTTTGTATATATTTCTGCCATTGTTGCATTGAGCTCTTTTTGGATTGTGATTACATCACAGTCTTTCACGATTTGTTATTAACCATGGGTTTCCCAGATGGCATTAGCAGTAAAGAACCCACTTGCCAATGCAGGAGACATAAAAGATGCAAGTTCAATCTCTGGGCCAGGAATATCCCTAGAGGAGAGCACAGCAGTCTGCTCCAGTATTCTTGCCCAGAGAATCCCATTGACAGAGGAGCCTGGTGTTACAGTCCATAGGGTTGCAAAGAGTTGGACATGACTGAAGCAATTTTAACATGTTACAGTCCGTAGAGTTGCAAAGAATTGAACATGACTGAAGCAATTTAACATGCACACACACATTGGCAGTCTGTTTGCTTTTTAGCAGGGCAAGTAGCAGAATCTTGTCATAAACCATACTAGGGTTGTCCTGGAATTTGTGAAGAGTTCCATATTGATTTTAATAATTTTCATAGCCTTTTACACCTGAAATAACATTCCATGATTTCTGTGTTTCTCACTGAGTAAAGCAGTGAGCCCTTATTTAGGCCTAATTCAAAAGCTGCTCACTTGCAAGATTATTTTAGGCTATGGATAGTCTTGCCATGGGCAGTGGGTAAATTTACCCTTCTAAGTATGTTAGGATATCTTTTTAGCTTAATGCTTTCCCCTATCTGCTAATTAGGCAATTATCTAATTAGTTTGTCTTAAAGTTTTCATACATGAAAATACTGTGTTAGCATTTTACTCTTCTTTAAGTCCTTAAGGCTTATGTAACTCATAATAGAAGTATATGGTATCGCTAGAATATTACCTTTGGTTTAGAATCTGCTTTAAAATGCATGAAACCTTCATTCAATTCCAGGTCAGGAAGATTCCCTGGAGAAGGAAGTGGCAACCCACTCCAGTATTCTTACCTGGAGAATCCTATGTACAGAGGAGCCTGGGGGGCTTCAGTCATGGGGTTGCAACAAGTCTGACGTGATTGAGTGACTAACACTTTCTGGGTTTGGAAGCAAAAGGTCATGAAGTTCAATGTATAGAAATTGAAGGGAAAGGATATATCTTTTTCTTGGCTGCAGGCCTGCTGCTAAATGTATTTGGAATTGTAATAAGCTTGCACCTGGCTTTTTAAAATTGTTTTCCTTCGGTTCATATGTAACCATACCCCTACTTTGACCGTATCATTTTTTCTTCCCATCTAGTGACATGGGGGAGACATCTAGCCTGCTTCTGCAAATACACAATGCCCAGAATAATCTTTTACCAACTCTAGTTGTTTATATCAGCCAGGATGGACAAGGTAACAAATGACCTCAGAAGCTTAGAGTTCTACAATGACATACATTGATTTAGCCTTTGCCCTGTATGTGTACTGCAAGTCAGCTGCCCTCTGTCCTTGCTCATCAGAGATGCAGGCTGACAGAACAGTCTTTCACTTGAACATGGGAACATTTCCCATAGTCATTTCAGGCAGAGAAACGATGGATGCACAGATTTTGGCTTCTAAAGCTTCTGCTCAGAAACTTGTATCCTGTAGATTTACAGTTTACTGGCCAAAGGAAGTTATATGACCAACCCTGAATTTAAATAAGGTAGGAATGTAATATTCATCCACAGGGAAGGACAAGACAAAAATGTTACAAACAATAGGTGAATATTCATTAAGTCTATCACACTTCTATGAAAACTGGATCCACTGGCTTCAACTGTGTCAGTGTTCAAGAAGGAAAGCAAGTAGCTTGAAACAATCCATGCTTAATATCCAAGAACTGATAGTTATTTTCATTCTTAAGGTAGGTTACTTGTTATTCTAAATATAGACTCTTTGAGTTTTCAGATTGTATATTGTACTCATAGAGTATAAATTGATACAAGGAAAAACCGAAGCTATGAGATAGATAGTATTTTGGGTTAGTTAGCAGACAGACTCTGAAATATCCTCATAGCATCACAACCTTTCAAAGTTAGATCAGTATATTAGAAATCAATTATATCAATTCGGTTCAGTTCAGTTCAATTGCTCAGTCATGTCCGACTCTTTGCAAGCCCATGAACTGCAGCACTCCAGGCCTCCCTGTCCATCACCAACTCCTGAAGTTTACTCAAACTCAGGTCCTTGGAGTCCATGATGTCATCCAGTTATCTCATCCCCTTCTCCTCCACCTTCAATCTTTCCCAGCATCAGGGTCTTTTCAAATGAGTTGGCTTTTCACATCAGGTGGCCAAAGTATTGGAGTTTCAGCTTCAGCATCAGTCCTTCCAATGATTATTCAGGACTGATTTCCTTTAGTACTGACTCGTTGGATCTCCTTGCAGTCCAAGGGACTGTCAATAGACTTCCCCTAAAACCACAGTTCAAAAGCATCCATTCTTGAGTGCTCAGCTTTCATTATAGTTCAACTCTCATATCCATACATGACTACTGGAAAAACCATAGCTTTGACTAGATGGACATTTGTTGGCAAAATAATGTCTCTGCTTTGTAATATGTTGTCTAGCTTGGTCATAACTTTTCTTTCAAGGAGTAAGGGGCTTTTAATTTCATGGATGCAGTCACCATCTGCAGTGATTTTGGAGACCCAAAACAGAAAGTCTCTCATTGTTTCCACTGTTTCACCATCTATTTGTCATGAAGTGATGGGACCAGATGCCATGATCTTAGTTTTCTGAATGTTGAGTTTAAAGCCAACTTTTTCATTCTCCTCTTTCACTTCCATCAAGTGGCTCTTCAGTTCTTCACTTTCTGCCATAAGGGTGGTGTCATCTGCATATCTGAGGTTATTGATATTTCTCCCAGTAGTTATGATTCCAGCTTGTACATCATTCAGCCCAGCATTTCTCATGATGTACTCTGCATATAAGTTAAATAAGCAGAGTGACAATATACAGCCTTGACATACTCCTTTCCTGATTTGGAACCAGTCTGTTGTTTCATGTCCATTTCTAACTATTGCTTCCTGATGTGCATACAGATTTCTCGGGAGACAGGTCAAATGGTCTGGTATTCCTATTTCTTGAAGAATTTTTCACACTTTGTTGTGATCCACACAGTCAAAGGCTTTGGCATAGTCAATAAAGCAGAAGTAGATGTTTTTTTCTGGGACTCTCTTGCTTTTTCAATGATCTGGTGGATGTTGGCGATTTGATCATTATTTCCTCTGCCTTTTCTAAATCTAGCTTGAACATCTGGAAGTTCATGGTTCACGTACTGTTGAAGCCTGGCTTGGAGAATTTTGAGCATTACTTACTAGCATGTGAAATGAGTGCAATTGTGCAGTAGTTTGAGTATTTTTGTCATTTCCTTTCATTGGGATTGGAATGAAAATTAACCTTTTCCAGTCCTGTGGCCACTGCTGAGTTTTCCAAATTTGCTGGCATATTGAGTGCAGCACTTTCACAACATTATCTTTTAGAATTTGAAATAGGTCAACTGGAATTCCATCACTTCCACTGGCTTTGTTCATAGTGATGCTTCCTAAGGCCCAATTGACTTCTCATTCCAGGTTTCTACCACTGTGATTATCTGGGTCATGAAGATCTTTCTTGTATAGTTCTTCTGTGTATTCTTGCCATCTCTTCTTAATATCATCTGCTTCTGTTAGGTCCATACCATTTCTGTCCTTTATTGCACCCATCTTTGCATGAAATTTTCCCTTGGTATCTCTAATTGTCTTTAAGTGATCTCTAATCATTCCCTTTCTATTGTTTTCCTCTATTTCTTTGATTTGATCACTGAGGAAGGCCTTCTTATCTCTCCTTGCTATTCTTTGGAACTATGCATTCAAATGGATATACCTTTCCTTTTCTCCTTTGCCTTTCACTTTTCTTCTTTTCTAAGCTATTTGTAAGCCCTCCTCAGACAATTTTGTTTCATTTTTGTATTTCTTTTTCTTGGGTATGGTCTTGATCACTGCCTCCTATATAGTGTCACAAACCTCCATCCTTAGTTCTTCAGGCACTCTGTTTATCATATCTAATCCTTTTAATCTATTTGTCACTTCCAGTGTATAATCATAAGGGATTTGATTTAGGTCATACCTGAATGGTCTGATGGGTTTCCCTACTTTCTTCAATTTAAGTCTGAGTTTGGCAATAAGGGGTTCATGGTCTGAGCCACAGTCAGCCTTGTTTTTGCTGACTGTTTAGAGTTTCTCCATCTTTGGCTGCAAAGAATATATCAGTCTTATTTGGTATTGACCATCTGGTTATGTCCATGTGTAAAGTCTTCTCTTGTGTTTTTGGAAGAGTGTGTTTGCTATGACCAGTTGGTTCTCTTGACAAAACTCTGTTAGCCTTTACCCTGCTTCATTCTGTACTCCAAGGCCAAATTTGCCTGTTACTCCAGGTATTTCTTGACTCCTGCTTTTGCATTCCAGTCCCCTATAATGAAAAGGACATCTGTTTTGTGTGTTAGTTCTAGAAGGTTTTTTAGATCTTCATAGAACCATTCAACTTAAGCTTCTTCAGCATTAGTGGTTGGGGCACAGACTTGGATTTCTGTGATACTGAATGGTTTGTCTTGGAAATGAACAGAGATCATTCTGTCATTTTTGAGATTGCATCCAAGCACTGAATTTCAGACTATTTTGTTGGCTCTGATGACTATTCCATTTCTTCTAAGGGATTCTTGCCCACAGTAGTTGATATAATGGTCATCTGAGTTGAATTCATCTGTTTCTAGTCCATTTTAGTTTGCTGATTCCTAAAATGTTTATTCTTGCCACCTCCTGTTTGACCACTTCCAATCTGCCTTGATTCAAGGACCTAACATTCTAGGTTCCTATGCAATATTGCTCTTTACGGCATGGAGTTTACTTCCATCACCAATCATGTTCACAACTGGGTTTTGTTTTTTGCTTTGCTCCATCTCTTCATTCTTTCTGGAGTTATTTCTTCACCGATCTCCAGTAGCATATTGGGCACCCTCCATTCTAGGGAGTTCATCTTTCAGTGTCCTTCCTATCTTTTTGCCTTTTCATACTGTTTATGGGGTTCTCAAAGCAAGAATACTGAAGTGGTTTGCCATTTCCTTCTCCAGTGGATCATGTTTTGTCAGAACTCTTCACCATGACCCATCCATCTTGTGTGGCCCTACACGGCATGACTCATAATTTCACTGAGTTAGACCAGGCTATGGTCCATGTGATTAGATTGGCTAGTTTTCTGTGATTATGGTTTTCAGTCTGTCTGCCATCTGACAGAGAAGGATAGGCAGCTTATCCTCCTGATGTTAGAGATGTTAGAGGAACCTTCCTGATGTTCGAGACTGACTGAAGGGGAAACTGGGTCTTGTTCTGATGTGTGGGGCCACGCTCAGTAGTCTTTAACTCAATTTTCTGTTGAAGGGCAGGCTATGTTCCCTCCCTGTTATTTGACCTGAGACCAACTATGGTGGAAGTAATGAAGTCCCATGCATGAACCACTGCACTCAGTTCCCCCAACCTCGCAGCAGGCCACCCCAACCCACGCTTACGCCAGCGACTCCTGGACACTCACAGGCAAGTATGGGTCAGTCTCCTGTGGGTCTCTCAGTTATATCAATATATTATAAATCAAATAGTATATCCTACCTATCCAATATTTGAATTCCACTTATATAAAACTCTGAACATTGATGGAATGCCCTGAAGCCCAAGTGTATATTTCACATGCCAATTTTTGGTATATTATGCCACTTCTGATTGGGTATTATATCTGTGAAAAATATTCACCAGTGTATACACTTCAAACTGTGCAGTAAGCGAAGCCGCAGATAAAATGCCAACATGTCCTTATTCTCCATGCTTGATATTTTTTTTTCTTCCCTGATGTCTTTTCTGCTAAAATGCATACTTATATTTTGAAGTTCTCAGATGAAATACAAGGTATTTACCATCAAGAAAGTCTCTTAGGAGAAACTACATCTGTTCAACAGTCTTTAAAACAATGCTTGAACTTCTCAGCATTTTTAAAATTTCAAGCTAGCTTTGATGATAACATTCTAGGATGTGAAAATCCTTCCCAACAGGGTGGAGAGAAGCAGAGGAATCCAGTTAGTTGAAGCTATAAGAAATAGATTTTTTTTAAAAGAGAAATGCATTTGTAACACATGTCTTTTAAAAATGTTCTTTGTTCTCTTTTCATTCTAACTCCACCCATATTCTTTTAGAGAATGAAACATAGATTTTAAAAGAAAATCATTCTTGGATAAATATATATTCTCTTTAATGAATTGTATTGCACTTAAAAGCATTATATCTTTGTATAGCATGGGAGTTATAACTTCATCTTACATCTATAATAAAGCCTAGGCATGTCTAATAATAATCTTAGAAGAGAAAATCATACATAAATTTGAGTAATGGAATTTTACAGAGATGGTCCTAGTGCAAAATTGAAGGAGAATGAATGCAAATCAATACAATGACACATTTCTTGAGAATAATTAAGCCCATAGGAAGATGACCTGTAAAAATTGCAGCTACCACATTTACCATTGCAATACCTAAGTATAGTCACTCTCTGAATGCCTTTTGTAAGTTGGTGCTGTTTGCTGGGTAACTGTTTGCTCTCACAGTTAATCACCCTTTCCTTCCATTGTCCAATGACTAATTGATCAAAATGTGTAGGTATTTAGGTGTGGGAACTATGTCAGTGTCTCAGCAGTCACAGTTAATTTGCTAAAACCCAGATATAAAAATAAATGTTTCTTGAAAGTCTAAATGCCTAGGGAGGCGATTTGACACTTGTTCCCTACTCCTGCACTGTGCCCTCTCTAGGGAGAGACTAAAACATGAGCCCTGTGATGCCTGAGGTCATTTTCCACCTATTCTATTTTAATCCAATTCTAACTCATCCCAAGTCAACATCTGTCTCATGATGGAGAATTAATATTTGGAACCAGGTAAAAGGCACTGAGCCACTAGGGCGTGATCACACATAGTAATTGTTTATTGAGGAATAAGTATTTAATAGGCAGAAGAGATATAAAATAATGATGACTGTGTCCTTACAGAACACAAAATCTGTCTGAGAAGAGAGATTTTAATAGCTGATACCAATATAAATAGGACACAGGTAGGCCTAGGGGTGGTATTGTTGCAAAGAAGAAAAATAAAGTGTGATATACTGATGAGAAGCAGTAAGAAAGAGCTTCTGGGCAAGTGAACACTGTAGCCAAATCTAGAAGGATAAGTACAACTTTGCCAGGGATCTGCCAGTCATGGTCAGGGACTGCCAAGATACAAGATAGAGGGTGAAAGGGTAGAAATGAGACTGGCATTTTAATTTGTCACAGGATGAAAGTTTATTTTTTAAATATATATATATTATTGAGATATAGTTGACTCACAATGTTTCAGGTGCACAGCAAGGTGGTTTGTTTATATAAATACACATATATTATTTTTGAAATTATTTTCCATCATAGGTTATTGTAAGATATTGACTATAGTTCCCTTTGTTTATAGTAAACCTTTGTTGCATACCTATTTTTAATTAGAAATCTAGCATTCTAGTCTTATTAAGTCAAACAAGTAGAATCAAAATGTCATAATTTTAATTATGTAAAAATTCATGTTTTAAAAATATATATTATACATATTTATATATGTACACAAAAGCTTTCCTACTACACTTTATAAAGGCTTGAGAAAGAATATCAAAAAAAGAGGGAGAAATGTGAGAACATAAACTAAATGAAATGGGAGCACTGAATATGAAATAGAAAAAGTGAAACAAACTGGATAAAAGTAAAAGATCATCATATAGTCCAGTTGTTTTTAACATGACTGCTCATTAGAAATGTATCTGGAGCTCTGGAGAAAAAAAGCAATACCCTAAGTATTTGTATTTTTCAAAATATTTCAAGATAATTCTGATATGCATCTGGATTTTAAAACGTGGCTACAAGTTTTTCTATTAGGTCTTAATTTTGGTGATAAAGAGTTCTATTATTTTTCTGTTGGCCAATCATGATACAATTGTATTAAGTGAGTAATAGTTGTATAGTCATGGTAGTAAAAGATGTTTATCAGTTGTCACAATCAATAGCAAGACAAAAATAAGAGATAATTATACGTGCAAACCACATTAGGAACATGATTAACTTAACAATACAATTACATGCAATTTGAGCAGGTCAAGCACAGTGATATGGTAAGTGGAAGTGCATACATGCAGGTTGTCATCCACCTGGCCACTCTATGTCTTTTGGTTGGTACATTTAAGCCATTTATGTTTAAGGCAATGATAAACTCAGCAGTGGCCACAGGACTGGAAAAGGTCAGTTTTCATTCCAATCCCAAAGAAAGGAAATGTCAAAGAATGCTCAAACTACCGCACAATTGCACTCATCTCACACGCTAGTAAAGTAATACTCAAAATTATCCAAGTCAGGCTTCAACAAACAATACGTGAACTGTGAAATTCTAGATGTTCAAGCTGGTTTTAGAAAAGGCAGAGGAAACAGAGATCAAATTGCCAACATCTGCTGGATCATCGAAAAAGCAAGAGGGTTCCAGAAAAACATCTATTTCTGCTTTATTGACTATGCCAAAGCCTTTGACTGTGTGGATCACAATAAACATTGGAAAATTCTGAAAGAGATGGGAATCTCAGACCACCTGACCTGCCTCTTGAGAAACCTGTATGCAGGTCAGGAAGCAACAGAACTGGACATGGAACAACAGACTGGTTCCAAATAGGAAAAGGAGTACGTCAAGGCTGTATATTGTCACCCTGCTTATTTAACTTTTATGCAGAGTACATCATGAGAAATGCTGAGCTGGAAGAAACACAAGCTGGAATCAAGATTGCTGGGAGAAATATCAATAACCTCATATATGCAGATGACACCACCCTTATGGCAGAAAGTGAAGAGGAACTAAAGAGCATCTTGATGAAAGTGAAAGAGGAGAGTGAAAAAGTTGGCTTAAAGCTCAACATTCAGAAAACGAAGATCATGGCATCTGGTCCCATCACTTCATGGGAAATAGATGGGGAAACAGTGGAAACAGTGTCAGACTTTATTTTTTGGGTCTCCAAAATCACTGCAGATGGTGACTGCAGCCATGAAATTAAAAGACGCTTACTCCTTGGAAGGAAAGTTATGACCAACCTAGATAGCGTATTCAAAAGCAGAGACATTACTTTGCCAACAAATGTCCATTTAGTCAAGGCTATGGTTTTTCCTGTGGTCATGTATGGATGTGAGAGTTGGACTGTGAAGAAGGCTGAGTGCCAAAGAATTGATGCTTTTGAACTGTGGTGCTGGAGAAGACTCTTGAGAGTCCCTTGGACTGTAAGGAGATCCAACCGGTCCATTCTGAAGGAGATCAGCCCTGGGATTTCCTTGGAGGGAATGATGCTGAAGCTGAAACTCCAATACTTTGGCCACCTCATGCGAAGAGTTGACTCATTGGAAAAGATTCTGATGCTGGGAGGAATTAATGGCAGGAGGAGAATAGGACGACAGAGGATGAGATTGCTGGATGGCATCACCCACTTGATTTATGTGACTTTGAGTGAACTCTGGGAGTTGGTGATGGACAGGGAGACCTGGTGTGCTGTAATTCATGGAGTTGCAAAGAGTTGGACACAACTGATCGACTGAACCTATTAACGTTTTCTTAATTTCTGGGGGTTTATTTTCTATAAGATACTTCCCTGGTGGCTCAGACAGTAAAAGTGTCTGCCTACAATGTGGGAGACCCGGGTTCAGTCCCTGGGTCAGGAAGATTTCTTGGAGAAGGAAATGGCAATCCATTCCAGTATTCTTGCCTGGAAAATCACATGGACGTAGGAACCTGGTAGGCTACAGTCCATGGGGTCGCAAAGAGTCAGACACGACTGAGTGACTTGACATTATTTTCTGTAGGTCTTTTCCCTTTTTTGTGTTTTCTCCCTAGAGAAATTCATTAGCATTTGTTGTAAAGCTGGTTTGGTGGTCCTCAATTCTCTTAACTTTTACTTGTCTGGAAAGCTTTTGATTTCTCCACCAAATCTGAAAGAGAGTCCTGCTGTGTAGAGTATTCTTGGCTATAGGTTCTTCTCTTTCATCACTTTAAATATATCATGCCATTCCCTTCTGGCTTGTAGAGTTTCTACTGAGAAATCAGCTGATAGCCTGATGGGAGTTCCTGTGTATGTTATTTGTCATTTTTCCCTTGTTGCTTTTAATATTTTATCTCTGCCTTTAACTTGTCAGTTTGATTACTATGTGTCTGTGTGTTCCTCCTTGGGTTTATTCTGCCTGGGACTCTGTGCTTCTGTGACTCTGGACTTGGCTGACTATTTCCTTTCCCATGTTAGGGAAGTTTTCAGCTATTATCTCTTCAAATATTTTCTCAGGTCCTTTCTCTCTCTCTTCTCCTTCTGGGACCTCTATAATGCAAATGTTGGTATGTTTAATGTTGCCCCAAGGTCTGTTAGGCTGTCTTCATTTCCTTTCAATCTTTTTTCTATATTCTGTTCTGTAGCAGTGATTTCCACCATTCTGTCCCCCAGGTCATTTATTTGATCTTCTCCCTCAGTTATTCTGATGTTGATTCCTACTAGTGTATTATTCATCTCTGTTTGTTGTTCAGTTCTTATAGGTCTTTGGGAAACATTTCTTAGGGGCTTCTTTGATAGCTCAGTTGGTAAAGAATCCACCTGCAATGCAGGAGAACCTGGTCTATTTCCTGGATTGGGAAGATCTGCTGGAGAAGGGATAGGGTACCCGGTCCAGGATTCTTGGGCTTCCCCTGTGGCTCAGCTGATAAAGAATCTGCCTGCAACTTGGGAGACATGGGTTTGATTCCCAGGTTGGGAAGATGCCCTGGAGAAGGGAAAGGCCACCCACTCCAGTATTCTGGCCATGAGAATTCAATGGACTTATACAGTCCATTTCTTGGATCTTCTCAATCTTTGCCTCCATTCTTTTCCTGAGATGCTGGATCATCTTTACTATCATTATTCTGAATTCTTTTTCTGGAAGGTTGCTTCATTTAGTTGTTTTTCTAGGGATTTATCTTGTCCCTTTGTTACATAATGTTCGGCTTTTTCATCATGATTACCTTTCTGTAATATGATTTTTGTACAGCCACTATGAGGCTGTGTTGCTTCTTGCTCCTTCTGTCTGCCCTGTGATGACTGAGGGTAAGAGGCTTGGGTAAGATTCCTGATGGGGCGGGGGGTCGGGGGTGGGGACTGGCGATGGGAAAAACTGGGTCTTGCTCAGGTGGGTAGAGCCTTGCTCAGTTCAGTTCAGTTCAGTTGCTCAGTGGCGTTTGACTCTTTGTGACCCCATATATTGAAGCACACCAGGCTTCCTTGTCCATCACCAATTCCTGGAGCTTACTCAAACTCATGTCCATCGTGTTGGTGATGCCATCCAACCATCTCATCCTCTGTCATCCCCTTCTCCTCCCACCTTCAGTCTTTCCTAGCATCAGGGCCTTTTTAAATCAGTCAGTTCTTCGCACCAGGTGGCCAAAGTATTGGAGCTTCAGCTTCATCCTCAGTCCTTCCAATGAATATTCAGGACTGATTTCCTTTAGGATTGACTGGTTGGATCTCCTTGCAGTCCAAGGGACTCTCGAGAGTCTTGTCTAACACCACAGTTCAAAAGCATCATTCTTCAGTGCTCAGCTTTCTTTATAGTCCAACTCTCACATCAATACATGACTACTGGAAAAACCATAGCTTTGACTAGATGGACTTTTGCTAGCAAAGTAATATCTCTGCTTTTCAATATGCTATCTAGGTTGTTCATAGCTTTTCTTCCAAGGAGCAAGTATCTTTTAATATCATGGTTGCAGTCACCATCCGCAGTGATTTTGGAGCCCAAGAAAAAATAAAGTTGGTCACTATTTCCACTGTTTCACCGTCTATTTGTCATGAAGTGATGGGACCAGATGCCATGATCTTAGTTTTCTGAATGTTGAGCTTTAAGCCAACTTTTTCACTCTCCTCTTTCACTTTCATCAAAGGCTTTTTAGTTCCTCTTCACTTTCTGCCATAAGGGTGGTGCATCTGCATATCTGAGGTTATTGATATTTCTCCCAGAAATCTTCATTCCAGCTTGTGCTTCATCCAGTTTGGCATTTTGCATGATGTACACTACATATAAATTCAGTAAGCAGGGTGACAATATACAGCCTTGATGTACTCCTTTTCCTATTTAGAACCAGTCTGTGGTTCCATGTCCAATTCTAACTTTTGCTTCTTGACCTGTATACAGATTTCTCAGGAGGCAGGTCAGATGGTCTGATGTTCCCATCTCTTGAAGAATTTTCCAGTTTGTTTTGATCCACACAGTCAAAAGCTTTAGCATAGTGAATAAATCAGAAGTAGATGTTTTTCTGGAACTCTCTTGCTTTTTCCATGATCCAGCAGATGTTGGCAATTTGATCTCTGTTTCCTCTGCCTTTTCTAAAAACAGCTTGAACATCTGGAAGTTCAAGGTTCATGTATTGCTGATGCCTGACTTGGATAATTTTGAGTATTACTTTACTAGCATGTGAGAAGAGTGCAATTGTGTGGTAGTTTGAGCATTCCTTGGCATTGCCTTTCTTTGGGATTGGAATGAAAACTGACCTTTTCCAGTCCTGTGGCCACTGCTGAGTTTTCCAAATTTGCTGGTATATTGAGAGCAGCGCTTTCACAGCATCATCTTTTAGGATTTGAAATAGCTCACCTGGAATTCCATCACCTCCAGTAGCTTTGTTTATAGTGATGCTTTCTAAGGCCCACTTGACTTCACATTCCAGGATGTCTGGTTCTAGGTGAATGATAATACCACTGTGGCTAGGTTTTGCTCAGTAAAGCTTTAATCCAATTATCTCCTGGTTGGTGGGGTTATGCTCTCTCCCTGGTAGTTTTTTCACCTGAGGCAATCCAGCCCTGGGATCTACAGGCTCTATGATAGGGTTAATGACCAACTCCTAGAGAATTTATGCCATGAGTGACTTTCCAGTGCCCCATCCCTGCAGTGAGCTCCTGCTGACCCATGCTTCCACAGTAGACCCTCTAGCTCTAGCAGTTAGTTTTGATTCAGTCTCCTGTGGGCGTCACTGCCCCTTTTTTCTGGGTCTTGGTGCATGCAATATTTTGTTTGTGCCCTCCAAGACTTAGATCTGTTTCCTCCAGTCCTCTGACAGTCTTATAATCAAATCACTAGCTCTTAAGGCCAGATTCCCTAGGGATTCCCAGCCCCTTTGTCAGATCTGCAGTCTGGGAAGACTGATGTGTGGTTCAGAACCTCCGCAACAGTGGAAGAGCTTCTTTGGTATTTTTTTTCTCCTGTGCATGGGTCACCCACGCAGTGGATATAGGATTTGATTTAGTCCTGATTGTGCCCCTCCTACCATCCTCCTGCAGCTTCTTCTTTGTCTTTGGATGTGGGGTATCTTTCTTTGGTGGGTTCCAGCATCCTCCTGTCAATGGTTGTTCAACATCTAGTTGCAATTTTGGTGCTCTTCCACCATTTGAAGCAAAACTGAATGTTTATTTTTAATGTTAATAACACTGCATTTTGCCTTAAATGAAGTCACTTTAAAATAGGAGTGGGGGAGAAATATGGCTAGATTTTCATTTTAAGCAAAATGAACCTAGAGCGGAGAAGCAGATTGCAATCATCAGGGATCTATCACTTTATTATCTCATCTTTTCTTTGTTATGACTTTCATCTTGGACAGTTTTCCCCCAGTTGGTGATAAAGATGACTACCAACACATACACGTACACACCAATGGCATCAGAATTTTATCATACCAGATTAGCCTATGAGAGAAAGAATAATGTTTTTTCCCAATGTCACAGAAAAGAGTAATGGATGGATCGATGGCTGGATGGGAATTTTATAGTTCTGACTTGTGCCATGTGCATGATTCTGTACTAGTCACTACAGTCAAAGGGGATGAAATTGGACTGAAATGTACTGGTTTACCAGGCTTGGGGCTTTTGTCTTCTTCTTGCTCAGTGTTAGCCTTTATGGTGAATAAGGTAACATTTCTGGATTCTTCTTAATTTCATCATACCCCCAGGGATAATGGAAGAAGAGAGATCAAACAGATGCATAACAGTGGCAACAATATGCCTGTTTGCTATCGTACAATTTATAATTCTGTTAATTATAATAATGGGTCAGTTCTAGGCCTAACCCTGCTTGTGTTTGTTTGCGAGAGAAATTGCACGGTTAAGAGTGCCCTTGACATTTTCCTAGTGGATAATTAGACTCCATTCATAGTATGGTTTCTTTCAATGGGTTAAGCATTGCCCTAGGAAGACTGATGGCTTAAATTTAATTATTAGATTCTGAAATACAAAGTAAAAGTGTTTTCTAAAAATTCTCCTAAATGTTACACATCTCCAGAATATAAATAAACAAACAAAAATTGAACTATTGTTTAATGTAACCAACCACTGTGGGTACAGGAAGCAATAATAGCTGAAGTACCTAAGTCCCTAATGATGGTCATCTATAGCTTTCTTTCAATAGTTCAATATCAATACATAGATGTGTGCTTCTATGTTGAATTTCTGACTCAGGAAACTTTTGTTATAAATGTTGACTATGGAAAACAAATGACAACTTCCCTGGTGGCTCAGTGGTAAAGAATCCACGTGCCAATGTAGGAGACTTGGGTTCGATCCTTTGGTCGGGAAGATCCCTGGAGAAGGAAACAGCAACCCACTCCAATATTCTTGCTTGGGATATCCCCTGGAAGGAGGAACCTGGCAGGTTATAGTCCATGGTGATTGCAGAGAGTCAGATATGACTAAGCAATGAAACAAAAATAAACCAAACAAGATGGAATACAGATACATGTTTAAATATTTTGGGAGGAAAGATGTGTGTGCAATAGTTCCCAGACTCTATCAAAGCTCATGTAAATCACCCAGAAAGTTTTTAAATCTCACAGTAGCTGAATAGCTATGTGGTGTTGGGCAAGTAATTTGACTTTTTGATGTATAACACATAAGAAGGCTAGCTTTATATGTCTCACCTGGAGCCATACCTGACTAATGATGGCAGGCTAATTGCAGAGGACAGAGCACCATTGGAGGTGAGTAGAAATGTAGTGGTCTTCAAGGGATAGAATCTGCTATTCAAGAAAGCATGACTGAAACTCTGAAGCCAGGGTCAGAATAACATATTAGTGATTGATGGTGATGTCTTCTTTATAGGGTTAGAAACTGTTAACACTTATAAATCTTGGTTAAAGAATGGTAGTCAAGAGTTGCCAGAGGAGATCTGAAGGCCTCCATAGGATCTAGAGCAGAAAACTCACTCTTGACTCTTCCTGGCCACTGTCCACAATAGTTACTGATATGAAGCATTTTAGAATGAGAACAGTTGCCAAATACATAGGTATTAGTGATATGTAGCCAAACATGAGCTTAAGAATAACTTAGTGGAAAGAAAGTAGAGAAAAAACAAATACATTTTTTTCAAGAACTTCCATTATGAAAAGAGGAAGAATTTTGGAGTAGAGGATTGAGGAGAAAAAAAAAAAAAAAGGATTGAGGAGAATACAGAGTCTGGTAAAAGTTTGTTTAGAAAATTCATGAAACCCATCTTCATACCAAAAAGGTTGAAACAATCAAGAGGGAAATGTTAGTCAACCAAAAGAAAGGAGATTATGAATCATGTTATAAGACTTGTAGTCATGGATAAATACAGGTATAGGTATATATGCTTCTGTGAAATAGGAGAAAAAGAATTATTCATACATATAAAACATAGGAAAAAATTTAAGTAAAAGGAAAGAAGACTATTTTCAGAAAGAGAAAGAAAGATTAGAGTAATTAACAAAAGATATGTAAAACCTTTACCATAAAATTTAAGAATCAAGTAGGGTTATAAAACTATAAGGCTAGTGTTTATTTTCTTAACTGATGGAGTGATTTTAGATTTGTATATATAAAATTAAAAAAAATTAGTTGAAGGATTAGAAAGAATGTTTACAAAGTATAAAGTACTGTGCAAAAGTTAGTTTCATTTATTTATTGTTGATTGTTATAAACATTGATATTAGTGTTCCATGTTCACTTACCAACATGTACGGTGTAAGTGAACATCAATTTAACCTCAACAGAATTTACACTGAAGACCTAAACATATTTAATTGTGATTGCACATATAATATACATAAGTGTGCTGTGTGCTTAGTTGCTCTGCTGGTGCTGCTGCTGCTAAGTCGCTTTGGTCATGTTCAACTCTGTGCAACTGCATAGATGGCAGCCCACCAGGCTCCCCCGTCCCTGGGATTCTCCTGGCAAAAACACGGGAGTGGGTTGCCATTTCCTTCTCCAATGCATGAAAGTGAAAAGTGAAAGTGAAGTCGCTCAGTCGTGTCCGACTCTTCGCGACCCCATGGACGGCAGCCCACCAGGCTCATCCGTCCATGGGATTTTCCAGGCAAGAGAACTGGAGTGGGGTGCCATTGTTGCTCAGTCATATCCAACTCTTTTGTGACGCCATGGACTATAGTCCCCCAGGCTCCTCTGTCCGTGGGAATTCTCCAGGCAAGAATACTGGAGTGGGTTGCCATGCCCTCCTCCAGGGGATCTACTGAACCCAGGGATCAAACCCAGGTCTCCCACACTGCAGGCAGATTCTTTACCATCTGGGCCACCAGGGAAGCCATATAATATACAAATAGTGTTCTTATATAATGCATACCATGCCTCTTTCTGTACTGATTTTAGAGAACTAATCTTTAAATGATTAAGATTTGTGCTTTGTTTGGGAATTGCATGCTGAAAGCAAACTAGGAATGGAGACAGAAATAGTTTGTATGCATAAAATTCCAAGTAACCTTGTAAACATAGTTCAACACATTGTTTTTACCCAAAGAAGTGACTGGAGAGTGATTTTGAATTATTTATGCTAACCATCTGTTCCTTGCATATCATATCTTCCAGAACAGACAAATCTCACGGCCTTCAGACTTTAGCTACTACTACCCCTAGATGAGCAGCTGTTTTCTTATCAAAAATCCATACTGAAGCTGTTCATCCTAAATTGGTGAATTTCATTAGTATCTCCAGGGTTCCGGCTGAATTTATCTATATAAACAGCATCCTCCTTAAAACCAGGTGCTTAAGTGGCTTATCCCAGTTCTATCATTTTAACAATAGTACTTAGAAAAAAAGAGAAAAACACTTTGCATTTTCTACTAAAAATAATATGATTGCTTTCATTTACTACTGCTTTTTCTTATGAAAACAGTGCACAGTTGTCAACATATGGTAATGTTATGGTATTACTTTAATCAAAGAGTGGGCTCCATCCAAAATGTTTTGAATGGAATTAACATTTTTACAATAGTCTAATTATTGCAACTTTTAAAAGATACACTTAAAATGATTTCTGATAAACTCTAGTAATGTTTTAGGGCTGCTATAGCAAATTGCCATACTTGGTGCCTATAGAAATTGGGACTGCTCTGGTGGTCCAGTGGTTGAGATTTGGCCTTCCAACGCAGGAAAGGCGGGTGTTCCATCCCTGATTGGGGAGACAAGATCACACATGCCTTGCAGCCAAAAAGTCAAAAGATAAAACAGAAACAATATTGTAACAATAAAGACTTTAAAAATAATCTGCATTAAAAAAAAGAAAAAGTGTAGAAATTGATTCTGTCACAGTTCTGGAAGCCAGAGTGCCAACGTCAGGTGTCAGTAAGACCATACTCCTTCTGGGTGCCCTGAGGGAGGATACCTCCTGCTTCTCCCGGATTCGGATTGACTATGCTACTCCAGTCTGTACTGTGGTCTTGTTCTTTCTTCTCCTGCTCTTCTTTGTGTGTTTAATCTCCTTCTACCTCTCCATCAGAATAACACTTAAGATGGCATTGAGAACACACACCAATAATCCAGGTTAACCAGCTCATATATATATTTGGCATGTTTGTTTGAACAGTATGGTCTTTCTCCCTTTTAGGAAAATGAGTCATTTATTTATTTTTACTTTGTTTTTGACTGCACTGAGTCTTTGTCGCAACACATGGGACTTTTCGCTGCATTGTGCGGGCTTTCTCTCACAGCTACACCCAGATTTCTCTGCTGGCAATGCATGACATCTAGAGCCTGTGGGCTCAGTACTTGTGGCACATAGGCTCTAGAGCTCTTGTTATCAAAGAAACAAATTGCAACAGGCAAATTAAAAAGGCAAGGGCGACTTTATCCAAAACTATTACAATAGGAGAGAAGAGGGACCTCAATTCTGCTTCGACAAAACGTGGGAGAATTTTTAAATACTGGCATGAGCTGGTGGAAAAGTAGTGGAGGACAAGTAGAGGGGAGGTTTAGTCAATGTCAATAGGCCATCTGTGTTTGCTAATGGGTTAGAGGTAGGTTTCTGCCCTACCACAGAGAATGAGTGTGAGGGACTCTATCTTTCTTAATGGTTATATTTCAAAGGGTCCTTGAGAAAGACATCCCTGAGCTGTAAAACTGTCCAGAGGCTGCGATAAGATTTACATCTCAAAGGGTCAGAGACAGAATTTACAATTGCAGTTTTTCTAAAGTAAATGTTCTAAGCAACATGAGGTCAGGGCTGCCTTAGTCCATTTGGGCCACTATAACAAATATATCACAAACTGGGTGGCTTGTGAACAAAAGTTTATTTCTCATAGTTCTGGAGGCTAAGAAGTCCCAGATCAAGGTACCAACAGATTTGGTGTTTGGTGAGGGCCTGCTCTCTCATTTTTCTAACTACCAAAATAATCATCAAATATGATCAGCAGAATACTAAATAAGCTTGCTAACTCTTAGTCAGAGTTCTTAAAATCTCTTGCTAACAGATACTTGAATGTGTAAAAGTGCCATCTAAACTTTCATAACACACTGTGAATCAGCTTCTTTATATCTTATGAGACTAAATTGCAGACATTTCTGCTTGGGTCTCAACATGTTGCCTCTTGTATCTTTTCAAATATCCTTTTACTCTTTTTTCAAGATACTGTTGTATATTCCCAAATTTATTTTATGTTATAACTCATCCTCATTTCCTCCATACTGCTACTTTTCTTCAAAGGAAGCCCGTTAAGTCATCTCAGGTCAATTATAAATCAGCCCACTCAGGGTTTCCAGGAGGAGTAAAGAGATTAACAAATTAAAAGCAATTTAAATATAAAGCACACTAATGCTGAGAGCTTTGGAGTTATCATGGACTCATTCATCTTTATTTTCTGTACAAATATTATAAAATTGACTTTAGAGTCAAACAGATATTTTTTGAGGGGCACAAAATTTGGTTTATATTCACCAAATGAAAAAAAAATTAAAAATTTAAGTAAATTACAAAGCAACAAGCTTCATAATTATCATAGCAGAATATTGAAAATCTTGGCTTTCAACTGTTAAAATCATCTTGCTCCCATTCTTCCTTACATGAGCCAAAACTGAGCCTCTTTTACTCAGACTAGTTTCTGGAAATGCACTTGATTTATTTGTCTTTACTTCATTTTTAAGAATTTTATCGTGTAGAAAATCCACTACTGATCCCGTTTCTCCGTTTCCTTGTCTGTAGGTATATGTTTCTAAGGGTCTTAGAAAACCTCCTGCGAAGTTAATATTTCTCATTATTGAAAATCTTTCCTTCCTTTCGGAAGGTGATGCTAATACTAATTGGAATCTTTTAGAGCAGACTAACACCACTTCCTAACAAAGGAAACCTTCCTGTAGACTATTATCAAATGGAACTATTTAGTTGGTAGATGCTGATGCAAAGAACACATACCAAATGGAATAACTGCTCACTTTTCAACTAAATCTTATTTAAGGAACATCGCTTGAATGTTTCTCATCTAAGTAATAGCATTTTAATGTTCTTCCATGAGTCAGTACACTAATCGACACTATATAGATTTCTTTTAAAGAGTGAGACTGATCTGTTCTAAAACTATTATTTGAAATCAACCCTGAAGCTTAGCAGCATAAGGATTATTTCCATTTAAATTTTGCTTTAAATATCTTTTAATATGCTGAAGCCTTTTTATGCAGAAAGAAAAGTGCTTTTTTTCTTTGTTTCCTATGAAATTTTGAATAGTTGGTCAAGTAATAAGAGCATTCAAGGATCACATTTCTGAAGCTCAGCTTTAGTGCAGATTTGTGACTATTGGTTGTAACTTATAGTGAAAATTAAGTCAGTTGGAGTAACAAAAGTTTTTTTTGTTGTTTTAAATCTTGAAATTTGACAAATCTTGACTGGACCATTTTATTTAACTAAGACAATACATATACTTATATCTCTAAATCTGTTGAGTTTTCCTTTCCACCCTTAAATAGTGTATTTAGCATGAATGAAACCCCTTATGATTATACAGGGGAAATGAGAAATAGATTTAAGGGACTAGATCTGATGTATAGAGTACCTGAAGAACTATGGACTGAGGTTTGTGACATTGTACAGGAAACAGGGATCAAGACCATCCTCAAGGAAAAGAAATGCAAAAAAGCAAAATGGCTATCTGAGGAGGCCTTACAAATAGCTGTGAAAAGAAGAGAAGTGAAAAGCAAAGGAGAAAAGGAAAGATATAAGCATCTGAATCGAGTTCCAAAGAATAGCAAGGAGAGAAAAGAAAGCCTTCCTCAGCAATCAATGCAAAGAAATAGAGGGAAACAACAGAATGGCAAAAACTAGAGATCTCTTCAAGAAAATTAGAGATACCAAGGGAACATTTCATGCAAAGATGGGCGCAAAAAAGGACAGAAATGGTCTGGACCTAACAGAAGCAGAAGATATTAAGAAGAGGTGGCAAGAATATACAGAAGAACTGTACAAAAAAGATCTTCATGACCCAGATAATCATAATAGTGTGATTACTCACCTAGAGCCAGACATCCTGGAATGTGAAGTCAAGTGGGCCTTAGAAAGCATCACTATGAACAAAGCTAGTGCATGTGATGGAATTCCAGTTGAGCTATTTCAAATCCTGAAAGACAATGCTGTGAAAGTGCTGCACTCAATATGCCAGGAAATTTGGAAAACTCAGCAGTGGCCAGAGGACTGGGAAAGGTCAGTTTTCATTCCAGTCCCAAAGAAAGGCACTGCCAAAGAATGCTCAAACTACCGCAAAATTGCACTCATCTCACACGCTAGTAAAGTAATGCTCAAAATTCTCCAAGCCAGGCTCCAACAATACGTGAACTTTGAACTTCCAGATATTCAAGTTGGTTTTCGAAAAGGCAGAGGAACCAGAGATCAAATTGCCAACATCTGCTAGATCATCGAAAAAGCAAGAGAGTTCCAGAAAAACATCTATTTTTGCTTTATTGACTATGACAAAGCCTTTGACTGTGTCGATTACAATAAACTGTGGAAAATTCTGAAAAAGATTGACATACCAGACCACCTGACCTGCCTCTTGAGAAACCTATGTGCAGGTCAGGAAGCAACAGTTAGAACTGGACATGGAACAACAGACTGGTTCCAAATAAGAAAAGGAATATGTCAAGGCTGTATATTGTCACCCTGCTTATTTAAGTTATATGCAGAGTACATCATGAGAAATGCTGGACTGGAAGAAACACAAGCTGGAATCAAGATTGCTGGGAGAAATATCAATAACTTCAGATATGCAGATGACACCACCTTTATGGCAGAAAGTGAAGAGGAACTAAAGAGCCTCTTGATGAAAGTGAAAGAAGAGAGTGAAAAAGTTGGCTTAAAGCTCAACATTCAGAAAACTAAGGTCATGGCATCTGGTCCCATCACTTCATGGGAAATAGATGGGGAAACAAGGGAAACCATGTCAGATTTTTTGGGGGGAGGGGGCTCCAAAATCATTGCAGTTGGTGATTGCAGCCATGAAATTAAAAGACGCTTACTCCTTGGAAGAAAGGTTATGACCAACCTAGACAGCATATTAAAAAGCAGAGACATTACTTTGCCAACAAATGTCCATTTAGTCAAGCCTATGGTTTTTCCAGTGGTCATGTATGGATGTGAAAGTTGGAGTGTGAAGAAACCTGAGCACCGAAGAATTGATGCTTTTGAATTGTGGTGCTGGAGAAAACTCTTGTGAGTCCCTTGGCCTGCAAGGAGATCCAACCAGTCCATTCTAAAGGAGATCAGTCCTGAGTGTTCTTTGGAAGGACTGATGCTGAAGCTGAAACTCCAATACTTTGGCCACCTCATGTGAAGAGTTGACTCATTGGGAAAGACTCTGATGCTGGGAGGGATTGGGGGCAGGAGGAGAAGGGGTTGACAGAGGTTGAGATGGCTGGATGGCATCAGCGATTTGATGGACATGAGTCTGAGTAAACTCTGGGAGTTGGTGATGGACAGGGATGCCTGGCATGCTGCGATTCATGGGGTTGCGAAGACTTGGACACGACTGAGTGACTGAACTCAACTGAACTGAACTGAAAGAAGCAGTGGTTCCCAAAACTTTTCTTCATTTGCAACTCATTCTTGTTTGCTTAGTTGCTTAGTCTTATCCGACTCTTTGCAACCCTTTGGATTGTAGCACGCCAAGGTCCTTTGTCCAGGGGATTTTTCAGGCAAGAATACTCTAGTGGGTTGCCATTTCCTTCGCTAGGGCGTCTTCCTGACTCAGGGATCAAACTTGTATCTCCTGCATTGCAGGTGGATTCTTTACCTACTGAGCCATCAGGGAAGCTCATTTATAACTCATGGGGGTCACCAAAACTGTGGATGCCTACATTCCATCCCTAGATATATTACTTTATTTGTTATGGAATGGCACTTGGATTGGGCTTTTAAAGACTGAGGTGACTCTAATATATACCAAAGCTTAAGAAGAGAACCACTGTTGTAGGGAAATAAGGTTTCCTTGTTGGAACTAAATGATTAATGATTGATAAGTTATCACTGTTTAGACAGGGAGGTTGCATCCTAGAAATCAGCATGTTTATTTATACATTCATTTAACTATCTTTAATTTCCAACCCAGTAGATCTTAAAAGTATCCTCACTACTACTTTGCTTACAGATTACTAGTTCATAACACCTAATGTTTTCCTATTTGCATTTAAAAATCGCTCTCCACTAAAGATAATATTTGAAAAATCCCATCCTATTTCTTTTTACTGAAAAGAATAGTTTTGTGGAGAGCAAAATATATTTGAATATAGTTAGATGATGACAAAGTTCATTTATGGGCTTCACTGGTGGCTCAGATAGTGAAGAATCTGACTGCAGTGTGGGAGACCTGAGTTTGATCCTTGGGTTGGGAAGATCCCCTGGAGGAGGGCATGGGAACCCACTCCAGTATTATGGCCTGGACAATCCCGTGGACAGAGGAGCCTGGCGGGCTATAGTCTATGGGGTCACAAAGAGTCAGACTCGACTGAATGACTAAGTGCAGCACAGCACACCACAAGTTCATTTATAACGCAGAAATCATAGCGTATTGAACATGAAGCTGATTGTGTAGACTGCTTATTTATTTTCTTAAGGGAAAAAAAAACCCTTGGTTACTCCATATCCCCTAATTCTCTTTATAAGTCACTTTCTTTCAGATTAAAATGATATTCTGAATTTTGAAAGACAAGTATTTGTACACTCTCCAGTAGAAGAAATCCATAATCATTTGTGGTGGGGGAGGGGCAGATTCTTTTGTCCTTCTATCAAGACTTCACCCAGGAGTTTGAAAGCTTATGGTTGAGGAACATTGGAACCTGAATCTTACACCATATGTGCTTTGTACCAACTGTGAATTGTTTAGCACACAATTTAACACTGATAGATTATTCATAAAATGAAAAACTTCACCTGTTGAAGATACAAAGCTGTGATCAGACCCTAGATTCATCTACATCTTCAAAAATACAGAATCCTAGTTCCCTAGACACACTGAAACCTAAATTTGGGGAATTTTGTATTCTTTAAAACATTTCTTTTCTGTTATCAAACAACTTCCCCTAGGACCATTTCTGATTTTAGAGAAATTATACTGGTCCTTCATTGGAGAGATTGATGCTGAAGCTGAAACTTCAATATTTTGGATACCTGATGTGAAGAACCAACTCACTAGAAAAGACCCTGATGCTGGCAAAGGTTGAAGGTAAAAGGAGAAGAAGGCAACAGAGGATGAGATGGTTGGATGGCATCATTGACTCAGTGGACATGAGTTTGAGCAAACTCCAGGAAATAGTGAAGGACAGGGAAGGCTGACATGCTACGGTTCTTGGGGTCACAAAGAATTAGACACGATCTAGGACTGAACAACAACAGTACAGCTCATAGAATATGAAATTCTCCCCAGACATATTTTATTAAGCAAACCAATTATAATTATGTATTTTATTAGAATGTGAGGCACTAAAGATTAACATATGAAATAAAATTGTGTCTTTGAAAGATACTCAGGATAGAGCTTATAAAGATAACAGTAAATGAATGCTGTGCTAATACCAAAAAGAGTCGTTTATGGTTACTGACCTTTTGGATCACAGCTCCTAAGATTTCACCATCTACTATGGTGGAAGATGTGGCTTTCTTTATCGTACTTGATACACACATTTTTTTGGCCTGAGTCTGTGAAAAGAGTAGGTGTTTCACACATGTATTTGAAATAATTTTACTTTTAATATGATTTTAAAGGGTATTTCTTTCATTTATAGACAATATATTTCTGTTATACTCGTTGTTGTTCGGTAGCTAAGTTGTGTCCAAATCTTTGTGACTGCATGAACTGCAGCATGTCAGGCTTCCCCGTCCTTCACTATTTCCTGGAGTTTGCTCAAACTCATATCCATTGAGTCGTTGATATCATCCAACCATCTCATCCTCTGTCAGCCACTTCTCTTGCCTTCAATCTTTCCCAGCATCAGGATCCTTTCCAATGAGTCAGCAATTCACATCAGGTGATCAAAATATTGAAGCTTCAGCTTCAACATCAGCCCTTCTTCTTTCAATGTGAAAGTGAAAGTCACTCAGTCGTGTCTGACTTTTTGTGACCCCAAGAACTATCCAGTCCATGGAATTCTTCAGGCCAGAATATTGGAATGGGTAGCCTTTCCCTTCTCCAGGGGATCTTCCCAACCCAGGGATCAAATGTAGGTCTCCTGCATCACAGGCGAATTCTTTACCAGCTGAGGCACAAACGAAGCCCAAGAATACTCGAGTGGGTAGCCTATCCCTTCTCAGCTGATTTTCCTCACCCAGGAATCAAACTGGTGTCTCTTGCATTACAGGTGGATTATTTACCAACTGAGCTATCAGGGAAGTCCCTCTTTCCTCTTTGGGTAACCCTAATTAACTCTGCTAGTTGCATGTTTTTTTATAGCTATATTTTAGGGTCCAAATCTTTGGATTTCAGTGTTATAATCTAATGAATGGCATAATGTAAGTTCAAGATAGCAAGAAAAATGAAAGACAGTAATGTGTACCCTATTTCTATTCCTTTTGCACTTTTGTAATCTCTTTAATGATAATCCCTTAAAATCAAGTAGAGAGATTGCTGCACCAGCTTAGTCTGCTTTCTACCAATCTGAAATTTACAAATAAGCTGATATCTCAGAGATTCAAGTTTTTTGCCTTCTTTTTTTTTTTTTTTTAGTAAATGTAGCTTTGAGAAAATTAATGGAGAAAAATATACAAGGGCTTGACAGTACTTTTTTCTCTTATACCTTTTAAAACTTGGAGTTCATCTAAAACTCCAGATGTTGTTATATGAAACAAACATGAGCTTGTAAAAGATATGTAAAAGGTGGCAGCCAGGCTGGGGATCAGAGGCTGTGAGGAATAATACCACCTTAAACCCTATATATTTATTATTTTTGTTGTTTAATATTTTCCTTTTCTTTTTCTATGACTTTTTATGTCAAATAACTATGACACAGAGTTATTTGACTAGCTCTCCAGAAACATGAATACATCAATGTATGTGTGTGTTCATTCCCTCAGTTGTAGCCAACTCTCTCTGACCACATGGACTGTAGCCTTCCAGGCTGCCCTGTCCATGAAATTTTCCAGGCAAGAATACTGAAGTGGGTTTTCATTTCCTTCTCCAGGGGGTCTTCCCAACAGAGGGATCAAACCTGCATTTCCTGTGCCTTCTGAATTGGTGTGCATGCATGCTAAGTCACTTCAGTCATGTCAGACTCTTTGTGACCCCATGGCACTGTAGCCTGCCAGGCCTCTCTGTCCATGGGAGAATCTGTCCAATCTGAATTGGCAGGCAGAACCTTTACCCGTTGTACCACCTGGGAAGCTCAGAATACATCAATGGGTGGGGACAAAAGAAACCCCAAGAAAACTGCTCTCTTTAGCAGAGGAAGGGCAACCTGGAAAGAGAAAACTTTTAGACAATAAACACCATTCCTGCCCCTGCCAAATGCCTCAGAAAAACCTGCAGCCCTAACCTACCTCTGCCAACAAATGCCAAGTTGGGAACCTAGATTTCTGTGATGAAGTTATTTAACACCACCCCAACCACGCACCCCACCCCACCCACCCCCCGCAATGAGCTGATGTCATAAAAGACCAAGTAGAGAGCCTAGACTTTCAGTCCTGCTGGGTGATAGTGATTACCCTCACCTCCATGGTGTCAGAGGATACCTAGGGAAGAGTCAGAATTTTACCACCAAGGGAGCAAGAAGCCCAAGGCCTTGAAGTGTCCAGGGAGGTTCATTGTAGAGCAGTGATGACTCCCCAGTTCCCTCATAGTAAGACTTTATCAGGAAAGGTATCATTAGAAACCTGAGATCCACTCCACTTCTAGCAGTAAAGGGAAGCCCTTCTTTCCAGGGGCTTCAATGTTTTACAAGATTGAACCTTGGACTTTCACCTTGACCTGGCATTAATAAAGTGATGCCTTTCTTTGCTTGAGCAATGTCAGAAGTGACCTTCTAAAACACATTTAAATAAGACCCAGTGGTTCCTAGCATAATACTCAGAAGACTCATGTTTCAATTGAAACTACTTATCATAGGAAATACCAGAAAATCTCAAGTTGAATGAAAAAAGATCATTAATAAATACCAACAGCAAGATGATACAGATTTATCTGAGAAGGATTTTAAAGGGGCCATAACAAAATGCTTCAGTGAACATTTAGGAACTTGATTGAAACAAACGAAAATATACAAAGTCTCAGAGTGAAGTTAAGCCAACTACTAATACTAAGGTAGAGGTGACATATTTCTTACAAGACTGTCTTAACTTTTGACACCAATTGCAAGTCTGGAAGTTTCCCCAAACTACCCTCACTTTTGGTATGTAAGGACTCACAGATGTCACTGAAAATTACTATACTCATGGTTATACTGATGGTTACACATTATCACAAGAAAAGGATACATTTAGCCAGGAAATCTGAGAAGGCAATGACACTCCAGTACTCTTGCCTGGAGAATCCTAGGGACAGGGGAGCCTGGTGGGCTGCTGTCTATGGGGTCGCACAGAGTCAGACATGACTGAAGCGACTTAGCAGCCAGGAAATAGGCACATAGGACAGAGTCCAAGGAATTACTAGACCTGGATCTTCTTTTGCCCTCTCCCTGCAGAATCAGGGCATGTTGCTTTCCTTGCATTGGTTTGTGACAATTTATATGGTATGTCACCAGTCATGAAAGGTCATTTGAACCTCTGCATTTAGTTTTTATTGGGGGCTCCATCACATAGGCACAACTGATTAGTTGATTGCCTATGTAGCTAATCTCAGTCTCCAGGTCAAGTCCCAAAGTCCGCACAGTACATTATATTGTTGATTTTTCTGGTGTGTCAGGCCCGTCCCTAAATAACACTGTTCATGGCCCCTAGGCAAAACGACACTCCTAACAGGCATGACACAGATTACCTCCCAAGAGCTGAGAGCAAAGACTAGACCTCTTTTTTTGGCAAAGATAAGTTTTTGTTGTTGCTACATACTCTGCAAAGAAATAAAAGTTATTAACAGAAGACCAAATGGGAATTTTATAAATGAAAGTTATAATAACTGCAACAAAACATAGATTCAATAACTGAATATAGAAGAAAGAAGAGTCAATGGACTGCAAGATAGGACACTATAAATTACTGAATCTAAAAGCAAGATAGATAAAATAGAGTAAAAAAGTTAAATTAAAGAAAAACAAAACAAAACAGAGCTCCAGGGAACTGTAGTGCTCTAACAGATTTACCTTTCATGTCATTGAAAGGAGAGAGACCTGCAAGGAAAGAGGAGAGGATGAGCATTATTCAAAGATGCTGTAGCTGAAAATTTCCCTAATTTACCAAAGATACAAAGTTATAAGATCAAGAAGTTGGAAAAAACCCCAAACAGAATGGACACACAAAAAAATTCCACACCAAGGACATCAGAGTCAAAATTCTGAAAGCTAAAGGCAAGCATAATATCTTGAAAAGACTAGGAGAGAAATAACACCTTTCTTAAGGGGGTACAGCTTGAATGACTTCTACTGAAAACTATGGAGAACAGAGAAAGTGACACAACTTTTTTCCAGCGTTGATGGAAAAGAAATGCTAACCAGGATTCACCAGCCAGGAAAAAATACATTTCAAGCACTAAGGAATTTCAAGATATTCTCAGATGAAGGAAAATTAAAATAATTTATCATCAACATAGCAACCCAAAATGATTGCTAATGAAATTTCTCTAAACAGAAAGAAAATTATAAAATGACTAATCAAAAATCTAAGAGAAAGAAAGAACAGAAAGATTAAAAATATAAGTAAACTTTTACACTTGAGTTTTCTAAGTTATGTTTGATAGCTAAAAAAATTTATAGTACTGTCTGATGTGATTTTCCATGTATGCAGAGAAAATGTTTAAGAATTATACTGTAAAAGAGGAGTCAGTTCAGTTCAGTCGCTCAGTTGTGTCTGACCCTTTGCGACCCCATGGACTGCAGCGTGCCAGGCTTCCCTGTCCATCACAGTTCCTGGAGCTTGCTCAAACTCATGTCCATCAAGTTGGTGATGCCAAAGAAGAGTAAAAGAACTTAAAGAGGAGGTAATGTTTCTACATTCCCTTTACTGGCCAAACCTCCACACTAGTACACTGTAATTAGTTATGTCTATATAGTGTAATCCCTAATGCAGCTATTTTAAATAGGCCTATAGAAAAATCAAAATAAAATTCTAAGTAATGTTCATGCAATGCACAGAAAGGCAGTAAAAATAAAAAGTAAAAACAGGGCACAAAAAAGAAAATAAAAATAAAGTGGTATGGTCAGACCTTCACATATCATCAATAATTTCATGAAAAATAAATAGTTCTCTTTACTTGTATTAGATAAACACTGTAAATAAGTGCATCATCAGTTGGTTGGTTAAACCAACGGCAGCACATTCACATCACTGTGTTCTACTCACCGTTAACAGGGAATAAGTGATCCGTATTGGTCCATATGATTACTTGGCTAAACCTTGAGCGTATTATGCTGAATAAAAAACAGAAGACAGTTTCAGTAAATCACATATAATCTAATTCCATTTGCATGACATGTTAGAGAAAAAATTGTTAGTGTCTGCCAGGGGTTAAGGATGGTCAGAGGAAGAGAAACCAGTTGACTATAAACGTGCAGAAGAAGTATCTTCGCAGTAAGAGAATAATTTTGTATCTCACTTGTGGTGGTGATTCATATATCTAGCCTTCTGAGAAAATAACACAGAACTTCACACACACACATTATTCCAATGTCATTGTTCTGGTTTTGGTACTGTGCTGTATTGATATAAAATATAATCTGTGTGTATGTGTGTGCTCAGTCATTCAGTGGTGTCTGCCTTTGTGCGACCCCATGGACTGTAGCCTGCCAGGCTCCTCTGTCCATGGAATTTTCCAGGCAAGAATACAGAAGTGGGTTGCCATTTCCTACTCCAGGAAATCTTTTCAACCCAGGAATGTCAAATTTGATTCTCTTGCATCTCCTGCAATGCAGACTTTTTTTTTTTTTTTTTTTAATCACTGTGCTGCCTGGGAAGCCCAAAATGTAATCATTAGGAGACACTAAATAAAAAGGTATATAGGAGTCTCTCTGTACAAATATATAGCTTCATATGAATTTTTATTATTTTAACATTGAAAGTTGGGAATTCCCTAGTGGTCCAGTGGTAAGGACTCTGTGCTTCCACTGTTGGGGGCCCAAGTTGGATCCCTGGTTGGGGAACTAAGATCCTGCAAGCCACACAGTGTGGTCAAAAAATTTAAAAAAAAAAAAAGGATAAAAATAAATAAATGAAACAGTTAAAGAAAAGATATTTAGTATTAAATAGCAATGTGTAAAAGTTTTATAATTTATATTTAAATTATATTGGTAATACCTTATTTCTAAGATCATTGAAAAATCAATTGGGGTTAGACTCTTTTTTTGCTAATTGAGTAGCAGATTCTAAATGATTTGTTAAGCAAATTTATGTGCTAATTCATAAACCTCAAAATCCTCCTAGGCGGCTTCTTACCATGACTTATGAGAATATATAACTTTGCTGGACTTCTTACCTGTCCTGCAGCAATTCTTAGACTCCTAAAGGCATGTTCATATACCATAAGGGTTAGATCTAGTTTCCTAATGCAGAAGCTAATTACTCTGATTTCAAAAGATAATAAAACTTATTTTATCCCAAGAGGGCCAAGTAGTCACAGCTCACTCTAATTTCCTCACTTAAGCCTCAAAGGGCCAAGAAGACAGCGGGGACTATTTCCTTGGGTCTGTACTTTTCAAGGAGAGAGAAAGATCCAGAATTTGAACACATTCTAGGCTGGGAGAAAATAATATAAAATTTGAATACAGGAGGCTAGTTGGTTCCTGAAGATATTTCATACACATACAAAAGAGTTAAAGTTCAGATTCAAGCTCATGTATTTCCAAGGAGACCTTTAAATTAGGGAAGGGGACCGCTGTCTCCTTTCTCTTTCTAAGTGGAAAGAGCCGTTTATCTTGGTGCCTCATCTATGAGAGTATGGGACTACTTGTGGGGAAAAAAAATTGCATTACCTTTAATCATGTCACTCCAGAAGTAAGGACTGAGGCTAAGAGGAGCACACTAGTGTTATAAAATATTTCATGAAAGGATGAGAATACCTAGCATTTAAGATAAAAATAACAATAAATATTACAAATCTAGCATTACTCCACTTTATAGAACAGATATGTGACAGAGAAGATAAATAACCTTCCCCAAGGTCATAGGGTTTCTGGAGAACAATATGGGAACTAAAGCCTAGATGGCCTGGCTTTAGAATCTATTCACTGAGCTCCCATCCTATAACAGAGAAAGCAGAAATTTAATTTAACGAGATTACAAACTAATATTAGATAAGGTATCCTGAGTATTTTTCAAGCAGATCTGTTTTTCTACAAGGATGATTCACTTTATATGCAAAGTAAATCTTATCTTGTTTTCTCTGTAGGGAATTTGTAATTAGATGGATGAAAATTCAGGGTTCTTTTTAATAATTTAAAAGGAAATAGAGTGTTAACAATTACCACTTTTTGTCAGGGATAGGACATGGGTTGAAGAATGTAGACACAAATACATGCCAAAATCTGGGTTGCCATAACTATTCAGAAACCTGGGAATATCACATTTAAGATTACAAACAGTCTCTGGGAGTTCTCAATATAATTATGTTTTCCTTATTATTTTGCATGGGTGTTAATTGCCTACTAGTAATTAACTTCCCATGTGACTGTCAAGAAATGTAATCAATAGTAAGAGCCTAGGGACCAGCCTGTCTTGGCTTCTGTGACCAATATCCTCTTCTCACCCCTGGCAAGGTGTTTCTGTTATAATAAAAGAAACAGGTGCAAATGCACAAGGTTACTTCAGCAAGCCACCAGCTAAATCAGTGCATTTCATAGTTCTGAAATTAAAATATAGCCAATCAGAACTTTGAAATATAATTGCCTCATTTTCAAACTTAAATACATTATGAGCCTCCTGCTAGTGCCACACCTGGCAAATCTACTTATTAAAGTGGGGAAGAGAAGAGTTTGCTGAGACATTTTAAATATTATGCTGACATTGTAATAAAAGAAAGGAAGAAGGTAGGCATGATCTAATTCTAGTGATGTCTGCTCCATTTAATAGATACTGTTATTCCCGTAAAGCCAGTAACTAAATTTTATCCGTAGAAATATTTCATGTAATATTGTGTACAAAGTAAAACCTTCTGAATTTAAATATATGACTTCCTGTATAGTTCTAAAATCCCTCCTGACTTTTTTATTACCCTGATATTGTTTTATCATTTAACTCACCCAGTGTGTTTAATATTCCTTTTAGAGCAAGTCTGTTTTCTTTCATCTCTGTAGTGGTTGTCAATGCATTTATAGATACTTATGTAACCAGTGGGTAGGGGCTGTGAGAAAGATGAAATCCTGTCTGTGTTGAAGTCCTGGCAAAACAGTCATAGGTGTTCTGAGATGTGATTAATCCTCATCAGTAAGTAAGGAAGACACAGAACCAGAGTTCAGATATTTGGCATAAGTATTTTTACCTAATTCCTTAGATATTTTCTCTGCTCTTTCTTAGATGCCATAGATTATAATGAAGTATTGGATTATTGATTGACAAAACTGAGTACTTACAATGTGCGATAATACAATTTGGCTTCTACAAAAGGCAGTTACACTGAATAAATATCTTTACAACCCAAAAGGTTTTAGTGCTAGGAATAATCACAACATACAGCCCATTCCAATATTCTTGCCTGGAGAATCCTCATGGACAGAGGAGCCTGGAAGGCTCTAGTCCATGGGGTTGCAAAGAATTCGACACAACTGTGTGATTAAGTACAGCACACACACAGATAATCCCACCAAACACACACACACACACACACATAACATGTAATCATAATAATATAGACATAAGAAAGAAAAATAAACACATACAGAGTGTAGGAAAGGTCATCAATCTAAATATACTAACAATGGGGAAACATAATGTGTGTCAAAGTACTATGTGCAAACATTCACACATGAGACCACATTATGCTACATGATTTAGGAATTGCAGGTCCATAGTATTGATTTGACCAAAGAGTTGGTTTGGGTTTTTCCATTAGATATTACAGAAAAACCTGAACAAACTTTTTGGCCAACCCAATACTATATGCAAAAACTCTTTTGAATATGTATTCCAAAATTTATAATATTTCGCCCTTTAGAATGGTTATATGATACAAACACTACATGTTACATAGCACTCCATCTTGTGTGAGACCACGTGATAGCCTCAGGTTGCTTCAGGAAGGATTTATTTCCAAGAGAACATAAGTAATATTGGGCTTGTTTGTCAATTATAAATGCTTGCTTGATTTTTAGGGCTTCTTGGATTTTAGTATTGCAAACGCAGACTTATGGAATTTGTTAGCAAAACATTATTTTTCTGATTTTGCAATCATTAAGTAAATAGCATTTTTCATTAACATTATGCATGGAAGATATGGATTGGTTTCAAAAAAATAGGCTCACATTGAGTCTGAAAATAATGACAAAGACAGATTATGCTGCCTCTGGATTTGTTGTCACTGTATAACCTGGTCTCCACTCACTACCACAGTAGTTTTGTGTTAGCTGTGAGATACTTCCGTGAGAAACAGAAACAAAGGGGTATTGGCCTACTGGCCAGTCTACAGGTAGCAAGAAAAGATGTCCACTCATATTATGCTTTGGTAATGCTGTCGTTTGCAGTTACTTGAAGGAAACCCTCTTAGCTTGTGCAATTATAGCTCTAGTGAAAGAGGTTAAAAAGCACAGCGTTCATAGTATGCATTGGTAGGTAACAGCTGTGTTTAACCGTGTAATGAAGAAGCAAAAGAATTCTCTTTGGGACATGAAAGCTACAAGCTGTCTTTGGGACTTGAAAGGGAAAGAGTCCAAACATTTCAGGCATCCAGACTTAAAAGAACTAACTGCTTCTTGACTCTAAGCCCTAAAATGTTAAGAAAGAAAAAGTCTAAGGGATGCATGTTTGGTAAAAGATCAGAATATGGACATGGTCTTCCTTTAGAATCTTCACAGCTTCCAGGTCTTCCTTAAATCTATGACATAGAGAAAGGCAAAAGGTAAAGAAATATAGCAGATCTAGGATCTATCTCTGAACAACAATTATGGAAGCAGTTACTGGTAAAGGGAAATCATGAAAGGAAGAACCTCCCAGACAGTAACACCAGCCCTAATCAAGAGACAATTTCCTCCCCTAGGGTAAAGAGACCTTACAATGTCTGCTATGGTGTGTTCTAGGATGACTAATCATAGTAACTTCTATGTGTCTCTTGTTCACATCTCTTAAAAAAAATTATTTTTAATTGGAAGGTATTGCTTTACGATATTGTGCTGGTTTCTGTCATTCATCAGCATGAATCAGCCGTAGGTATGCTTATATCCCCTTCCTCTTGAATCTCCTCCCATCCCCCAATCCATCCCATTCCTCTAGGTTATCCCAGGGCACTAGGTTTGAGCTCCCTGAATCATGCAGCAGATTCCACCGGCTCTCTATTTTACATATGGCAATGTATATGTTTTAATGCTACTCTCTTCATATACTTAAATAGTAGTGTTAGGTATAGGAGGCAAATAACTCATCTTTTTAATTTGTTATCATGTAGATACATGGTTCAGTTCAGTTTAGTTCAGTCACTCAGTCATGTTCGAAGCTTTGCGACCCCATGAACCTCAGCACCCTAAGCTTCCCTGTCCATCACCAACTCCCAGAGTCCACCCAGACTCATGTCCATTGAGTTGGTGATGCCATCCAACCATCTCATCCTCGGTCGTCCCCTTCTCCTCCTGCCCTCAATCTTTCCCAGCATCAGGGTCTTTTCAAATGAGTCAGCTCTTCACATCAGGTGGCCAAAGTATTGGAGTTTCAGCTTCAACATCAGTCCTTTCAATGAACACTCAGGACTGATCTCCTTTAGGATGGACTAGTTGGATCTCCTTGCAGTCCAAGGGACTCTCAAGAGTCTTCTCCAACACCACAGTTCAAAAGCATCAATTCTTCTGTGCTCAGCTTTCTTTATAGTCCAACTCTCATATCCATACATGACCACTGGAAAAACCATAGCCTTGATTAGATGGACCTTTGTTGACAAAGTAATGTCTCTTCACATAGTAGCCATATTATATCTGAACTTGACTTACAAATTAGTACACACCTCTCAGATAACCTGGTCTTTGCACTTGATACAGTGGTAGAATGTTTGGGTTATCTTTCCTGGGGGAGATGTGAGAAGAAGAGAGACAAAGGAGATCTGATGAGGAGGAGGGCAGATTGCATAGAGAGGAATACTCATCAGGTATCCTATTTGCTCCCTCAATTCTTTTCTAGTCCTATTGCAGTTACATAGTGCTGAGTGAAAAATTTTGACAAATAAAAAGTAAGTGCAAGTGAAAGGTATCATTCTGGGCTATGGCAGTAAAAAAAAAAAAAAAAAGAAAAGAAACACAGAAACATACATCTCGTTCTTGTCCCTTACCGTGGAAACCATGAAGGCTTTATGTTCCACTGTGTGCCGTTGATGCCAGAGCCAGAGCCTCCATGAGCCTCGGACCTAGTAGAGTCCTCCACTGCTCCACCAGGCATATGAGATGAGCAAGAAATACACTGTTGTTGCTTTAAGCATCTAGGATATGGGGGATGGTTTGTTACAGCAGCAAAAATGTGCCTTTCCTGACCATCACAAGACAGGTAAGAGATGATAACTAGATAGATAGATATTACTAGATAGATGATAGCTGGATACTGATGATAAATACAGAGATAATTTCTGTTTATATGTTTAGTGTCCTGTAAAGATGCAATTTTATAATAATCTTTTTAAAAATAATTTTATTTATTTATTTTTGACTGTACTGCATGGGATTTTCATTTCTCTCGTTGAGACGAGCAGGAGCTACTCTCGAATTGCAGTGCACAGGCTGCTCATTGCGGTGGCTTCTCTTGGTGCAGAGCGTGGGTTCTAGGGTATGAGGGTTTCAGCAGTTGTGGCTCCCAGGCTCTAGAGCACGGGCTCAGTAGTTGTGGCGCACAAACTTAGCTGCTCTGAGGCATGTGGGATCTTCCTGGATCAGGGATCAAACATGCGCCTCCTGCATTGGCAGGTAGATTCTTTACCACTGAGCCACCAGAGCCCTATAGTAATCTTTTTTTTAATAATTTCTTTAATATGCAATAGGAAAAATTAAATTGTGATTTGCTAGCAATATATAAATAATTATTCCTAAACCTTTCTTGAACAATTACACTGACTGCATTTGTTTGTGCAGAGAAGCAGCAACATTTCTGGCTAAGGTCTAATGTTTCCATGGTTTCCACTACAAAGAATCATTCCTTGAAACTGGGAGTCTAGTCTTTTTTAGGATTTTTTTAAGTAACGTGTGTGAACAACTAAAGTCCCATGCAACAGAAAAATAAGTGTGCTTTCATTATAGTCCTTTGTGTTTTACCACAGCCTATGAAAGACCGCAAGATATCTTTAAGTTGTATTTCTTTGGTAAATCACTATCATAATGCTTGCACAATAGTGAAGCATCACTTTATCGAACATTTGTTTGGGAGCTTGAAATATTTGTTCTATTGTAGATCAATCCCTCTGATAACAATTTCACTAGCTTTGCAATTTGCTTTTTCAATTTAATGTTGCCAGTGATGTTAGACCTGTTATTATTTTCATTGCTTAGATTACTATTGAAAATATTGTTGTGAGATAGAAGTAATATTGCCGTGATTTTATTATTAGTCCACTTTTCTTGTACACAATCGTAGGTGTCTACAAAAATATCAGGCTTGCAGGCCATATGGTATCATTTATATCTTTTATGACTGGCTCTCAGAGTCCTCCACTAAGAATAGTAATGGTGGTTTTCAGCACCCTAGTCATAGGAACAGAGCACTGCAGCACACTAAATAATACGATGCTTCAACTTTGAAATTTGGCAGCACTTTCAGGAAAAAAATCAAATGATGACTGTTTCCACTTTGTTTCTCTGCACCAGGAAGTTCCAAGATAATCTGTGATGAAAAAGGGCAAGACTATTGAACACATATAGCAGCTATTAACTTAAAACTAATGTATGATTTTTATCTTTGATTATTGTGTTTAAATGATTTGAAAAATGAAACATTGCATGTTAAATTATTTGAAAGTAAATGTCATAGGTTCCCTTTCCTTCAAAAAGGAAACATACTGTCTTCTGTTGAAAAGCACATAAAAGGTGATACTGCCTCTTGAAAGGGAAAGTGTTAGTTGCTCAATGATGTCCTACTTTTTGTGACCCCATAGACTGTAGCCTACCAGGTGCCTCTGTCCATGGACTTCTCCAGGCAAAAATACTGGACTGGTCAGGCATTGCCTTCTCCAGGAGCTCTACCCTACCTAGGGGTTGAACCCACATCTCCCATGTTGCAGGAAGATTCTTTACCATCTGAGGCACCAAGGGAGCTCTGATTTTGTCTCTTACAATGAAATTTATCCTATTTATTATTATTTTTATTGTAGCATTAATATTTGATATTAGCTATAAAACTATATAGCTATCTTATATATTAACTACCTGACATATATACTAGCTACCTAATACATAAACTCTGAATATTGCAGTTTATATTATATTATTCTTTAGAATAGAGGTTTTCAATGTGTTCTCAGGAGAAAGCTGGTGTCCTTGAAATACTTTTAGAAGGTCCATGAATCCATGCTCCTTGTTATAATATTTTAAGATGTCATTGCTTTTCTTTTCCATTTTCATTCTTTCTTAAGTGTATAGTGGAGGTGTCTAGCAGCGACATGGCATGTGATATGGCAGTAAATCTATGGGCAGAATCAGATAAAGAATCAAGTGTTTCGGCTTGAGTCAGACATTAAAGAAGTTTGCAAACAAGTAACAATGCCAATCTCTCCCAAGTTATCTTTTGTTTTTAAAAATATAGTTATTATTGTTTAAATATCTTGTTTATATGTCAAGGGTAAATTATTGTTATTTCACATGTAATAATAGATAGATGTTTAATTTAACATGATAGATACCTATAAAATAAACCACAAAAACAAAAGCTGTTTGGAGTCTTCAGTCATTACCAAGAATATAAGGGGTTCTCAGGGGCCTTCCCTGGTGGCTCAGTGGTAAAGAATCCGCCTGCCAATGTGGGAGATGCAGGTTCGATCCCTAGCTCAGGAAGATCCCCTGGAAACGGAAATGACAACCTACTCCAGTATTCTTGCCTAGGAAATCCAAGGGACAGAGGAGCCTGGCAGGCTACAGTCCATGGTGTCGCAAAAAAGTCGGATAGGACTTAGCAACTAAACAACAAGGAACTCTCAAGATAAAATGTTAAAGGACTGTTGCTTTAAAGACTTGCATTCCCCTCTTCCTTTCCCATCCTCAGTTACAATAACCTGGCAGATGACAGAAGTGAGGGAGTGTTGCCAGGACTGCTTCAAGGACTTGTGGAACTGGAGAGCAAATCTCCCTTGCCATTGGCTTTCCTCCCATGCTTACTATATGGCTGCTCCAGCATCCAGTCTGCAGTTCATGCAACAGGATGCAGGAAAAGCTGGGAGGAAAAAAAAAAAAAAAGAGAGAAGCACCTAAATCTGAAAAGCAAACCTTTCCTACACAGCAATTTTCCAGCCCCAACATACAGACACAGATTGTAGCTTTTGTCACTTTGGCCAGGACATTGTCACATATCCACCAGAGGCTGCGAGGAGTTTAATATCAGACCCATCATGGTCGACAGCAAAATCAATGTTCTGGAAGAGGACAATGGATGTAGTAGAAAACTGGCCAGAGCTGCTTCACCTGTTTCTTTCCTCTGAGCTGAAGCAAATAAAGCAACAAAAGCTTATGGGAATAAAGGTGCTTGACATGGAAAATAGTGTTTACAGCAGGGAGAAACTTGGAAAGTGAAGGCATGACAAGGGGAGACAGAGAATTAGAGAAACATCCATAATCCACTTAATCTCGAAGCCCTGGAATGGATGGAGAAGCCAGAGCCTGTGGACAGGTCCAGGAGACAATAAGCATCTGGCCACTGTCCAGTGGGAGCCCAGGGAGGTATCTGGGAGGTGCTGCTTGTGGGCAAGCTGCTATTTCTGTGGAAACTGGTCTCTCTGTAGAACCTACCATGTACTGAATTTTGGAAAGAACTGTGTGTGACCATCACACGTTCATCATTATAAACTCCTGAGAATAATGGCTTCTGTTTAATGTCCACCTTCTACATCTCAAGTTTATTTCACTGACCAACTTTAAGCCTACAACTGAAAGGGATTGGTGGAAAGAGTTCTCAGCTTTTGACTGGGTTAATGGTTCCAAGTTCATAATAAACAACTGAGCATGACTGTCACCTGTGTGTAAAGTGTAAATGCCGTAGTCTGAATGTTTTCATTTGGAATAAATAGACAAAGCATGGGCAATTGAAGCATCACATGTTGTCTTTTTGCAAAAAGTTGTGTTCCTGACAAATTTGAGTAGCAGTACGAAAAACGTATTCGACGAACACAACTCAGTGCATTTGGTTAATTGAATTCAGAGAAAAAAGTGTTCAACGATTAAGAAATCTGAGGAATCTTTTTCAACCATGGCATGATAAAAAGAGACTATGACATCTCTTAATTCTACATTAAAGCTAATATGTAACTATTTGAAGATAGAATTAAAGGTATGCATACACATACATGGGCTTCGATGGTGGCTCTGCAGTAAAGAACCCTCCTGCCAATGCAGGAGACTCAGGTTAGACCTCTGGGTTAGGAAGATCCCCTAGAGGAGGAAATGGCAACCCACTCCACTATTCTTGCCTGGGAAATCCTACGGACAGAGGAGCCTGGCGGTCTATACTCCATGGGGTCGTAAAGAGTCAGACATGACTTAGTGACTGAATAACAACAAGGCATTTATGTGTTAACAAAATACTGACTCTGTCTTATTGAACATTTTATCATATTTTCTTCTAGTGGCTAATTTCTGTTGTATACAAGGCATCTGTGAAAAAGGAAGTAAAAAGAAAATAGATTTCTATTGAATATCATGGAGCCAAGTAACTGCCTGGTTTCCATAGTGCCTAACTGCCTGTAGACATGTGCTATGGCTGGTAGAGAGGTCTTCATTTTTAATATTTTAAAATTGAAGTACAGTTGATTTACAATGTTGTGTTCATTTACAATGTTGTGTTAGTTTCATGTATACAGCACAGTGATTCCGATAGATAGATACAGATATAAGGAGGGCTTCTTTCTCTTGCTGTATTTCCCCTGTGCTTTCTGTAAAGGATCTATGGTGCTTTCTCTTCTGAGAAGATTCACTATTTAAAAGATGTGTCTACTCTTTGTTGAAGGTTGGTTTTCCAAAGTTCTACAGTAATTTATTAAGATTCCATCAAGTAAGAAAGGACTAAGATAATTTTTCCATAGTGTATTGAGAGTCCTAACTACACTTGGAACTATATCTGGAATAAACTATATCAGAATAGCTTATGATAAAAAACTTTATGCTTGTATCTAATTTTATTACAAATTTGTCAGTCTGAACATAAAAAATGGTGATTTTATTTACATAGTTTTAAGAGTTTACTGTGTGGATATCATTTGTAATAGTTAAATTACTTGTGAATTAATACTATTTTAATAGTCATTACGAACATATTCTCAGGTACATTTATGGCATTTAAGGCGGTCACATAGGATAAAAGACAGATTTTGTATGGAATTTCTTAGTTTAAGTACTAATACCATTTTTCTGTGACCTGTTTTCATTTCGAAATCACTAAGGTTTTTTGGCTTCTATTTTTCATTGTTGAAGAGAAAACTGCTGCAAAAATTGACAACTGGTGTACGAGGGGCTGAGAAAGGATGGTGTCAGGCATGTTTTTTATCTTTCAAGGGAAAGGATATATCCTTTGAATATTACTTAGTATTTACAATGTATGAAGTAAATTCTCTTCTCACTAGAATAACGCTGGCTCTGGATTCTCTGTCTGACCCTGGGACAAGGTTTCAAATGGATTCGATCTCACAACAGACATTGCTTCTGTGTTCACCAGTTTTTCTCCAAGTGCTACTTACAAGGTTTCCTTCCTAGCGAAATTTCCCTCCTGTGTTAAAACCATAGGTGTGGTTAAGAGACCATGTAGACTATGTAGAATTAAGAGAACTAAGTGCCTAGAAGAGTGCTTGATACTTAAAAGATACCATTCATAAATTTTCCTTCTGCAATATGAGTATGTACTTTCAGTTTTGTTTATAACCAGTGATCGTATGTCATTTCAGGATATTTTGCTTTTTATTGATACTCTGAAATTCACATGCATTGTAACTTTACCACCTGGACCCCATTTGCCAGTTTCTCATCCATAAATGAAGACATTTATCAATGTTTTGATCTCATAATCTTGCCTTCAACCTGAATATTAAAGCTTAGAACTATACTACACATCTTATTTCAGCTTTATTTTCCCATGTGAATTACTTGCAGCTTCATATTTCATATGACCAAACTCAACTTTTCCAAATGAATTATTCTATATATGTTCATATTTAGCTTCAAACCTTTCTTTCTTAATCTTGTCAATCAGTTTTGCCATTTAAGAAACATGTTATTAATTCATACTATGTGTAATGTGCTGTATTAGGGTTTTGTAAAGGGAAAATATAAAGAAAAATAAAACTTTGTCCTGCCCCTCAGAGAAATATAAAATGATCTTTCTTTTTATATTTCTTTGAGTTCATTATTTTTCTCATTTTTTCTCATAATTGACTCTGTGTAAGCAAAGGAGAAAAGGAAAGATATAAGCATCTGAATGCAGAGTTCCAAAGAATAGCAAGGAGAGAAAAGAAAGCCTTCCTCAGCCATCAATGCAAAGAAATAGAGGAAAACAACAGAATGGGAAAGACTAGAGATCTCTTCAAGAATATTAGGGATACCAAGGGAATATTTCATGCAAAAATGGGCTCGATAAAGGACAGAAATGGTATGGACCTAACAGAAGCAGAAGATATTAAGAAGAGGTGGCAAGAACACACAGAAGAACTGTACATAAAAGAGCTTCATGACCCAGATCATCACGAAGGTGTGATCACTCACCTAAAGCCAGACATCCTGGAATGTGAAGTCAAGTGGGCCTTAGAAAGCATCACTACGAACAAAGCTAGTGGAGGTGATGGCATTCCAGTTGAGCTATTTCAAATCCTGAAAGATGATGCTGTGAAAGTGCTGCACTCAATATACCAGCAAATTTGGAAAACTCAGCAGTGGCCACAGGACTGGAAAAGGTCAATTTTTATTCTAATCCCAAAGAAAGGCACTGCCAAAGAATGCTCAAACTACCGTACAATTGCACTCATCTCACACGCTAGTAAAGCAATGCTCAAAATTCTCCAATCCAGGCTTCAGCAATACATGAACCATGAACTTCCTGATGTTCAAGCTGGTTTTACAAAAGGTAGAGGAACAACATCCGCTGGATCATCGAAAAAGCAAGAGAGTTCCAGAAAAACATCTATTTCTGCTTTATTGACTATGCCAAAGTCTGTGACTGTGTGGATCACGAAAAACTGTGCAAAATTCTGAAAGAGATGGGAATACCAGTCCACCTGACCTGCCTCTTGAGAAATCTGTATGCAGATCAGAAAACACCAGTTAGAACTGGACATGGAACAACAGACTGGTTCCAAATAGGAAAAGGAGTACATCAAGGCTGTATATTGTCACCCTGCTTATTGAACTTCTATGCAGAGTACATCATGAGAAACCTGGGCTAGAAGAAGCACAAGCTGGAATCAAGATTGCCAAGAGAAATATCAATAACCTCAGATATGCAGATGGCACCACCCTTAGGGCAGAAAGTGAAGAGGAACTAAAAAGCCTCTTGACGAAAGTGAAAGAAGAGAGTGAAAAAGTTGGCTTAAAGCTCAGCATTCAGAAAATGAAGATCATGACATCTGGTCCCATCACTTCATGGGAAATAGATGGGGAAACAGTGGAAACAGTGTCAGACTATTTTGGGGGGCTCCAAAATCACTGCAAATGGTGATTGCAGTCATGAAATTAAAAGATGCTTACTCCTTGGAAGGAAAGTTACAACCCAGATAGATATTAAAAAGCAGAGACATTATTATGCCAACAAAGTTCCATCTAGTCAAGGCTATGGTTTTTCCTGTGGTCAGGTATGGATATGAGAGTTGGACTGTGAAGAAAGCTGAGTGGTGAAGAATTGATGCTTTTGAACTGTAGTGTTGGAGAAGACTTTTGAGAGTCCCTTGGACTGCAAGGAGATCCAACCAGTCCATCCTAAAGGAGATCAGTCCTAAGTGTTTATTGGAAGGACCGATGCTGAAGCTGAAACTCCAATACTTTGGCCACCTCACGGGAAGAGTTGACTCATTGGAAAAGACCGTGATGCTGGGAGGGATTGGGGGCAGGAGGAGAAGGGCTTGACAGAGGATGAGATGGCTGGATGGCATCACTGACTCGATGGACATGAGTTCGAATGAACTCCGGGAGTTGGTGATGGACAGGGAGGCCTGGCATGCTGTGATTCATGGGTTAGCAAAAACTCGGACATAACTGAGCCACTGAACTGAACTGAACTGAATGATCCTTTAATTCAAAATGTTTCCCATCACATCTCAGTAAAACCTGCCCATCCTATTGCAGGGTTATTATGAGTTTGGATATAGCAATATTTGTGAAAAATCTACTAAAGAAAAGCAGTCTTTAAACAGAAGGAATAATTTTTTCTGTCAACTCTCAAAAGAGTTTATGCTTATTAAGATAGGAGCCACACATTTTTCAGACAGACGTCTTTTGTTCTGGTCTCTAATTAATAACTGTGTCACTTTGAACAGTTGACTGAATCTTGCTAAGTCACTTGTCCTCCTCAGTGAAATGCTGAGTATAATAGTACTCATCTCCAGCAATACCCAGTACTGGGTATCCAGTACCCAGCAATAGGGTTGCTGGAAGGATTAAATGAGAAAATTCAGTTATTGCTTAGCCCAGCACACATAGAAACATGGATAAATTATAAAAAGAAAAATAATAGCTAGCATTGATTTATCACTAATTATGTAAAAGGTATTTTATTTTCATTATTATCCAATTTAATTTACTAAACCTATGAAGAAATTACTACTACAGATACAAAAATGATTATTAATGTAATTTTAGCTCTTAACTAGCACAGCAATTGTCACACATTAAACACTCAAAAAATATTTGTTATACTCTTGTTGAACTCCATCTTCTAATTATATTTGAGGGCCCCATTAACTGTATCAGTCAGCATTCTTGCAAGAACAGAATCTGACTGCAGCAGAAAAGGAATTTATGTGCAGACAGCGGATTCTGTAGCTGACAGGATCAGCAGGAGAACTGGAAAGCCTGGCTCTGAAGCTGTGCCAGGAACAGTAACAGAATCACATAAGTGCCATCTTTTGAGTGTGTAAGGAGAATACACATCTGAAACGTCACCTTTGTCATCCCAAGAGAGATCATTGCAGTCATCGTTATCAGTGATGCTACGAGATAATTCATTTGCTATTTCTTCAAAGATCTTTAGAGTTTTGTTATTAAAGGGAGATGGAGGAGAGCAGTTGCTTGGTCTTTGCTTTGGAGAAGCTATCCAAATGTGCTCAGAACCACTGGACTCTCAGAAATTTCACTCACACATCGGAGGCTTGAGTTTTTATAAAATGCATTTGCAGATCTTGCACATAGCTAAGGTATTGGTCAGCAGACAGGATACCTGTTACTTGTGTTTTTCACGTATTTTTTAGTATGATGTCATTAACAAAATATGTCCCATGACAGGATGCAATGGTCTGCGTTCCTTTGAAGACCCTTGGCAGACAGAGGCTGAGAAATGATTTGACCCTTGAATATGATGGAGATACTTCACTCTCACAGCTGACATAGGAACGAAAACTGCTTCCAGGCTTCCCTTTTTATAATGATAGATAAGAGAGTTTGTACCATAGAATAAACTTTCTCCCTAGTGCTAGGAGTCCAGTCACCAGTAAGCTACCATATCTGGAATGGCAGCTTTAATTAGACTTACTCTGTGATTGAGCTATCGCCAATATGTGAGTTAATTAGAGATGGAATGCGATTATTATTTTCAAAATGTTCAGTGTTGAACAGATCTCCAAGTCCTGCAACCATGTCAAGCATTAAAAAAAAAAAAAAGGCAGTATCACCTGAATTTAGTCTTTTCCTAGGAGAAGAAAGCTTCCTTTTATCTATCTTACTTTTATAGGTTTTACCTGATAGGTTAGTGAGGCAGAGCTTTTCAATTCTAATTCTTTAGTCAGAGACCGGAAAATAAACATGGTCTGGGTTAGGATCCCATTGGACCTGATTTGAGGAGGCTTCATAGAAAACCAAATTTACTGTTTACTTTCTGTAAGGCCCCTCTCTGTTTCATGTGGCATTAGGAGCCCAAGGGGTTAATTCATAATGCAAAAGAGACATGTGGTCTATTAAGTAGGGTATAAGAGTTCTGAGTCTTGAAATCATTCAGAACTACAGATAGCATATTCTCTCAGAAAAACTCTCAAGTCAGGCCTCTTTTGCAGATTTTTTTTCTTTCAATTATACAAATTAAATAGGACCTCAAAGCACTGATTCCACATTTAAATCCCAAGGAACCATGACCTGATTATTGAACTCTAAAATTCCTCCAGGTAGACTTTTTTTGAATAGCACCCTGGATTAGGTTTCTGGGCCTCAGTCACAGAGCGTTAATTGTATCCTAATTGAAACCAGAGCCCACAATCCGATTTCACACAGATTTTCCCACTAACAGATGTCTCCATCCTACAGAATATAATATTCATCAGATATGCATGCATTCCTTTTATCAATGCATTTAATGTTCTTTCTCCAGTAGAAAATCAGCAAATTCTTGATAACAACTGGAAAGTCAGAATAGTTTCAATAAACTCCCTTGGGACATGATGGATGATGGAAGTGGGATGTGATGAAATTTGCTTCCTAATGACGGTCATTTCTTTGATTAAAATCATTACAATGACTCGAAGAAAGATATTCTAGTCCATCAGGCAGGAGAGAAGATGCTGTTTCTTGGGGACAAAGAAAGTGAGCATTAGTGTTCTGGATTACTCTGAGTTCATCCCAGTCCTCCCCCAATCTACCTTCCAGTTCCCAGGTTCCCACCCCTTCTAATGTTCTTTCCAAATTTAACAGATCTGGCAGGAATTTAAATTCAGTCTTGGGATCAAAATTTGTTTTGAAGCCCTACAGCTGCAAGAGATAAAAGATCTCTTTTAGTCCTTTCCAGTATTCTGTGCTTTGAGAAAAAAAAAAAAAAGTAGGATTTTGAGCTCTTTAAGCAAGCCATCTCTATTTGTAGCAACCAAGTCAGTCTCAGTCTTTGAAATTTTTATGTTCCTCATTCAGTTCTATATAGGCACATAGTCCCAAATGTGCCTTCAACAAGCTCTTCATTCTAGATGAACACAGGTGGTACTTCTATTGTCAATCTTCCACCCTGAATAATGCACTTATTTAAAAAGTCTTTCTCCCCAACAAATCCAGAAAGAGCCTCCTATTATCCATGGAGACTCTTCCAAACCACTTATGATACCAGTACCTCTAGTAGCTCAGAATTTTTTCTTTGGATGAAGGTAAGAAAATTAGTCTCTAGATAACCCAATCTGATAAGGAATCAATTAAAGGATATTGGTTAGCATATAGAATCTTCACGAAAGCTAGAGAATCATACTTGTACTACCTGGTTGAGACAAATTAAAAAAAATATATCTTGCATAAGACTTATTTAGTGAGATCACCACTGCTGAATGCATTGAACCCTAGATCTCTATAAGGCTGCACCCCACAGCCTTTAAGGCCTGCACTTGCCCACCTTCAAGACTGAAGACAGAGCCTGGAGTCAGTTACAGAAACATTAATGGTTTAATGAATGGGTAGAGCTTACACATCTGAAGCAAGACCCTAGAGCAACACCTCACCATGTGTGGTGGACAATGGGGGTAGCACAAGGTGGCCTTCTTTGCTCCCATGGGCAGGGGTTGGCCAATTCCCTATCAGCTATAGGGAACTGATGTCAAGTTGGCTTACCGGTTGCCAAGAAAACCAGCAGAGGGGCATGTCCCTTACTGCCCTTTTGATAAGCATAGTTGAAGTTCTGATCTAAAACTAGAATAGGCACTAGTTGAAGTCTGGGGCAAATACATAGGAAGGTTAATCATATGAGCATGGTGTAGGTGAAGCAGGTGGTGGTCAAGCAGAGGACAGACAGAGAGCAGGAAGACAACCATATTGAGTGGTTGATCATCCAATAGCAGCAAACACTACCATTACTGCTGCAATCCCTGTCTCCCTAGAGAATTGCTCTAGGCATCCTCTGTTATCGCTTCAACAGCATAAGATCCAAACTCTGCTCGTATTCACTTGATTCCTATATCTTAGATGATGCAGCTATATCTGGTAGCTGCAAGGGTGCTGGGAATGTGAAGACCTGGGTCTTGACTGTTCTATAGTTATAGTTTGTCATAGAGATAAACTATAACTATAGAGATAACTATAGTTATAATTGTAGAGGTAAGCTCTGGGTAAATTTTCAGACATTTGAAGGGGGTTCATAAACAGAGCAATTTGATGAAGGATGGATTAATTGTCTTGCTATATTAAAATAGTTTAACATAAAAATATGATGTATCTTTCAGAGAAAAAGAAAATGATCAGGAAAAGCACAACATTTCTAGGCCAGCTACTAAGGAATTAGGTTCCATTTCTGATTTATGCCTGCGTGAACCCCTCATTTTATGGCCTCATAAAATTGGCTAGTTCACAAGCTATTGAACAGGCTTGCCATTTATTTTATGCAGCATTCTAGTATTTAGTCAATTTCAGTATAAACTCTATACCCACAACTAATAGAAAGATTTGAACAGACTTGCATTGATATGTGGTCACCCGAAGTCTTATCAGTGATATACTGTAGAAGTTGAGAAAATGTTAAACTGATACAAATGATTCAAATAGTCCCTTGGAAATGTTTGGAGAAAAATAAAACTTTATAAAAGTTAAAAAACAAGCAGTTCTAATCAGGATTATGGGGTGAGTCAAAGTTTGCCTATTCATTGTGCTCCCTCAAGGGTCAGATTTCCGTTTCAGTCATTAGTAACTTTCTGCCATTCAGGACACTACCGAAACTTTCTGTCTCAACTTTGTTCCCCATCAGCCCTTCTTCCTACTCATATTCCCATCTATTTCTCAATTTTATGTCTTACCTCTTTAAATCTTGCATATCTGTAGTGTCAAGGATTGCAGTTAAATTATTTCCTAGGCAGATATTTCTCTTTGAAAATCAGAGGAAGGCAGATGAATCTATGCTATCTTCTAGGACACTGTGATTCTCAAGAAACAACTTTATTAGAAATGGCTCTGAGTGAGCAGTAACTTTGAAGTTTAATGGTAGAGTTTTATGCTTATTTTTCAACTTTGGAGGTAGTTCTTAGTGTAGGTTAAAACCTACTGTAGACTAAACAAACTAATAAATAAAAACCCAGTCTTAAAAACAGACTAGATTTGACATGTGTTCATTTATAGATAAGGTACTGCATTCAGTATAAGAAATTAATATTTGTTTTATTAACTTACTGACCACAGAAAATTTTGTGTTAATAAAATATATTATTAACATGTATTATTTAAAAACTTCTTTGTTTACAAACAAAAACAGAAGAGACATGTATGAAGAACTAGTAGTATCTCAAAATGAGAAGTTATTTTTCTCATGAGAAATGAACGGATGAGTTCTGGTTACAAACAAATGTTTTCATGGATTCTTTATGTATATCTGATATACATCTTTTTTTGTCTATTACATCTTTTCATTTAAAGATGTTCTGTGTCCATGTTCTTTATTTTGCTATACGTTGTACAAGATTTTGTTATTAGAGTAAGACTATTGCTATGCTTTCATAATACTTAAAATTATTATTCATACTGCATTGTCATTTCTACTGAAAAGGTACTTTGTACCAATATGATAATTGATACAGAAAACAAAAACCAGAATGTGAGCCAGTAGGCTTTTACTTTTATATTAACAAGTCATTAAATAATAGCATTTTATATAAATGTCTGAAATATAAGATATATACCTATTGAACTGAAAACTTAATAGTATTTTTTGGCTATGATTTTTATTGGCTAACAATATTTATTGAAATTTTAGTAGAATAACATATTCATATGAAATATAAAAATTATAAAAGCACAGATTTCCTCCTTGAATCCTGCCCACCCATAGTCCTACTTGCTAATGGAAACAGCTTCTGTTTTGGATATGTTGATGGTTTTACAACTCAAGAAATCATCTCTGAATAATAATAACAACAAAAAAATCTGATTGCTTTTCTATACTTTTGAGGAAGTAAATTATGTGCTCCCAAAGCTCTAGAAAATTTAGAGTACTTTAGAACACTCTTGAAAATATATTCAAAGCTGTTCTGAGAAGAGGTTCTGAATATGTGAAAATGTATAATCAATGCACTGGTCAAAGCTTTGCATGCTCATCAATGAAGACAGAAGCACAAATCAGGATCTACATATTATGGCTGGTCCTTTTACATATAAAAATGTTCCGTTCTCCACTCTTACCTATTTAATTCAACTGTGAAGCATGAGAATGAAGTCCATACACATATAAATACATATGATCAATATGTAAATACAATAGCAAAAATAAAAGTTTTTTGCTGACATTAGAGTTACAAAACTAAAAGTCATCTGCATTCAACATACATAACTGTGCCAATAAAATTTACATGAAGGATTATTGAGGGGACTGAGTTAATATTTAAAGCACTGCAACTGAGTTCCTGCTAAAGCGAGAACTGATGTTAACAGAGACAGTGAATTCATTTCAAAGTTAACTAACTAGATATCAAGTGTTAACTTGAGATTGTTTTAGAGGAGAGGGAAAAAACAACAGCAACAAACCTTGTTCAGCTATTTTAGAAAAGATTTCATTTTTATTGGAAGAGCAGTAGTAATCTTGAGAGTCTACATGGTGCCTAGCTAGTCTTCTATAATTTATTGAAAGGATATCACCTACGCTAATTCTCTTTGCCTCCATAGAATTTGTTAATATCATGCATCTGCTGTTGTATTATTTTTTACTTCATATGAATTAGTTTTGTGAAGAAGATTGACTGACTTACATACAGGATGTTTATTACCACTGATATTGCTGTTGTTGTTTTGTTTCTCATAGTCCTCAAAACTATGCTGAGCAAAAGTACTCATTTGATACATATCTTGCAAACAGGGGTTTCCAGATTAATCTCTCTCTAATAACCCAGATACTGAATTAATTTCTCCTAGGATATTTTTATATGACATTAATTTTTTTCTTTTACAAATTTATTTCCCCAAAGAAGTATGGTTAGTCATTGTTTGTACTTCCCTCATAGCTCAGTCGGTAAATTCTCAATCGGTAAATGCCTGCAATGCAGGAGACCTGGGTTCAATTCCTTGGTTGGGAAGATCCCGTGAAGAAAGAAATGGTAGTATTCTTGCCTGGAGAATCGCATGGACAGAGGGCTCTGGCGGGCTACAGTCCATGGAGTTGCAAGAGTCTGACATGACCTAGCAACTAAACCACTACATTCATTGTTTGCTGCTGCTAAGTTGCTTCAGTCGTGTCCGATTCTGTGTGACCCATAGACGGCAGCCCACCAGGCTCCCCCATCCCTGGGATTCTCCAGGCAAGAACACTGGAGTGAGTTGCCATTTCCTTCTCCAATGAATGAAAGTAAAAAGTGAAAGTGAAGTCGCTCAGTCACGTCCGGCTCTTAGTGACCCCATGGACTGCAGCCTACCAGGCTCCTTCATCCATGGATTTTCCAGGCAAGGGTACTGGAGTGGGGTGCCATTACCTGCCATTTTAAAAGCAAGAACACTTTATCTTCTACATGAGTTTGGACATTATTATAGGGTTAACTGTTATCTGGTGTCCACTAATCATTGTATTTTCTCTTTGTAGTTATGTAAATCTGGAGGTTTATGTAATCTTTCTAATGCATCATTCAAATTTCATTTTCATAATATACAAACATAAATTTTACTAACTGAAAAAACATCCAGAGGAATATTTCTGGACATTCTATTGACTTCAAAGCAGAATGAATTTCATATAAGATGCTATTTTAGCATTTTAAAATATTACATGTCATTTGTCATTTTTAAAAGATAAGATGAAAAGTTTATTCATATTCCCACACAGAGATTGAAATAGCTGTATGTTTTGTGCACAACAGGTGTCCGATAACTGTTTTGGGGACTATCAATGGTGACTCTGACTTCATAATGAAGTAATTATTCAAAAGTCATGTTAAAACCCTTTTTTAAAAATTACGTAGTGCCAGTTTTCAGCAGGCATGTACTGTTACATCCGCTTTGGTAAAATAAATAAATTAATAGATTCTTTAACTTGAATAAAATGTACTGATTTAGAAACTTTTATAATACTACTATAACAAGCAATGAAAATAATTAAAATATGCAAACCCATGAAACAATAAAAGCTTATCAGAAATGTTCAAGTAAAAGATGACAATGAAATGAAATGAATGATTAGTTTTCAAAGTAGTGGCATCTGCTCTGTGAATAATCCAGGGAATGCTTTCCAATTTCCATGCCCCAACTCTTTTATTCAAAGGAGAGAATTTGTCAAAGGAGACATATGGGACCAAACAAAATGTAGAGGACTGTGAAATTGGAATTTTAAAATGCATCTCTTATTTATACTCTGCTTACTTAAAAAAATGATTTGAAGCATATCAAATGGATATATCCTCAAAACTCTTTCATGATGAATTTTACTATAAAAAGTCCTGGTTTTCCTTTTGTTTCCTTGTTCTTCCGGATACATTTAACATCCACAACATACCAGAACTCTGTATTTATTTGCTCTAGAAAAAATATCAACCCAATATTCATGAATATAATTTTCTGTTAATTGTCTAAAAGTTGCCTTTTCCATCACTGATGAAATAGTTTGGATTTGATTATTGAAATAGCCCTGGTTTGTAAATATATATAAATTAATTGCCTTAAATATATATATATGTATATTAATGTAGTTTATCTTTTCCCATGTGAATGGCATATTTTTTAAATATTAGTGATAACTTGGGGGTTTTGAAACACTCCAGTAGAGACAGTCTCTACCAAGGAATCCGTATGAACATACCTTGTCCAAATTCAAGTAAACACTGACACCTGTAACTGGTTATTTGAAAATAACTATTTTTGAATTGGATATTTACAACTAACTAAATTTCCATTTAAAACAATTTATTTACAACTTCATAAAAATTTAAAGTAAAATGATATTTTTATAGTCAAAAATTTTCTATCTCATTTACAAACAAGGAAATCAAGGCACAAACAGACTGAGGTTTAATGCATGCTGTGTAAATTTTTTTGTGTAGAATAGTGATAAAAAATAGGGTTTGTATCACTTGCCAGATAATATATCTTCAACCACTGCAAACATTTAGTAATGAAAATCCATGTAGTCTCCTATGCTGATTTAAGGATAACTTCTGAAAATATTTATTTGATAAACAATACTTGAAACCGATGATTAATGCTGTTGCCAGAAATAAAAGCTAGATTAATGACTATTAACTTTGTGAAAAAAAATTCAGCACCATCAAATTCACTTATCATCAAAAGGAGAACATGGAAAAATTAAGTTCAAGTTAAACTTTTACCCCAAATATTTGCTTTAGAACAATTATTTGAATTACCTTTTTCTATGAATGTTCTTGTTCTATCTTATGAGAAACAAAAGAGAAACAATCCTAAATCATAAAAAATTACCTTCTTGCTATTAATTTGCCTCACAGAGAATAATAGATTGCATTTGTTTCAGCATTAACATACTAAATATACTTTGGAGAAGAGGAAAATTGATTATTTTATTATTAAAGTGTTGAATTTTGGCATTTTTTTCAGATGAATTCAAGTTCTTTATGAAAAGGCTACCCATGAATTATTTCCTCAACACATCTACCATAATGCATTTGTGGACAATGGATTCTAATTTTCAGCGCCGCTATGAACAACTGGAGAACAGCATGAAGCAACTTTTCCTAAAGGCACAGAAAATTGTACACAAGCTCTTTAGCCTTAGCAAGAGGTGTCATAAACAACCCCTCATCAGCCTGCCAAGGCAAAGGTAAGACAAGTGCAGTAATGTAGACAACTGAGGACAGCTCACTGAGTTTCTGATGTATGTGTAGTAATATACATAATACAGTGTTATTCGTATATTTAGAGATGATTTGGAAACTTATCGTCTTGTCTCAAAATGATTAATTGCTGTTATTTTCCAAAGTAATGCTATAATGGGAACACATAAACTAACTTTTTACTTAATATTTTTATCATTAGAATCAAGATATTATTCTAACTTGTTGTACAGGGTAATCATCTGATAATTGTGTGACAGGGAACAGAATAACACAAAAATCTAGTTACATTGTAAGCATAGGAAGTAAGCAGGAATAAAAAGTGATATTTCTCAAGATGTAACTTTTAAATAAAAGCATCTAAATTTTATTTATTTGACATGTTCTTAAAACCATAAATCTCATTCTACATGAATGTATGAAAATTGCTGTGAAATTTTCAAACAATTTATGTGAATGATGACAGACTCTTCAAATATTTGTGTCTGAACCGACTTGGGGAAGCCTGGGTTTTAGATTCGGTAGTTTAATATATATCAATCAGTCAGGGCAGTAAAAAGTTGCATTTACTTAGTACAAGCAGGTTGAAAATGAATAAAAGGAAAAGCTAAGGAAAATTTTAGGAAAAAAATTCATTAAAAAAATGTATTTGTATCAGTATCACCAATATAAAATACTTGAACTTTGACTCGATGATTAAATTATTAAGAAATCTATAACTACAAATTTATTTCACTGAAAAAAAAAAGTTCAGACATTTTAAAATTCAGTTTCAAAATAAATCATTGGCATTCTTTACAATCATTGGGCTTTAGCATATTCAACATGTATGCAATCTAAGTTGAGAACATTTTCATTGGACCCATTTTCCACCCCATACGCCCATGCCCATACTCCCCATATTCCCACGCCCATCCCTCGGCTATTTGTCGCTCCAGATTTGTCTAATCTACTAATTGTCTCCATAGATTTGATTATTCTGGACATTTTGTACGGTATGGGGGCTTTTGTGACTGACTTCTTTCATGTAGCATAGTACTTTCTGGTTTACCCATTTGTGGCATGTATCAGTAGTATATCGCATTTTATTTTACCTATCAATTAATCATTTGATGGACTTGAGGTTGTTGCCACTTTTTGTCAAATATAAATGATGCTGCTGTGAACATTCCCGTGTGCTTTATTTTTTTAATCTGGACATATGTTTCAATTTTCTTGGATATGTTGTTGTTGTTCAGTCACTAAGTTGTGTCCAATTATTTGCAACCCCATGGACTTTACCATGCCACTCGTCTGTCCTCTACTATCTCCCAGAGTTTGCTCAAATTCATGTCCATTGAGTCAGTGATGCTATCTAACCATCTCATCCTCTGCCACCCCCTTCTCCTTTTGCCTTCAATCTTTCCCAGCATCTTTCCGAGGGTCTTTTCCAGTGAGTCAGCTTTTTGTACCAGGTTGCCAAAATCTGGAGCTTCAGCTTCAGTATCAGTCCTTCCAAATGGTTGGTTAGGGTTGCTTTCCTTTAGGATTGACATAATGGACTATTCAGAAAATAATTCTATATTTAACATTTTGAGGATCTGGCAAACTGTTTTCCAAAATGGCTCTACTGTTTTATATTTCCACCTACTATGAGTGACAGCTCCAATTACTCCACATCATTACCAACACTTTTTATTATCGGCCATTTGATTGTAGTCATTCTAGCAGTTGTGAAGTGATATCCTTTCGTGGTTTTAATTTACATTTCCCCATCATGACTAATGATGCTAAACATCTTTGCATGTGTTTATAGTCCATTTTCTACCTTCTATGGGGAAATATCGATTTGAATTTTCTTCCCTCTTAGTCTTTTTTTTTTTAATTTGCATTATTGAGTTGTATGAGTAATTTATCTATTTGTATGCCCCGTTCTTTTAGAAACTGTTTGATATAAAAATATCTCCTTCCAGTATCTGGGATGTCTTTTCATTTTTTTGTCCATCTCTTTTCCTGATCTGTCTATCTGTCTATCTGGTCAGTTTGTCAATTTTCTTTCTTTTCAAACACTAACTTTTAGTTTCCTTTATATTCTCTATTATTTTTCTGTTTTTATTTGATTTTCCACTTGATTGCTATTATTTCTTTTTTTTTCTATTTGCTTTATGTGAATGCTCTAATTTTCTTTTTCTAGCTTCATAGAGAGAAAACGTGGGTTATTGACTTCATAGCTTTCACTTTTTTAATATAAGCATTCACTGCTGTAAATTGCTCTCTAAACACTACGATTAAGATTTGTTCTTTTATAGTTCCTGTAAGTTTTCTTATTTAGTTCATGCATAAGATATTTTTTTATATATCTATCTGCAAACTTCAAGTAAATATTCCCTAACAGAGAATTACAGCTTGAAAAAGACACTTATTTAACTGCAATGAACCTTATGCTCCCTGTGTGAGCTAGAGTTTGTAAACCACTGAAATAGATAATCTTATCCTCAAACATAAGAGGAAATATGAGAGAATGAGATGGAAGCAATTGATGAGTTTGCTTATAAACTTGTTGACTTTAAGTGTTCTTTTAATCGAGCACAACTGGAGATTATATATATATGTATATATATAATAGAGATTGTTAGCGGAATTCAGTGGAAAAGAGATTGGAAATTTGTGGGGTGTATTTTCAGAAATTTTTGAAAGAGAAAGTGAATAAGTAATATCAATGATTCACTTCTAGCAGGTATTTTTGTTTTTAGCCCTCCTTTGTGGAATTTTTTTCAGTTTTCCTCTTGAACTTGTCCAACTCTCAGAACTAGCTTCCAATATCTGATATTCTAAAATCTGGAAAAATAAGCATAAACAAGAAAAATGAGACCTGCAAAATATATCTCACTAACATTTCTCTTTTTTTGGCATTTTATTGTTTTATTATTTTTATTTTTTAAATTTATTTATTTTAATTGGAGGTTAATTACTTTACAATATTGTATTGGTTTTGCCATGCATCATTTCTTAATTCTTCCTAAATAATGGTGGGGCAGTTGATTCTTTTTTTTCTCCATAATATAGCATGTAATTCTTTCTTTCTGGTAAAGTGTGGCCCTCTTTCAAGGTGGCAGCTCTGCATTGTTACTACTATCCCTCTCATGAATTCCCATGACATCAAAATGCTTTTTCTCACTGAAGTGAATTCCAAAGCCTGTGATCATGTGGTTTCTTTGAGGTAGTCAACTTTTGTTGCTATTCAGAAATTTTTGAGATAAGTAAAAATGCTGTATTCATTTCATTAAAGAACAATAGTTGCAGCAATTATTGAAACGTATTCATGTAATATTCCTGGAAAGCACCTCAACTACACTATTTTGTGCTGTCATGTCTTATTTGCAGAGTAGCCAAGGGTCCATGGAAATATTACATTTAAAAGTCTCTTGCTAAAGGCTTAACAACCACCTCTCTAGGGGTAGGAAACCTAATTTATTCACATTTACTGAGTTTTGTGGTAGAAATATTTCCACCATGGTCAATTTCAAGCTATCAATGTATTGTCGTGGCTCATGGAGTTGATGTGCATTTGGATATCCTGAGCCAGCGCATGCAAACTTGCAACTAACCTCAAAAATTTTATTAAAACACTTTTGTAAAGTTATCTCTTCTTCATTAACATTGGAAAGTGATACAGGATGAAATCACTAACATCACAGAAAAGGATGAATTGAAGTCTGTGTCATTCTTTGTCTGAGAGCTGTGTCATGCACCTCCTACATATTCTCTATGACAGCAGTGAGAAATTGGCATATAGGTCAAACCTATCCCTCACCAATTTTTGTATCAGCCTGTTGAAAAAGAATCAAATGGAGAATAGTATTTTTGATGGATGAGGATGGTATGAATTTATATTAAAATATGCACCAATAAAAAAGCCATGCCCATATGTTTATATATTGTCTGTGCCCACTTTCATACCCTATTGGCAGTTATTGAACACTGCATGCTCCTGAAACCCTACAGTATTGCTACCTGGCTCCTACAGTAAAATTTTGCCAACATGGGCTCTAATATAATATTAATATGTATTCTCTGTCTTTAAAAATGCTATCAAGTGTTTTAAAAGTATTTAACTTGTATATCATTGAAAAGTTTATAAATATAGTTCATGTTATGTTAAGGAAAGAAAGTTACTACTTTAGTATCCATCATATGGAAAACATATAGAATAAGACTGAATCTTGAATCCAGGTATTTGTGAGTTAATACTGAATATTTTACTAATAATAACTCATATACATCATATTAATATATGTACATATGCTATATATTATATATTATGTCCATGAATTAAATGCAAATATATACATTATATATAAATGTATACATTATATATACCTTAATATATAATATATACTTATATACATATGCATTTTAACTAACGTAACTTCCATAGCAATAATCTAAAATCTTACATATCAAACTGATCTTAACTGAAGTGCCATTTCAAACTGATCTCCAAATACAGATTTGTATAATTTTGTGGAGTCAGCCAGCTTTCCCATTTTTCTCTTCCTTCTCCTTACAATCTCCAATTCTAGTCCAATTCAAAATGACATGATTATGAACTAAGAGGAAGAACAAACAACATGAACACTTGAGGAAAATGAAGCTGAGTAACTGAACAATGTCTGTGGGTAGGGGAGGATAAATGGAATCTGGTAATGCTGAAATGAACTGTGGAAATTTTAACGTATTTAGGAAGAATTACTCTGCCCAGTGGAATGCTGAAAAGATGAGATACAGGCAGAATTTCATGAAATCTGAATGCTTAGTTTCAGCTGGAGTTTCTAGAGACAGCTTTCACATTCCCAGACAACAAGTGCTCAATACATATTTGATGAGTGCTCTGTGATATTTTTGTTAATACTTTAGTTCAACCTCTGAATGCACACAGCAATGAATTATTACTGTATGTAAAATGTTTCCCACTCTACATAAATTGGATCACCTGTTACAATATGCATATCATGTTCTGTTTTGTTTCTCCATTAAGCAGATGAATGCTCTCCTCCATTCTTTCAAGTGGAGCTGAGACAATGTCTTTGTCTGTTCAGGCTGCTATAAACGAAAGACACCACAAACTAAATGACTCACAAATAACAGTTTGTAGTTTTGGAGACTGAAGTCCAGGATCGAGGGGCCATCATGGTGGGGTTCTAGTGGAGAGCACTCATCTCATTCACATGGGCTCCATCCTCATGACCTAAGCACCTCTCAAAGGCTCCGTTTCCCAATAGCATCATCTTCAGGGGTTAGGATTCCAACATGTAAATTTAGGCAAGACATAGCATTTATACAGTATCAGACTGGTTTTGTCTCTATCAGTTAACACTGTGAGATGTGAGGGTGAGCAGACTAGCCAGCCATTTCTTTTGTGTAAGCATACTGTCCATGGTGTATGACAATGAAGCTAGCATGTGAACCCAATAGGAGATAAAGAATTCAGGTGTCCTTTAAACTCCTGTGTTCATTTAACTCTCTAGTGTACTTCTCTTTCTGAAGTTTTGTTATTCAACATTTCCTTCTCAAAATCAAAACATGACCCTTTGTGTCCCTCATGCATCAGCAAGCAGTTATCACTCTATAATTCATGCAAGGAAAATAGATATTTAACAGTTTCGTGGGGAAAAATCTTTGTGAATACTATTTCTCAACATCTGGCATGCAGTAATGATGTATAAAACTCCTTTTCAATCTTATTTTCCCCTGAGTCCTTTTTCATCCTTTTTTAGCCTATTTTCTTTTTTCCACCTCCTTTGCTGAATATCCATTTTCTCTCTTTGTTGACCCCCATTCTCTGCGATATGCCCCCTCTTTACTGAAATCTTTCTATAAACTTTTTTTTTAATTTGGTTTAGTGCTCTTGGAATCCCATTACAATTTCTCATTGATATTTTCCTGCAAAATAGTGCCACTCCAGTACTCTTGCCTGGAAAATCCCATGGACGGAGGAGCCTGGTAGGCTACAGTCCATGGGGTCACTCAGTCGGACACGACTAAGCAACTTCACTCTGAATTTTCACTTTCATGCATTGGAGAAGAAAATGGCAACCCACTCCAGTATTCTTGCCTAGAGAATCCCAGGGATGGGGGAGTCTGATGGGATGCCGTCTATGGGGTCGCACAGAGTCGGACACGACTGAAGCGACTTAGCAGCAGCAGCAGCAGTGCCTCTTCACCTTAGATAAACTTGCTTTTTTAATGCATTTTTATTTTTATTTTATTTTTATAATAATGTTTTTTATTTTTAATGCATTTTAATGCATATATGAGATACTGCCTCTGTGCTTCCAATAATTTTGTCTTATAACATTTGTTCATTGGAGTTGGTTTCTTTCACTTCTTAAGTCTAATAGATATAAATAGATGTCAATCTAGAATATATAGAAATCAAATAAAATCTTTATCCATTTTCAATATATCCTGGAAACAGTAAAAATGAAGTTTGAACACGTGATTTGCCTGTGGTAATAAATATCATCAACATGGCATAAAACTCTTGAGATAAAGGAGGCTCCTCAATGACTAGTGCAGTAAATATGTTCATTTTTTCTTTGTTTTGATAATTAATTTTATCAAAGTCTTTGTATTACTAGAGCATATAGATAAGCATCCAAGGCATAATTATTACACAATGTTGAAAAAGGCAATTGCTGGGGTCCAGCCCAGGTGGATCCAGGGAATTTGAAGTGAGGACAGAGTTGGCATCTTAGAAAAGCATTATTTAATTAGAAATATAAGATTAGGAAAGAATAGTGTAATAGGAAAAATAGTGGAGAAAAGATGCTGAATAACTTGGTTTACGTGGAGAGCTAATAAAACCTCGAGACAAGAGGTTTGCACCATCTACGTTAGGCCATCAGTGCTGGCTTGAATAGCGGAGGGTGCTCCACCCTGGGCTCCCTCTTGCATGGGTCTTAGAAGCCAGGGCAAGTAAGTAGACATGGTGAGGCTCCACACCCCAGATGGGAATTCATCCTGAAAAGGAGAGGGAGGGAGAGGGAGAAAGAGAGAGAGAGAGAGAGATTCGACATGGGGGGAGCCAGATTTCCAAGAAACCAGTTCGAGAAGCTGGTCTGAGAAACTGGTCCATCCTTTATTGTTCAGGAAAGCTTTTTATACTTTTGCTTGTACATAGAGATCAATGGATAATACAAAGTTATGCAGCATCAGCAGCCCTGACCCTTATCAAGACCAGGCTTTCTTTCTGCAAGTCTTCCCGTATACAAAGGGTCTTAGGTGATTTACATTATCTTCTGGCCAGAAGGCCAATTAACATTTTACAGCCCTTTTCTGATAAGGGTAATAGTGTTGTTCTTCCCAACGTCTGGTGCCACTCTCAGAAAGCACTAAATAAAGTTACATTCTTACATAGCAAGGACACAACAATTTATAACAAAAAAAGAGGAGTACAGTGATTTATAACAAAGAGAAAATTCATTAACTCAAAAGTCTAGTATTGCTAACATCAAAACTACTATATTCCTATTTCTGCATCCCATTTACATTGATTAATATCCTCCCAGGTGCCTAAAAGATAAAGGATATGGAAGCCTGGCAGTAAACATTAACTCAACAATCAAACTAATTCTTAGCTCTAAAAGGCTCTATATCTTTAAGATGTTTTAAGCTTCGTGCCTCTCACGGTTGGGGGCTGTAAACAATCTCAAGTTGTAAAAGTCTGGGAGAACCTGTCAGGCAAGTTAGAGAGCCATCAGAGGGATCTGAGCTGAAACATTCCTATCAAATGCAGGAGACCAGTTGGAGCTCTAAGTTAACTTTTTCCAGAGAAAGGTGGTCAGAGATAGCCTCCTGTAATGTCAGAAGAGTACAGTATAGCAGACAGTAAACAGGCAGATTTTGGTTTCAGGGTAGATGCTCAGGCAGAGGATCCCTTGAGACCTGACTCGCCTTGCCCATCAGGTCTCTCCACATGACCTTGTCATGGGTGGGATCTCCCGTGCTGGCTCCTGGTAGGCAATTTGGGAGACTATTGGCCTGGGAAAGAGGACAAGGAAAAAACACAAGTTGTTGCCAAGTCTTCAGTTCAGTTCAGTTGCTCAGTCATGTCTGACTCTGCGACCCCATAGACTGCAACATGCCAGGCTTCCCTGTCCATCACCAACTCCCAGAGCTTACTCAAATTCCTGTCCATCGAGTTGCTGATGCCATCCAACCATCTCATCTTCTGTTGTCCCCTTCTCCTCCTGCCTTCAGTGGCTTTTCCAATGAGTCAGTTATTCACATCAGGTGGCCAGAGTATTGGAGCTTCAGCTTCAGCTTCAGTCCTTCTAATGAATATTCAGGACTGATTTCCTTTAGGATTGACTGGTTGGATCTCCTTGCTGTCCAAGGGACTCTCAAGAGTCTTCTCCAAAACTACAGTTCAAAAGCATTAATTCTTCCACACACCACTTTCTTTATAGTCCAACTCTCACATCCATACATGACTACTGGGAAAATCAAAGTTTAGACTAGACTGACCTTTGTCAGTAAGGTAATGTCTCTGCTTTTTAACATGCTGTTTAGGTTGAAGTGAAGTCGCTCAGTCATGTCCGACTCTTTGTGACCCCATGGACGGTAGCCTACCAGGCTCCTCTGTCCATGGGATTTTCCAGGCAATAGTACTGGAGTGGATTGCCATTTCCTTCTCCATGGGATCTTCTCGACCCAGGGATCGAACCCGGGTCTCCTGCATTGTAGACAGATGCTTTACCGTCTGAGTGGTTGGTTATAGCTTTTCTTCCAAGGAGCAAGTGTCTTTTAATTTCATGGCTACAGTCACCATCTGCAGTGATTTTGGAGTCCCCAAAAATAAAGTCAGAGACTGTTGTCACTGTTTCCCCATCTTTTTGCCATGAAGTCATGGGACTGTATTTCATGATCTTAGTTTTTTAAATGTTGAGTTTTAAGCCAGCTTTTTCATTCTCCTCTTTCACTTTCATCAAGAGGCTATTTAGTTCTTCTTTGCTTTCTGCTGTACAGCTGGTGTCATCTGTGTATCTGAGGTTATCGATATTTCTCCTGCAATACTGATTCCAGTTTGTGCTTCATCCAGCTTCATCCAGTACATTTTGCATGATGTACTCTGTATATAAGCTAAATAAGCAAGGTGACAATATACAGCCTTGACATACTCTTAATGGTACTTGGCAAGTCTCAATGGTACATTATAGCAACTAATAAAGAACCACAAATACATAATATTAAAAACAATGATGTAAAGTAAATTTGGCTGTTAAATATTGGAAAAAGTCACATTTTGTTTGGCTCATGAAGAAAATGAAAATCTGTGAAGAATAGTAATTTCCTAATTTATAAACAATAGAAATACAGAAATGAAAAGAATTTTAAGTCATCATCAGGATATGTTAAATTAGTTTCTCAGTATTCAAAAAAGTGATCAGGGTTTATAGTTCATATCTTCTATTAATAAATATATAATCAGCAATTAAGTGGTGATTTTTGTTTCTTTAAAAACAGATATAAATTTGGATATATCCTATGTGGTATTCCCTATTTATTCCTAGAAAAAATAGATTAAACCTGCTTTAAATAAGCTACTGGCAACTTGGGCAAGAAGAATTATAGAGGCATAGATATTATTCCCTTACCAAAAAACCAAAAATTTAGGATGGGGGTATATTTCAACTGGCCCATTTTAATGGCCTTAAGCATCATTCTATGAGTCACTCTGCACAGTAAGTTTAGTTGTTTTCTGTTATTTTAGTGATAAATCTTCTTGCCTAAATTCTCTGATGACCTTGACTGGAAGTTACCACCTGTTTGGTCTCAAGACTCTTTCAAATGCATAACAATTATTGAGAAATCTGAAAAGCTTTTGTGTTATGGAAGCTATAAATCTACATATATATGTATATATAAATGCAATCTATATTTACCATGTAAAATTGAAACAGAGATTTAAAAATATGCATTTATTCATACACTTTAAAGAACATTAAGCAAGCTTATTACATATTATTAACATATATAACATTTAAACTTTAATGATTTTTGCACATTTCCTTAATATTTGGCTTAAGAAAAGATAATTGAATCCCCACTGCTGTTTCTGCATGCAATCTGTTGCAAATTGTAGTTTTATAGCTTCTCACATATTTATTGGAGAAATGAGAATTGCGGTGCCTTTTTGAATAATTGTGGATATTAGTCTTAGCTACTACACCAAAATTCAATGTGTGGTAGAACAGGCAGCTCATGTTCAAAAGACCTGAACTCCCCAATGGCTTTCAAGGAAGGAGTTTTAAACACAGTGTGAGGGAGGAGGCTTCAGGGTGCGTGATCAGCTTGTGGACAATTCTCTAATTGGTTGGCATCAAGGTGAAGTTTCACATTGTCATCAGCCTTCTGGTTTCAACCAGTCTAAGATCTGTTTTTCAGTCAGCAGTTTTCATCTGTTGAGGGGTCTGCTTCCTATTAAAAAAAAAAAAAAAAACAACTTAGGAATGTATGTCAAGCTTTATCTATATTTTCCAGGGAACTAAGAGTACAGTGATACTGCTATAGGAAGGACTTATAGCTTAAATGTTTTCCAGTTTCCCAACCCATCAGCTATTCTTTGTTTCTACATCTTCATATTCCTAATTATTAACTCTTGAACCAGCCTTCAGTGATTCAAGGGAGACCTGGGAGAGTAAAGTAAAAATCTTTTACTTCAAAGGACAAGGGCTTGTATATGATTTCATGAGGACCTAATAGACCTAGAAGACAAATTGTGGGGTTGTCATAGAGGTTCACATTTGCAAGCTGAAATTGAAATTTCTGGGACAAATATCAACAACTGCAGATATGTAGATGGTACCACTCCAAGGGCAGAAAGTGAGCCTCTTGGTAAGGGAGAAAAAGGAGAGAGAGTGAAAAAGCTGGCTTAAAATCCAACAATCAAAAAACAAAGATAATGACATCCAGTCTCACCACTCCATGGCAAATGGATGGGGAAAAAGTGGAAACCATGACAGATTTTATTTTCTTGGGCTCCAAAATTACTGTGGAAGTAGCTTCAACCATCAAATAGAAAGATGATTGCTCCTTAGAAAGCAAGCTTGCTCCATAGGAAGAAAAGTTATGGCAAACCTAGACCACATATTAAAAAGCAGAGACATCACTTTGCCATCAAAGATCCATATAGTCCAGGCTATGGGTTTTCCAGTAGACATGTGTGGGTATGAGAATTGGAACATAAAGAAGGCTGAGCATGAAAGAATTGATGCTTTTGAATTGTGGTGCTGGAGAAGACTCTGAAGAGTCCCTTGGACTGAAAGGAGATCAAACCAGTCAATCCTTAAGGAAATTAACCCTGAATATTCATTGGAAGGACTGTTGCTGAAGCCAAAGCTCCAGTATTTTGGCCATCTGCTGCGAAGAGCAGACTCATTGGAAAAGACCCTGATGCTGGGAAAGATTGAGGGCAAGAGAGAAAGGGGTGGCAGAGGATGAGATAGGTGGATGGCATCACCAACTCAATGGAAATTTGAACAAACTCCAGGAGATAGCAAAGGACAGGGAAGCCTGGTGTGCTACAGTCCATGGGGGTCTCAAATAGTTGGACACGACTTAGAGACTGAACAACAGAGAGGTTACATCTCTTCTTCTTTGATTTCTCTTTCCTTTCTAATACAACCCTTTGTTTTGGCAAAGCACATGCTGTACCACCCCCTCAGCCTCCCTTGAACGTTGGATGGATAACAAATGGATATAAGTGGAAGAAATGCATGAAGCTACTGAATTGGATCCTTAAAGAAAGAAGAATATATGTTTCATCTTCTCCCTAACTAAAATGCAGATGTGATGGTTAGAATGTCAATGTATGGCAAAACCAATACAGTATTGTAAAGTAAAATAAAGTAAAAATAAAAAAAAATAAAAGCTATGACATGAGAACACATACTAATATTAGTGATATCTAATTTCTTTGAAGTTAGCTTTGCAGTCCTTGATTGTTTATGTTTGTACTCATATTTGAGAGAAAATGAAACGGAAGTTTATTGAAGCCAATCTTATTTAGCTTATGTTACTGCATCCAAACTTGTATCCCAACTATTAAAAGGACCTTACTGTATGGCCTCCAGAATCCTTTAATATTGCAGAATTTGTGATTTAATTAAGAGTGGCTTTTATATATTAATATAAGGGAATTTGCTGAGAGCAATTTCATATGAAACTGTATGGAAAAGTCAGGATATTAATTTTCTTTGCATTTCTATATTAAAAAGTAATTTTAAAATTATTTTTTTTTGTGTTTCAACCACTCCATGATGACTCATAGGCATTTGCTAGATAATAGTGAATCTGTAAATTTATAAAGAATTCCATATTTTGACATCTTCAATGTATTATTGAGAAATGTGAAAAATGGAGGAATTATAAAGTACCCAGTACATGAAAGACACTTAAATAAATATTTATTTGTAAATAAAAATATCATTTTTATGTACATGTCAATATTAATATGGTAGTGAATTTTATGCAAAATGTGTTTCATAGTCAAAATAAAATTTGTCATAGGATAATGGTATAAATGATGTAAGAAACACATTGTTTCTTGTATAGAGTAGCTCATACTTGACTGTATTCTGATTCAAGAAAGCCAGCAAGATGAATTTTCAAGGAGGGGATAAAAAAAATGGTGTGCCCACCCTCCTGGGTAGAGGCCACTTCAAAACAAATTTCAAAGTAGGCAAATTTATTTTTTCTCTCATGCTCTTTCCTTCACCTAACTTTTAGGGTAGCCTATGTTTTAGTTTTCCCAGCTCTAGATTGTCCTTATCTTTATCTATAAAGTTTCTACTTTGACCTTCAGTTGCAGCACTGATTTCATGATCTTTCAGTTTATTAGATCTTGATAGATGTTAAATGAAAACAAATCTTTTATGGCAAATTCATACTTACTTACAAAACATCAATTATATGATAGTCCTGTGTCCCTGTGCTTAATCACTCAGTTGTGTCCAATTCTTTGCAACCCTATGGACTGTAGCCTGCCAAACGACTCTGTCCATGGAATTCTCCAGGCAAGAATACTGGAGTGGGTAGCCTTTCTCTTCTCCAGGGGATCTTCCTGACCCAGGGATTGAACCCATCTCTCCTGCATTCCTGGCAAATTCTTTACCATCTGAGCCACCAGGGAAGTCCTCATATGCTAGTCATAGAAGTCTTTAATTTTAGACAGAGTGAAAAATAATATTAAAACAATAAAAATCTGTGGGATTATTGGGTTGTGTTTTCCCTTCTTGGTATTATTTTTTTCCTCGTGGATAAAGGTAATATGGAACAATCAGAGAATTAGTCACCATGGAATTTTGCCTAGAAAATGCTGTCTACAACTCACAATCTATACAGAAAAGTGATCAAAATTTAAAACATAGAAGCTCTCTTTTTAGATAGTTGCTTCTGATAATATTAACAGAATCAAAAGGCTCTGCTCCTTTTGGAAATTCTGTGGGCTCGTGTGTATATGTTTATTTGGATGTGTGTGCAAACAGTGGTCATAAGCTTATTATATGTTTTAAGTGAAAACCTTATAGTATTGTCTTATCTTTCTTTTAAATTGGCTTATTCTCTGAGCAAAGGAAAAGGAAGCTAAGAGCCAAGAGGAATAGTCATGAGTGTAACATATATTCCAAATAAGAGAGGTTTGTTCCTTTGTTTTCAGGTGGTTAACTGTCCTGATGTCATTTCAATACTTCCTACTCCATCTTCATGGCATTTAAACAGTCTTTCAAGAAAGACTGCATGTCACCCTCAAGTTCCCTTCCCCCTGGAACTCAATGGGGTTGCTGGCTTAAATAGTCAGATTTGAGAATATCATCAACATAGCTTCAGAGAACTATCTTAACACTTAAGTGAACTTTCTGGAAATAAACGTCCTATTCATTGCATCTTGGAGGCAAACTCCACAGTGTGCAAGATTAAGATGCTTCTCTCCAGCACTATTTGAAGTGAGAACCACTTTGTTTAAGCAGTCGGAACCAGTTCTTTATTTGACACTTGCCCACAGGCTCATGCTGCAGAGGGTACTTGGAAGTTCTGCTTTTGGAAGCCTTCATTTTTCTCCTTACTAAGCAGTTGATACTCCTTCATTACATTCCACTAAAAAGTTGCATTTTGTGAGGTATTAATGTTTATTTTCTAAAATAAATACATAACACATATTTTTTTAAACAGCCATAATCAAGAAAATTTGGAGTTTGAATTACTATAAACTTTGCTTGAAAGTCTACTTTGTATATATGGATGCCAAATGTTTTACAGTGTCCTACAATTAGAAAAGAGATAGATTTGTTTAAACAAGGATTTTACAGAGCAAACATTTTTGCATCCTAAAATGCTCGTTACTTTCTCAAAGTAAACACTTGGAAAACAACATAGCACAATTTTTAATTCAATATTGCAGCTTCTAGAATTGTTTTCAGTTAAAATGCAATCACTTCAATCACCATAAAATATTTGACAATTACCTTGAGCTGAAATAATTTTAGAAAATCTTTATTTTCTCAATTTCTTAGATGATTTCTGAGTGCTAGGTACCAATTCTTGACAAATAATTGCTTTAATTGCTTTCTCAGAAAGACTTGGAGACTGCACTACTTCATCTCTATGAAGGAATTACTTGATATGGTACTTCAAGTTAAATGCTAATTTGTTTACCAAAATATATTTTTCTCACATTTTTTTATATACTTGAACTCTATGATTTTTACCTCAATATTTTGCATGAGATGAAGGGTTGCATTAAATGCACACCTTTCTGTGATGATTAATCAGTACATGAAATTATATCTCAGAGAAAATATGTTATGGAACACAGCAACTAAATTATTTGTTGACATCATATTAACTATCAGTTATTAACCATGTACTGACCACAAAGTGAGGATCTATATAGATTTCAAGACACTAGTGTTTCCCCAAATCTTATAGTTTTATTGACAATAAAATTCTTAGAAGAGATGCACATCTAATTTTTACACATATTTAACTCAAGGTTGAAAATCAGCCTCATTTCTACTTGAATCATTTCTCACAGTTTTACTTACTTTATGTGAGAAATGGATGTATGTTTACTTGCCAAAATAAATAGGAATCTGAATATCATCCACTACTAGAATGCTGTGATAATTTTCTTATCTCAAATAAGAAGTCCATCTTTTAAATCAGAATTATGATGTTATCCATGAAACTTTCATGCTGATTATTCCCCCATTAAAATGTAGAGAGGTTAATATCTTAATGTGGGCATGATATGACCAACTTAGAAGAGAATGCAATTTTCAAATGTGTTAGTCTGTAAAATAATAATAATAATAGTATATGCATAAGAGAAGAATAACACTCAAAGTTTGCCCATATTATATGAAAAGATTTCTATATGAATAATATTGGAGGCTTTAATGTGTGTAGATGAAATAGGTTATGTCAAAACCATCACTTGTCATTGCATCAATAAATTAATACTTGGCTTCGAGTCTTTCCCGTTAATATGGTAACACATTGTAGAAGCAGTTTGCCACCCTTAAACTTGGTGTATTTTATAATCTTCATGCTGAGGACCCGTCCCCCAGAAAAACAGCCTTCATCACCTCCTTTCATCATTAAAGTGAAGTCTCTCAGTTGTGTCCGACTCTTTGCAACACCATGGACTGTAGCCTACCAGGCTCCTCAGTCCCTGGAATTTTCCAGGCAAGAGTACTGGAGTGAGTTGCCATTTCCTTCTCCAGGGGATCTTCCTGACCCAGGGATTGAACCCAGGTCTCCCACATTGCAGGAAAATGCTTTACTGTCTCAGCCACCAGGGAAACCCATCATTAATTTTTACCATACATTTCTCATGTGTATGTGTGTGTGTTTGTGTATATACACACAGGTATTCATGTATACATATATAGCACATAATTGAAATGGTATATGACAAATGTCTGTATAGTCAAAGCTATGGTTTTTCCAGTAGTCACATATGAATGTGAGAGTTGCACCATAAAGAAAGCTGAGCATCAAAGAATTAATGCTTTTGAAGTATCATGCTGGAAAAGACTCTTGAGAGTCCCTTGGACAGCACAGAGATTGAACCAGTCAATGCTGAAGGAAATTATCCCTGAATATTCACTGGAGGGACTGATGCTAAAGCCAAAGCTCCAATATTTTGGCCCTCTGATGTGAAGAGCCGAGTCACTGGAAAAGACGCTGATGCTGGTAAAGACTGAGGGCAGGAGGAAGAGGTGGTGACAGAGGAAGAGATGGTTGGATGGCATCACTGATTCAGTGGGCATGAATTTGGGCAAACTCGAGATAGTGAAGGACAGGGAAGCCTGACATGCTGCAGTTCGTGGGGTCTCAAAGAGTTGAACACAACTTAGCAACTGAACAGCAGTGACCAAACCCCAGAGTTCCTTTCCTTTAGCATTAAAGTGATATACTATTTTCTAAAAACAAATGGCTATATGAATGAAGAAAACTTAACATTACAAAGGTGTACACCAGCTTAAATTTCCTACACTGGAAACGAAGACAAAAGACAAACAAAAAACTTTAATGCATTTCATTTAAGGCAGCTGCTACAAGTTATAAAGTGAGTGAATAAATTTCAAAAATCAATGTCAGTTAAAATCGAAATGCCTTCTCTCACAATCCAGATGTACTTCAGACAGCAACAAATAGAACAACACAAAAGGACATAGATGTGACAAAGGACACAGGAGAAAATGAAGGTCAGCTTGTTGTGCTTGTACTATTAAACCCAACAGGAAGACTTCATGTAGGTGTCTAAAAGGAAGCAGAAAAGATCAAGTCTGAGGTAGTATCTTTTATTGAGCTGAAGTAAAATTAGTTCATATAAGCTATAAACAAATCTAAAAGTAAAATAGTAAGAATATAAAGAAAGCTTACCAATTTTAATGCGTTCAGTCGCTCAGTTGTGTCTGATTCTTTGTTGCAACCCCATGGACTGTAGCCTGCCAGTCTCATTTGTTCATAGAATTTTCCTTGCAAGAATACTAGAGTGGGTTGACATTTCCTACTCCAAGGGATCCTCTCAACCCAGGGATCAAACCCAGGTTTCTTACATCTCCTGCATTGGTAGATGGATTCTTTACCACCTTCCCACCTGGGAAGCCCTGCCAATTTATATATATATATATGTATATGTATATGTATATATAGTATATCATGCCACACAAATAGCATAATAAAGGGTGGTTTATCACAAGTCGACTCTTGCAACCCCATTGACTATAGCCTGACAGGCTCCTCTGTCCATAGGATTTTCTAGGCAAGAATACTGGAGTGGGTTGCCATTTCCTTCTCCAGGATAAAAGGTGATGATTTACTAATCATCAAGCAACTGACTTGTTAATGAGAACTTTCATAATTAGCTAAGGTGCATTGAGCACAAATTCTGAGTCAAACGTGAAGTGCTTTACCTGGTTTTGCTAATTTAATACAGTATTACAAATTGTTATTACCCTAAAATTAAGGAAGTTGAAATTTAGATTATCTAAATAATTTACCCACTGGTAGCTCAGATATTAAATAATACACTTGCAATACAGGAAATCTGGGCTTGATCCCTGGGTTGGGAAGATCCCCTGGAGAAGAGAATGACAACCCACTCTAGTATTCTTTCCTGGATAATCCCTTGGACAGAGGAGCTAGGGCCGATGGAGTTTCAAAGAGTCAGACACGAGTGAGCGACTACACACACACAGCACTCAACTAGTATCAATGACTTTATTCAATCCATGATTGTAGATTTAGGGTTCAAAGTTAGGCAGTTTGGCTCCAGAATATGGGTTCTTAATCCCTACAACCATGGTGCTTCCCAAATTTGCCATGTTTGCTGAAATAAGGCTCCCAGCTCCTGTTCATCCTTATTGCTAAGGAGTGTGAGAGGATACTGAGTCCATGCAAAGGCATTAAGTTATGAAATGGAATCCTCAGAAAATAAGAAAGTTTTTGGAGGATTAAAAATATGATCATTAAGTTTAATACTAAAAGAAAGGCAGTAAACTGTTAGATGAAACTGAATATGTTTAACAGAAGAAAATCTTAAGAAACTAACTCATAATAGCAAATAACTAATGAGCAGATGGAATTTATGGGGAGAAAAAGAAAGGAGCTGGAAGAACATGGAGGATGCCTTTTATGTCCATAAGGAGAAAACTGATGGCTGTTTGAGAAGACACAGAGAGAGAGAGAGAACTTTCCTTGTAAGACCTGAAGTTGAATTTAACAATGACAAAGCACCAAGCAAAATTTGTAAAGAAGGATGGTGCTGTGTAGGGATTTCTGAGTTTATGTCAATCATTTTTAGCTAATCCATTTCAGTTCTTTGTAGTTTAGCAAGGAGTTTCAAGATTTGACACATTTTAAGAGCCAACCTATCACATGCACTTCCCTAGTGGCTCAGACGGCAAAAGCGTCTGTCTATAATGTGGGAGATCCCAGTTCGATTCCTGGATCAATAAGATTCCCTGGAGAAGGAAATGCCAACCCACTCCAGTACTCTTGCCTGGAAAATCCCGTGGACAGAGGAGCCTGGTGGGCTACAGTCCATGGGGTCGCAATGAGTTGGACACGACTGAGTGACTTCACTTTCACTTTCATCACACGCACGGACACAAAAGAAGAGACAAAGGTGTGTATTTGGTCATCTTCACCTCATATGCTGTCTCCAAGGATGACAACTGTGGTATCTGTCTATCACAGATCACGGCATCTTCATCTCTGGATGAAGTACCTAAGGGCAGATAGAACTAGTGGCTTTTTTTGGATCACAGTTTTGATAAAGAATCTGCCTGTAGTGCAGGAGACCTGGATTCAATCCCTGGGTTGGAAGATCCCCTGGAGAAGGAAATGGCAACCCACTCCAGTATCCTTGCCTAGAAAATCTCATAGACAGAGGAGCCTGGTGGACTGCAGTCCTTGGGGTCGCAAAGAGTTGGGCACAATTGAGTGACTAACACTAACACTTAGTTTCTTGAATTCCTATTATTTTCCTCCCAGAGAATAAGAACACCTTGTCAGATCCCATATATTAATAGTTTATCCATATAAAGCCATAGACAGCAAGCCAATCTGTAACCATAAGAAGGGAGCCTACTCCAAGCTTGCCTTTTTATCCAAGACCATGACAGCAAGAGTTTTCATTTTTCTTCACTGAAAATGTAACCAAGAGATGGTAGGATGAATAGAGAAGTAGCAAAAATGTATATACACTATCCGATCTGTAGGTTCTCTGTGATGAGCTAGAAAGGTAAGCTGGGAGAGGGGAGGGAGGCTGAAGAGGCAGAAGAGATACAGATATAATTATGTATAAGTATGACTGATTCACATTGTTGTTATATGGCAGAAACAAACCCAACACGGTAATGCAATTATCCTCCAATTAAAAAACTAAAAAAAGAAAATGTAGTCAAATGTTCATGAAAAAAATTTGATGTGCAGTGCCAGAATACTTAACTATGAAAAATCATTAAGTCATGTTTTATGAGGAATAAGAGTGACACAGGAATTTTAGACTTTGTTAGGTGATCTTCTAAATAAGAAGAAAACAGAAAGATGTTGCATTATGCAGTGAATCATTGCTAGGAATTTTCCTCAACCTCAGATATTATAATATCCAAGTATTTCTCCTGGAAACATTATTTATCAAATCAAGATACTGAAAGAAAAATTAGTATAAGAATATTTATAAACTTTTTTCTCTGAAGTTTAAAAATTTATCCTTGTTAGATTTAATAAAAAGCAAAGAATGCCAACATCTGCTGAACCATCGAAAAAGCAAGAGAGTTCCAGAACATCTATTTCTGCTTTGTTGACTATGCCAATGCCTTTGACTGTGTGGATCACAATAAACTGTGGAAAATTCTGAAAGAGATGGGAATACCAGACCACCTGACCTGCCTCTTGAGAAACCTGTATGTAGGTCAGGAAGCAACAGTTAGAACTGGACATGGAACAACAGACTGGTTCCAAATAGGAAAAGGAGAACATCAAGGCTGTATATTGTCACCCTGCTTATTTACTTCTATGCAGAGTACATCATGAGAAACGCTGGACTGGATGAAGCACAAGTTGGAATCAAGATTGCCGGGAGAAATATCAATAACCTCAGATATGCAGATAACACCACTGTTATGGCAGAAAGTAAAAAGAACTAAAGAGCCTCCTGACGAAAGTGACAGAGGAGGGAGAAGAAGTTGGCTTAAAGCTCAACATTCAGAAAACTAAGATGATGGAATCCAGTCCCATCACTTCATGGGAAATAGATGGGGAAACAGTGGAAACAATGTCTGATTTTATTTCTTGGGGCTCCAAAATCACTGCAGATAGGTGATTGCAGCCATGAAATTAAAATAGGCTTACTCCTTGGAAGAAAAGTTATGACCAACCTAGATAGCATATTCAAAAGCAGAGACATTACTTTGCCAACAAATGTCCGTCTAGTCAAGGCTATGTTTTTTCCAGTGGTCATGTATGGATGTGAGAGTTGGACTGTGAAGAAAGCTGAACGCCGAAGAATTGATGCTTCTGAACTGTGGTGTTGGAGAAGACTCTTCAGGGTCCCTTGGACTGCAAGGAGATCCAACCAGTCCATTCTAAAGGAGATCAATCCTGGGTGTTCATTGGAACGTCTGATTGTGAAGCTGAAACTCCAGTACTTTGGTCACCTGATGTGAAGAGCTGACTCATTGGAAAAGACCCTGATGCTGGGAAAGATTGAGGGCAGGAGGAGAAGGGGATGACAGAGGATGAGATGGTTGGATGGCATCACCAACTCAATGGACATGAGTTTGGGTGGTCTCTAGGAGTTGGTGATGGACACGGAAGCCTGGCGTGCTACAGTTCATTGGGTCACAAAGAGTCAGACACAACTGATTGACTGAACTGAGAGAATGTCTGCAATTGTTTTTATTACTTATTGTTTAGGAACATCTGCTTGTAAAATAAGCTGTGAATATGGAATTAACAGAAATGGGATGGCACTAACAGAAGCAGAAAATATTAAGAAGAGGTGACAACAATACACAGGGTGAGTGTGAGTGATAATCCATCAGCCGTGTCTGACTCTTTGCAACCCTACGGACTGTAGCCCATCAGGTCCCTCTGTCCGTGGGATTATCCAGGTAAGAATAATGGAGTGGGTTGTCATTTCCTTCTCCACAGAAAAACTATACAGAAAAGATCTTTATGACTCAGATATTACGATGGGGTGATCATGCATCTAGAGCCAGACATGCTGGTTGCAAAGTCAAGTGGGCCTTAGGAAACATTTATACGACAAAGCTAGTGGAGGTGATGGAATTTGAGTTGAGCCTTTTCAATCCTGAAAGATGATGCTGTGAAAGTGCTGCACTCAATATGCCAGGACATTTGGAATACTCAGCAGTGGCCACAGGACTGAAAAAGGTCAGTTTTCATTCCAATCCCAAAGAAAGGCAAGGACAAAGAATGTTCAAACTGCTTCACAATTGGACTCATTTCACTCACTAGCAAAGTAATGCACAAATTTCTCCAAGCAGGCTTCAACAGTACATGACCCATAAACTTCCAGATGTTCAAGCTGGATTTAGAAAAGGCAGAGGAACCAGAGATCCAATTGCCAACGGATCATTGAAAAAGCCAGAGAGTTCCAGAAAAACATCTATTTCTGCTTTATTGACTATGCCAAAGTCTTTGACTGTGTGGATCACAATAAATCATGGAAAATTATTCAAGAGATGGGAATACCAGACCACCCGACTTGCTTCCTAAGAAATCTGTATGTGGATCAAGAAGCAACAGTTAAACCGGACATGGAACAGCAGACTTGTTCCAAATTTGGAAAGTAGTATGTCAAGGCTGTATATTGTCACCCTGCTTATTCAACTTATAGGCAGAATGCATCATGAGAAACGCTGGACTGGCTGAAGAACAAGCTGGAATCAAGAGTGCTGGGAGAAATATCAATAACCTCAGATATGCAGATGACACTACCCTTATGGCAGAAAGTGAAGAAGAACTAAAGAGCCTCTTGATGAAAGTGAAAGAGGAGAGTAAAAAAGTTGGCTTAAAACTGACTTTTAGAAAACTAAGATCAGGGCATTTGGTCCCATCACTACATGGCAAATAGATGGGGAAACAATGGAAATAGTGACAGAGTTTATTTTGAGGAGCTCCAAAATCACTGCAGATGGTGACTGCAGCCATGAAATTAAGACACTTGCTCTTTGGAAGAAAAGCTATGGCCAACCTAGACAGCATATTAAAAGCAGAGACATTACTTTGCCAACAAAGGTCCAGCTAGTCACAGCTGTGGTTTTTACAGTGATCATGTATGGATGTGAGAGTTGGACTATAAGGAAAGCTGAGCACCAAAGAATTGACGTTTGTGAACTGCAGTGTTGGAGAAGACTCTTGAGAGTCCCTTGGGCTGCAAGGAAATTCAACCAGTCCATCCTAAAGGAAATCAGTCCTAAATATTCTTTGGAAGGACTGATTGTGAAGCTGAAACTCCAGTACTTTGGCCACCTGATGTGAAGAACTGACTCATTGGAAAAGACCCTGATGCTGGGAATGATTGAAGGCAGGAGAAGAAGGGGATGACTGAGGATGAGATCGTTGGATGGCATCAACAACTCAATGGACATGAATTTGAGCAAGCTCTGGGAATTGGTGATGGACAGGGAAGCCTGGCATGCTTCAGTCCATGGGGTCACAAAGAGTCATATACGATTGGGCGACTGAACTGACTGACTGGTGGAATTAGCAAAAATAGAGATATTAATATTTCAAAGAGGGTATGGTTATTACTTTTAGGTGGCATAATTATTTATCTGGAAAGAATCAACTAGAGCAGAAAACAAAACCTAAACCACCTTAAAAAATTTCTGTTACTATAAAATAAGTAAATAAATAATCAGTAGTAGTAGTTTTTTAGTTTAGTTTAGTTCGGTTGCTCAGTCGTCTGACTCTTTGAGACCCCATGAATTGCAGCACGCCTGGCCTCCCTGTCCATCACCATCTCCCGGAGTTCACTCAAACTCAAGTCCATCGAGTCGGTGATGCCATCCAGCCATCTTATCCTCTGTTGTCCCCTTTTCCTCCTGCTACCAATTCCTCCCAGCATCAGTCTTTTCCTATGAGTCAACTCTTTGCATGAGGTGGCCAAAGTACTGAAGTTTCAGCTTTAGCATCATTCCTTCCAAAGAATACCCAGGGCTGATCTCCTTTAGAATGGACTGGTTGGATCTCCTTGCAGTCCAAGAGACCCTAGTATCCACCCACTAAATGAGCAAAACCAGTAGCAAAATATAATAGCAGACTACATTCACAAAAATGTCAAATTATATAATTAAGGAAATAAACTAAAACAAAACTATTTAAGGGAAATTATGAATAAATTAAGAACTTAGTCATTTTATGAATGAAGAAAAACCTTAGAAATATATTTCTCCCTCATTAATGTTATACAATTTAAACCATATTAATCAAAATTTACCTGGAAAAAACAAGTAAGGGAAGGTAGAAAATTATATTTTAAATGAGGGGAGGATAATGATAGTAGACAAACATCATTAGATATTAAAATCTATTGTAAAGAAATAGGATAGAGCTTTAGATGTGTCCTGACTACCCTGCTGGATAGCCTTGAGTAATTTATCTCTTTTTGTCTCATTTTTCCTAACTGTAATGTGTAAATAATGGGAGTACTTACCTTGTAGAAGTATCATGAGAATTAAACTGGCTTATTTATGTAACTATCAGCGTTTATTAAACACTCAAAAGTTATCACTTTGTTAATGGTTCTGATGATGATGCTGATACAGTAATTAATTAGCAAAGAAAATACTGTAAAGTCTAGGAATATACTTAAGTATATGTCACAGTTTCATATATGGTTATAGCAATACAGAGGATATGTCCAGGAGAGAGCATACAAACACACCTATTGTAAGGTTAGATTAATATCTTGATCTTAAAACAAGTTAAAAGTGAGAGACGTATTAGGCCATTTCTAAATCATCTAATAGAGTTAAATATTTTAAGTGAAATTTCTCAAGTACAAGGTTTTAAATGAAATTCTTACCTGACTGGAAAGAACTGTTTTTAAATGCCTTAAATATTGAAGGAAAAATTTAAAAATTAATGTTACTTAGATCTTGTAACCACTTATTTGTTTATTCAGCAAATATTTAATGCCATTTATAGGCACAAAAGGTACATCAGCTTACAAAATATATTTATTTACTTATTTATTTCCAGGAAGCTTGAAGTTAATGTTTTAGTGCAGTAAGGAAGACAATAAACAGGCCAACTGTATGTTATACTACATAAACTGAAGGATAAAAATCATATGATCATTCCAATAGATGTAGAAAAAAAATCTGACAAAATTGAGTTTTACTATAAAATAATGTTGAATTTTGTCAATTTTTTTTCATAGCTATTGGAATGATCACATAGTTTTTATGTCATATAAGGTATGATTGATTTGCATTGCAGGAGTATCTTCTAAAAGGGGAGGGTAGCAGTCAGCATTCAGATGCATGCAAATTAGAAGCCATACTCTCAGACAGTGGATGTACAACATACAGTAAGATCCGTTCCAGAAAAGACTGGGCAGTTGGTGCTTTGGCCGGCTCCCTCTGCACCGAGCCCTGGAGACATAGCTCCAGTGTGTGCTTCCACACTCAGGAACAGCTGCTTCTTTGTTTGCTACAGTCCTGTGGAACTCATAAGCAGGTCCTGTTGCTTTTCAGAGCTAGGTGACCTGGGAGCCCATCTCTCGGTTGGCTCAGACCAGACCTCTGAGTAGTCTGTTGGTGAACCAGTTTCCCTTTTTTTACAAGTTGGGGTGCTTCACATTTGTGTCATGTGGCTTTCTTTGCTTTATTGCTTGTCAAGGATTAATTAAATTGAACCGAGCAGATGTAATGTATAGAGGGATAGCAATCCCAGGATGCTAGGTGTAGTCTAACATGGAGCTGAGATTCTTGCTGTGCTTCAAGAACCAACCATCTTTATAAAGATGACCAGACAAACCTATAGGCTCACAGTCTTCCATCTTCTTGTAGCTGTATGTTGATGTATAATTCTGTGAGATTTGAAAATATTTTCAATTTTTAATTGTCTTTATTTTAAACAAGGGAATGAATTTTCTATCTTCTTTTCCTCTCTATTCTTTGCTCAGAAGCCATAGATCTCTCAAGCCAAAATACTAACGCTCCAAAAGGAAAAAAAAAACAAATGCCAGACTTTGAGAAAATTTTTTTGATAATAGTCATTCAGGCTTATTTTCAGTCTTTCCTTTTATCTTAGATCCCTTTAATATACCGTGGTTAATCTGATTTTTTTTCTTATAAAATTGTTCCTGAGATCAAAAGGGAGCATCTTAATTGTTAAATTGTCTCAAGAAAACTTCAATATTTTAAAATTTCCATTTTTAAGTTGCATTTTCCTAAGTACAAAATATTTTTGACATGTTGTTTAACACTGTTAAAACTAAAAACCAAAATCCACTCAAAGTTTTATTCGAAGTCATTGAACTTTTTCAGATGGTATCTTCCATGAAAGCAAAAAATAGGAATATGGATTCTATCATTTCTTTCCCAGAGCCAACTATATAAAGTTAAAATATTTCTTACATCTCTTCTTAGCTCCAACCATGTTTAAATTCTTAGTTTTGTGGTTTCTGACTTGAATGCTACCAAATATTTTCTTGCCCCCACACAAATTATGTTCAGTATCATTTCAGATTCAAATTGATTATTCATACATCATGTTCTGTGAAGTGTATGCTCAAATATTTTATTTATTTTTATTAAACATTTTATTTTCTCATAATTAAATTGTAACAGTTTTTTGTATTTCTGATATAAGTATTTTTTCAGGTATAGGAATCACAAATATAGTCACCCAGCATCTGTCTTGCTATTTAGTTTTCCTATTGGTGTCCTTAGAAGAGTGGATTTCAAAATTTTGCTGAAATTTAATTTATCAATCATTTTCTTCTGTAGTTAGCAATTTGGGGTTGTAAGAAATCTTTGTCAAACAAAAGGATGAAAAAATGTTCTCCAAAGTTTCTTCTGGGAAAAGAATCTTTTTATATTTTATATTTGATCTTCCCTTTTTATACTTTCTTTTTATATTTACTTCTTACATTTTTAAGCTTATAGATTTACATTTTTTCATGACCGATATTCAGTTCATTTCTCCCATTAACTCTTTGAAATATACAAATCAGGATTTATTATTCTGTTTTACAGAGAGGGAAAATTAAGATTAAAATATCAAATAATGTTCAGAAGATTACAGTTAGAAAATGGTGGTAATAATTCTAGAATAGCCTTACATGTGCTAAGTCACTTCAGTCATGTCTGACTCTCTGCACTCCTGTGGACTGCAGCCCACCAGGCTCCTCTGTCCATGGGGATTCTCTAGGCAAGGATGCCAGAGTGGGTTGCCATTTCATTCTCCAAGAATAGCCTTCAGTGCAGTCGCTCAGTCGTGTCCGACTCTTTGCGACCCCATGAATCACAGCACGCCAGGCCTCCCTGTCCCATCACCAACTCCCGGAGTTTATTCAGACTCATGTCCATCGAGTCGGTGATGCCATCCAGCCTCTGTCATCCCCCTCCTGCCCCCGATCCCTCCCAGCATTAGGGTCTTTTTCAATGAGTCAACTCTTCGCATGAGGTGGCCAAAGTATTGGAGTTTCAGCTTTAGCATCAGTCAGTCTAGTGCAATTTTCTCCACAATTCAAATCATCTCCAAATTCTAGTCTCAATCAAAGGTGTGTGCATTTAAATTCCAGGCCTAAAATCATCTTTTTTTTTTTTTTTTCTGGAAAATCACCAAGAGGTCTAGCAATTTGGTATAGATAAATAAATGTTTTTTTTTTCATGTAAGAAACATCAACTCTATAAAATATAGCAATATCTTAATAGCACATTTGCACAGGAGACACAAACCAATTGACACTGGATATTTTCATTAGTAAAATAAATTAGGTACAGTATGGAAGAGTCGATGCATTTAAAATTAGGAGACCTGGGAAGAGCTGGCCTCATTTAAAGCGACAAGGCATTAAAATGCTAAAGCGAAGGAATCCTTTCAAGAATATTTATAAGAGAGCCAGTGTATCATTCTGCACCTGTTGTTAAGAGGAGGTACAACTGCTCAAGTTCCAGATTGAATTGGCTTCAAAGATTTTGAAGAATAGCCTCTCTGTTTCTAAGTTTTTCACCTCTTGTGAATAGAAATGTGTCTTTTGCAAGGGGAGAGTGGAGGACTATAGGGGCATTCTCAGCAGGAGGCACCTGTGAATCTTGGCAAACTTAAGGGTTTTAAGCTGCTGGTATGAATAGCTTTCCAGTACGTGGGGAAAGAGGCAAGCAGGACCTTCTGATGAATGAATCTACAGAATGTTAATTTTGTGATTACTGAATAATGTGCCTAACTCAACAGTGAAGTGTTTTGAAATACAGTTCACCTCATCTCACCAAGTTAGAAAACATACCCTATGGCTTTAATTTCAGCATTTCAATCTGTAAATGTTTTGTTGTGATGTTGAGAAAACATCAAAAAATAAATTATGTCTGGCTCTAAATTTCTGATTTTAGTAAATAAAACAATTTAAAAAAAACCTGAAATTAACTTTTCTATGTATGATAAAGTCAAGAGTTAATAATAAGATTATATGCCTAAATAGATTCCTGTTTCAGGCACATTTTTTATACAATGTGGTTAAGTAAAGAGACATCCCAGATAAATTACTTTTTCATAGCAGATGACCTCACAGTCACCAATAAACATATAATATTGATGATAGTATCATATAGAGGAGTAGATTTTATAACTTTTAATCTATAGAAGAGTCTTTATTTTAGACTAATATAATATGTGTATTTTAAAGTACAAACCAATATAGTTTTGAGCAGTAGTTAAAATGTGTGTGGGGGTTACATCAAAACAAACAACATTTGAGAGAAATAAAATTGAAGTGGAGAAATGCTTATGACCATGTAGAACAAAACTGCAAAAACCCAAGTTAGCCCAGCTTGGATGTTCTTTTCTTAATGTCTTTATTTGTTCTTATTTGCTTGATAAAATTTTTTCATATCTTTCAAGACTTATTTGAAATAAGACCTCCTTTCCTGAAAGCTTTTCTTAACCACTTTTCTCTCCAACAAGTTAAAAATTGCCTATGTTCTCCATTCCTCAGTTAAGACTTATGATATTTTCATTATATTTATTTGCTTCTGTGTCTGTCTTTTCAATTGATAGTGAGCTCTTCAGAGACAAGGATTGAGTTTTATTTATTGTGTAGCCCTTCTATTTGACATAAGGAACCCTGAATACACAGTTACAATAAATATAAAGTTGGGTACAAAGAAGAGATAACTAACATCATATATTCATTTCCTGGAGAAAACCTTAACCACGTGGACTTACTTCTTGTGCTATATGGTTGCAGACGGGGCTTAGCTGAATTCTAGATCTTAGCAACTCGTATATTCTCTTGCCTTTTTTTTTTTTTTTTTTTTTGCAGTGACTTGAAAATGTTTTCTATTTTCCTCAAGCCACCTCCTCATCATTCCTCTTTCCTGTAAGAAGATTTGTTATGATTTGCTTTATGTTTAAATTATAAATAAAATGAGACACAGCATGACTTTGATGGTCACATCCTCAGATATGAAATAAAGGGGTATCAATCACTTTTTTCTATGATGCAGTCTTCTGTCATTGATCCAATTGTTTTATGGAATGCAGGAATTTAATCCAAGCATGTGAAGGGATCTTTTTCCTAAATCTAACAGTCAACTCTGGTCTGTGTTTTCATTGCATTCAGTTATCAGATCATCTCTTTAGGTGTTTTTTTTTTTTTTTTTTCCTTCTCCTTCACCCTTGAATTGACTCTAAACCTAACAGGGGTTTACTAAGTCCACTGGGATACGAATGTCTTCTTTGTGGAACTCCAGCTTTGTTTATCCCTGTTGTTCTCTTAGACGTGTATATGATTTAGCCTTAGGCTGTGGCTGACAAATAAATGCATTCCCCTCTGCATCTTTCTCATCTTTATGTTCAGGTCGTTCAGGTCATTCAGGTGTTTTGACCTTCCTCTGACTCTTTGAACCCAAGGAAAGAATTGGGTGTTCTGCCAGTCTTTCTGGGGATCATCTTTCTCTGTGCTGCCACTCGCTGTAAGATTGCACACAGCCGAGTTCTGCAAGCATGCACGTGGACTGCTGGCTCACTTTGCTCTGATCTCCAGGCCTACAGGTCCCCCACCAATGCCACCTCTACTCTGCCTCAACACAGGGGACAGTGCATGACAAGCGACCAACATACAACCTCTGGGTTTCCTTCCAATTTCCTTCCCTGAGATGGGTGACCAAATCATTTTCTGATTCACACATATAACCCGCTACTTCTTGCTCACCATTTGAAATGAAAATTCAATAATCTGATGCTTGGGCTTCTTTCCCTCATTCATGTGGTTAGCTGTTCACTGAGAGAAAGTATACAGTTAATTAGGAAAGAGTATTACCTACTCATCTAGGTATCATGATGGTTTAGAAAAGCTCAATTTTATTGAGTATTTACTATATCTCAGTCATTTACAAGCATTTTAATATAAAATATATTTATTTGGAGCCAGTTTAAATGATTTTTAAATATTTAATAAAAGTCTGATATATAGCATGCACTCAATAATCGATGACCACAGTTATTGCATATGCACTTCTTTCATGGTTTTTCTAGTCTTAAATTTGCTTCTTAATAGTGCCTTGAACAAGTATTGTAAAATTTATTTATGTGTAAAAATTAAGATAGGAATAATTATTCTCCTCAAATTATAGGGGCCATGTAGATTATATGAAAAATGTGTGTGTATATAAAAATGAATTAGATGATGAATAGAGCAAAATTAGAAAATATGCTGAAATTGTAAGCTCATGTTAATTAAAATTTCAGTGATAACAACAATTCATTATTTCAGAGAGTTAAATATTTTGATGAATGAGATTGTTCACAGAGGGAGGGCAGTCAAAAGCATTAGAAGTGTATCCTAGTAATATGTTAAATAAAGACTGTAGCCAGTGTCTTGCCAATTTGAATAGAAAAGAAGGAATCCATCTGACACGAACCGAGTTGACAAGTTATGGTGGCTGGATATATGTTCAAAAGAGATGATTTTTGTTAAGCAATGCTTGTTGGACTTTTGAGTACAGTGTTAATTAGGTCAACTTTTTCAGAACTTTTGAGTCAGATAAATAGAACTGATTTTTTAAAAATTTAAACAAAAGCTAAAGGGAGTGAAAAAAAATGAAAGTAATATAACATTCTGGTATTTCAGATAATAATATTATTTTAATAAAATTGCACTATAATAGGATTTCTAGCTTAGAATTTTTTTTTTTACCATTAAAAAGACAGAAACCTAAGGCATGTGCCCTGTTGATGTAAATGAATGAACAGATTTTACACAGGCATACATGCCCATTTGTGCTTGTCTGTCTTATTTGTCTTATTATTTGCTGACTTAATTTTTGGTACATTTGTGGTAATTTTGTTCAGCAAGAAACTAGCTGTTATAGCAATATAGGTATTATTTTATACATTTATGTATTAGTGTAGAGATAATAGAATTAGAAAAATATATATTTTGACAAAATAGACTGAAATGTCATATATTTCATATTATCTTACCTGTTTAACTCATACTGTAAATATTCTAAAATATTCAAATGAGATGAAGAATGTAAACTAAGGCAGAAGCAATTATTCATTTATTTATAATTTATAACCTATTCCCTTCTAAAACATCATTTGAGATGAGTGGATTGATGTTCTTGTTTATCCTGGGGCCATAAACTGAAATCAAAGTGTTAAGATGCAAATATCTCTGGTCGGTATATTAAATGCAAACATATTTGTAGTTGGCATGGCAATTGCTACTTCCATGGGATATGAAGCATACAAATGTATGATTTCTGGCTATTCCTACAATATCATGTTGATTTCCAAAAGTGGTTTCTGTTGTCCATATACATATACACCACAATTAAGTATAAGCAATTCCTTAAAAATAACAACATATTTCCAAAAACTTTGAAAGTGTCATCTATATTGTACTAAAACAAAAGACCTTCAAATTCTACCAAGAAGTGAAAAAACAAAACAAAACAAAACATTAGAGTATCTTTGAAACAGGAAATATTCCCAGAAGCATTTCCATAAAAGAACTATGCAGAGTCTTAAGCAAAATATATATCATCAAAGTCATCCTGTTTAAATATTCTATAATGGTAACATTGCTGCTGCTGCGGCTGCTGCTAAGTCGCTTCAGTCGTGTCCGACTCTGTGCGACCCCATAGACGGCAGCCCACTAGGCTCCTCGGTCTATGGGATTCTCCAGGCAAGAACAATGGAGTGGGGTGCCATTTCCTTCTCTAACGCATAAAAGAGAAAAGTGAAAGTGAAGTCGCTCAGTCGTGCTGACTCTTAGCGACCCCATGGACTGCAGCCTACCAGGCTCCTCCATCCATGGGACTTTCCAGGCAAGAGTACTGGAGTGGGGTGCCATTGCCTTCTCTACTGATTCTCAATTTTAATTGAGAATTTTCATAGCAGTTCTATGGATTAATTCCCAGATGCATTTCTGATAACAAATGCTATATTGCCTTATGATGATTAATTCAAGAAAGGCCATCTCAGTTTCTTAGAAAGATTTAAACAAGGCTGAAATTTTATCAAACTAGGCCTTGGCAACTACTTTTGATGCTAATTTAAATATGTTCATTTACTACTCTACATGTCAAATATTCCCTGAATTCCAAATGGATTAAAGCAGGTGATCCATGTCACTAAACTTATAGTAAAGAGGACGTGGAACACACTCCACATCTGGGTATTTCATAGCTTCCTTCAGAGAATTGTCATCCTGCCCTGTAGACTCATGCTCCAACTCTCCAGGACCAGTTATCCTAAAGGCTGTCAATTTATCATTCCTCATTTATTTAATTTGTGAATATTATGCAAATTAAATACCCCCAAAAAATGCATGGGCTAAGATATATGTTTCTGTTGTTGTTCAGTTGCCCAGTTGTGTCTGACTCTTAGGATCCCATGGACTGCTTCACGCCAGGCCTCTCTGCCCCTCACCATCTCCTGAAGTTTGCCCAAATTCATGTCCATTGCATTGGTGATGCCATCCAGACATCTCATTTTCTGATGTCCTCTTCGTCTGCCCTCAATCTTTCCCAGCATCAGGGACTTTTCCAGTGAGTCAGCTGTTTCCATCAGATGACCAAAATACTGGAGTTTCAATGTCAGTATCAGTCCTTCAACAAGTACTCGGGGTTGATTTCCTAAAGATTGGCAGATTTGATCTTGCTGTCCAAGGGACTCTCAGTCTTCTCCAGCACCATAGTTTGAAGGCATCGATTCTTTGGCACTTGCCTGTTATTCCAGGTATCTCTTGACTTCTACTTTTTCATTGCAATCTCCAGTGATTAATAGAACATCATTTTTGATATTAGGTCTAGGAGGTCATCTAGGTCTTCATAGAACTGATCAATTTCAGCTTCTTCAGCATCGGTGGTAGGCATTGAATTGCTGTGATGTTGAATGACTTGCCTTGGAAACAAATCAAGATCATTCTGTCATTTTTGAGGTTATACTCAAGTACTGCATTTTGTACTTTTTTGTTGATTATGAGGTATATTCCATTTCTTCTATGGAATTCTTGCCCACAGTAGTAGATATAATGGTCATCTGAAGTAAATGTGCCCATTCACATCCATCTTGGTTTACTGATTCCTAAGACGTTAATATTTATTCTTACCAACTGCTTGATCATGTCCAACTTACCTTGATTCATGGACCTAATATTTCAGGTTCCTATGCGATACTGCTCTTTGCAGCATCAGATTTTACTTTCATCACCAGACACATCCACAACTGAGCATCATTTCTGCTTTGGCCTAGCTGCTTCATTCTTTCTGGGGTTATTAGTAGTTCTCCTCCACTCTTCTCTAGTAGCATATTGGACACTTTTAGATGTGGGGGACTCATCTTTCAGTGTCATATCTTTTTGTCCTTTTATACTGTTCATGAGGTTCTCACAGCAAGTATACTGGAGTGGTTTGCAATTCTCTCCTCCAGTGACCATGTTTTCTCAGAACTCTCCTTTATGACCTGTCCAACTTGGGTGGCCCTACACAGCATGACACACAGCTTCATTGAATTATACAAGCCCCTTCACCAAGACAAGGCAGTGATCCATGAAGGGGAAGATATATGTTATAATTGTATAAATCAGATCATGTAATTCCATTTCCACCCATTTGCTCTGGGATAAAATTGGTGTCTTTAACCTCCTGCTGACCAAACTGTTCCAACCCTGCCCACACTGTTCCACCCTCCACACCAGCCCCGCCTCCTTCAAACACTCAAGTCTGGCACTGAGTCTTTACCCATAGTCCCTTATTCACATTCATGCCCTGCCCTACAACCACAGCACAGTCTACCAGTACTTTTTACACTTTGCACAAAGGTCATGTTATATTGATTCATGCGATTATTTGATTAATATCTTTCTTTCTTGTTAGTAGTGTCTAAATGGTCAGAACCATTTATTTTTTGACTCAATATTTGTCCTCAATGTTTCTCATGCTTCCTGGAACAGAAAAAAGAAGCATTATCCCAGTTTCATCTAGGAAAATAGATCTTTCAGGAAAGGGAAAGTAATCAATTTAGATTTGGGGTATTGTTTCTGAGAGATACAGTATTGATGGCTTTCTGTTTCAAGCACTGTGCAAAGTTCTCTGTATGCCTTTAGCTTGTGCAATCCTCATGGGGAATGTACTATGACTATCCCATTGACCAGTGAGCAAATAGAGTCAGAGAGGTAATTGTCTTATATCCAAGATCTATGGAGAAGGCAATGGCAACCCACCAGTATTCTTGCCTGGAAAATTCCATGGACGGAGGAGCCTGGTGGACTGCCATCTATAGGGTCGCACAGAGTCAGACACGACTGACGTGACTTAGCAGCCGCAGCATATCCAAGATCTAGTAAGAGACAGAGTCAATGAGAACCCAGAATTTGTAATATTCAAGTTTATGATCTCAAATCCTATTACGGATGGGGGATGTCTAACTATTATCAGTTTACTGGGAACTCTTTTCAGGTTAACAGAGGGAAACTTAAGTTATTTTCATTTTTTCTCTCTAGAGTTAATTCTCAATTATGTTCATGCTTTAGTGTCTGATTTAAGATAAGTGACTCAATCCACAATAGATGAATTTAAACCAATAATATTTCTATAAGACATATTCCCATTCTGTACCAATGTCCCTATCCACTTAGTTGCTTAAATAAATATCATAGGAATCATCCTTTCTTTTTCTCTCCCCTTCATGCTACATATGCCATCCAGCAACAAGTCTTGTTAGCATTCTATAATCCAAACATCTATAATCCATTTACCTAGATCTTTCTAAACCTACTCCTCCCATCATTGCCAAAGCGACCATCGCATCTTTCTGGATGATAGCAACAGCTGTGGTATTATAACCTGTCTGACTCATCCCACTTCTGCCTTCATCTTTCTTTAAATTCACTCTCCACATAGCAGTCAGAATTTTCTTTGTAAAATTTTCTTTCTACACAGCTTTTCTTTGTAAAACATTTTTTTTCCTTCTTGCTCTTTATGTCACCCTAAGGCTGTAATCCAAACCTGCCTCCTAAGACTAACATAATCCTACTTGATCTGCCTCTGTTTTATCACTCTCAGCTAACTCATTACATGGCAGCCACACTGATCTTTGTTATCCCTTTCATGCCAACCCAAAGCATCTGCACTCTGCCTGGAATACACATCCTTTGCTCAGCTTTGCAAAGAGAGAGAATTCCAAACATTCAGCTCTCAGTTCAAATATCACCTCCACAGAGAGGCTTTCACAAGGCTCTGTGCTCACAATAGTCAGTGTACCTTATACTCTAACACATCACACTGTTAATCTTTTTTGTAGAATTTATGCTTATTTAATATTTCCTGCTTATTTATTGTTTCGCTTATATTTTGAGAACGAAATTTGCAAGAAGAACATGTCTTTTTTGCACTATTGCATTCTTAAGCCCCAAATATAGCAAACAGTGTTTGTGGTTTTTGTTTTATCTGTTTAGTTTTTTTTTTTTTTTAATGGAACTTAGGTACAGAGATTTGAGTACATCATATACACAGCTCATAGTTATCATTTTCTTTCTATGCTAGGACTTTGTCTCACTTTTTGTATACAGATATTATGTTTATTTCTTCATTATCTCTCCTTTCATACTATGCTCATTCTATTGGGCTTGATCTATGTCTTTAAATGTGAAGGCAGGAGGAGAAGGGGACAGAGGATGAGATGGTTGGATGGCATCTCCAACTCAATGGACATGAATTTGAGTAAACTCTGGGAGTTGGTGATGGATAGGGAGGCCTGGCTTGCTGCAGTTCATGGGGTTGAAAGGAGGTCGACATGACTGAATGATTGACTGAACTGAACTGAATTGATGTCATTGTAAAACAGGTAGAGATGATATTTGAGTATGCATATTTAATTTGCATTAGCTATATTCTGCATTTTGTTTCCTATTTTTTTCATAAAGTGTGTTTGTAAGATCCCTACATTTTTCTGTGCCTATATTTTGTGACTGTTTTATGTTCTAATAGTTGGCATCCACCATCATTTCCATACATTCCTGAGTGATTTGCACCCAAACAAATTCCAACCCCCCCAAACATATACTTTGTCACAGTGGATAAGCAGCTTCATGTTCTGCCTCTGATCTGTGGACAGTTCATCTGTGATATTCACTCAGGTGTGGGGTTGCAGAGCTATATGTAAGTTTTACAATAAAACACAATAGTTTTTAAAGTAAATTATTAATTATTACTTATTATTAGTTACTTAATTATTTTAGCACTGTATAGTAAACTATCTAGGACTTCCCTGGTGGTTCAGATGGTAACCAGTCTGCCTGCAATGCAGGAAACCTAGATTCTATCCCTGGGTCGAGATGATCCTCTGCAGAAGGAAATGGCTACCTCCAGTATTCTTACCTGGAGAATTTCATGGGCAGGGGAGCCTGGCAGGCTACCATACAAGGGGTTCCAAAGAGTTGGACATGACTGGGCGATTAACACACACACACACACACACACACACACACACACACAATAAACTATCTTATATTTTTGTCATGTGAATAAATATAACCCCCTACATGGACATCAACAGATGGTCAATGCCAAAGTCAGATTGATTATATTTTTGTAGCAAAAGATGGAGAAGCTCTATACAGTCAGCAAAAACAAGATCGGCAGCTGCCTATGGCTCAGATCCTGAACTCCTTATTGCCAAATTCAGACTTAAATTGAAGAAAGTAGCAAAAACCATGAGACCATTCAGGTATGACCTAAATCAAATCTGTTACAATAATAGAGTGGAAGTGACAAACACATTGAAGGGATTAGATCTGATAGAAAGAGTGCCTGAAGAACTATGGACAGAGGTTCATGATATTGTACAGGAGACAGTGATCCAGACCATCCCCAAGAAAAAGAAATGCAAAAAAGGCACAATGGTTGTCTGAGGAGGTTTTGCAAATAGCAGAGGAAATAAGAGAAGTAAAAGGCAAAGGAGAAAGGAAAGATACATCCATTTGAATGCAGAGTTCCAAAGAATAGCAAGGAGAGATAAGAAAGCCTTCCTCAGTGTTCAATGCAAAGAAACAGAGGTAAATAATAGAATGAGAAAGACTAGAGATCTCTTCGAGAAAATTAGAGATACCAAGGGAACATTTCATTCGAAGATGGGAACCAAAAGGACAGAAATGGTATGGACCTAACAGAAGCAGAAGATATGAAGAAGAGGTGGCAAGAATAAACAGAACTATACAAAAAAGATCTTCATGATCCAGATAACCATGATGGTGTGATCACCCATCTAGAGCCAGACATCCTGGAATGCAAAGGCAAGCGGGCATTAGGAAGGATCACTATGAACAAAGCTTGTGGAGGTGATGGAATTCCAGTTGAGCTATTTCAAATCCTGAAAGATGCTACTGTGAAAGTGCTGCACTCAATATGCCAATAAATTTGGAGAACTCAGCAGTGGCCAGAGGACTGGAAAAGGTCAGTTTTCATTTCAATCCCAAAGAAGGGTGATGCCAAAGAGCATTCAAACTACTGCACAATTGCACTCACCTCACATGCTAGCAAAGTAATGCACACATTTCTCCAAGCCAGGCTTCAACAGTACATGAACCATGAACTTCCAGATGTTCAAGCCAGATTTAGAAAAGGCAGAGGAGCCAGAGATCAAATTGTCAACATCCGTTGGATGATCAAAAAAGCAAGAGAGTTCCAGAAAAATATCTACTTGTGCTTTATTGACTATTCCAAAGCCTTTGACTGTGTAGATCACAACAAACTGTGGAAAATTCTTAAAGAGATGGGAATACCAGACCACCTGACCTGCCTCCTGAGATATCTGTATGCAGGTCAAGAAGCAATAGGTGGAACTGGACGTGGAACCACAGACTGGTTCCAAATCAGGAAAGGAGTACTTCAAGGCTGTATATTGTCACCATGCTTATTTAACTTACATGCAGAGTACATCATGAGAAATGCTGGACTAGATGAAGCACAAGCTGGGAGAAATATCAATAACCTCAGATATGCAGATGACACCACCCTTATGGCAGAAATTGAAGAAGAACTAAAGAGCCTCTTGTTGAAAGTAAAAGAGGAGAGTACAAACGTTGGCTTAAAACTCAACATTCAGAAAACTAGGTCCATGGCATTTGATGCCATCACTACATGGCACATAGATGGGGAAACAATGGAAACAGTGAGAGTTTATTTTGAGGGGCTCCAAAATCATTGCAGATGGTGACTGCAGCCATGAAATTAAGACCCTTGCTCCTTGGAAGAAAAGCTATGACCAACCTAGACAGCATGTTAAAAAGCAGAGACATTACTTTCCTAACAAAGTTCTGTGTAGTCAAAGCTATGATTTTTCCAGTAGTCTTGTATGGATGTAAGAGTTGGACTATTAAGAAAGCTGAGTGCTGAAGAATTAATGTTTTTAAACCATGATGTTGGAGAAGACTTGAGAGTCCCTTGGACTGCAAGGAGATCAAAGCAGTCAATCCTAAAGGAAATAAGTCCTGAATATTCATTAGAAGGACTGATGGTGAAGCTGAAGCTCCAATACTTTGGCCATGTGATGCGAAGAACTGACTCCTTGGAAAATACCTTGATGCTGGAAAGATTGAAAGCAGAAAGAGAAGGGGGACAACAGAGGATGAGATGGTTGGATGGCATCAGCAACTCAATGGACATGTTTTGAGCAAGTTCCAGGAGTTGGTAAAGGACAGAGAAGCCTGTCATGAGCCAGTCCATGGGTTTGCAAAGAGTCAGACACGACTTAGCAACTGAACTAAACGGAACCACATAAATATGTTATAACAAGTTCTTAGCAATAAATTTATAGTCTTACTCTAAACTATTAAGTATTAATTATCTATGATTGCATAACAAATCACTCTAAAATAGCAGCTTAAACAATAAATGCTTATACTATAATTTGTGTGAGTCATGATTTGGGGAGTATCTTCTTTGGATATTTTTTCTTAGTTTTTCATGAAATTGAACAGTATGCTACAATCATCTGAAGGCCTAACTGGGGCTGGAGGAGTTACTTTCAAGATGGCTCACAGGCATGTCTATTGGAAGGAGTTCTTAGTTCCTTGATAGAGCTGTCAAAGATCTCATTGAATGTCCTTCTGTTATGTTAACTTGTTTTCTCCAGAGTTAGCCATCCAAGAGCAAGAAGGAAACACAAAGTTTTTTATGACTTACTCTCAGAGGATAAAATCACTTTCTTCATTGTCTATGTGTTATATGCAAATCTAGCTCATGCTCAAGGAGAAGAGATTTAAGTTCCACTTCTTCTTTGTCAAAGAACTTGTAGACATACTTCAAAGACACCACAAAACCCATAGATCATAATGGAGCCCTATACTTTGTAAACTCTGAATAAATAATGTTTTATTATGTTCTGGTTTTGATTCTGTAAATAACATTAAATATTTACTTTGTGCTAAACATTTTGCTGAGAAATGGGAGAAGTAAGATGCATAGTCAGGGCTGTGATACAATTGGATAAAAAAATGATACTTTTATCAGATTATAAATGGATAACAGCATCTTAACTCTATAAACACACTTCAGTATTTTAAAGGAATAACATTACGTTTCATTACACCATGATCCTTGCTAATAGCTTTTCAACACTTTGAGAGAAAAAAATCTTGTAAAAGGTTTAATAAATCACCCAATAATTACAAATTTAACATTATCAAGGAAGGAATGCCTCTATTCTCTTACAAAGATCATTAAAAAGAAACAAACAAACAAAAAACTAAGAAAACTGACTGATTCACATTCTTACTATCATTATTTAGTTCTTATTCTATCTTGATTTGAGAAGTATAACATGCAAATATCATTCTCTGTGTTATTCCTTACAGTATATGGAGTTTCACTATAAATCCTCTGTGACTTTTGGGAGAAAAAGCTAAAGGAACAAGAAGGCTGCTAACTAGGCAACTGAAACAAACTTGTGTTTGCTAACATTAACTACAGTTTAAAAATCTTCATTATGTCAGTAGCATTCTTATTCTTCACATGAGACAGACTGCTCTAAACACAGATTGGCTTACTGTCCTTAATGCTCAGAAGCTGCACCTGTTCTTTTTTAATGGTATTTAAAAGAACATAAGGCTCCAATTATCTACTGCATGAATTACAAGTATTCCCAGAACTGGTAAATAATATAGCACTACAAACTAAAATTATAGTTCAATGCTTATTTGCATGTAGATGACCCAAAATATGTCTTTCCACACACTCTTCACCTAGGAGACAAAAAAATTACTATCATTGCAATTCAGAAAGATACTTCTGTTTTTAATTATTGGCTGAGCTAGATAAATTTTTGATTTGGTTTATATAGAGGGAAGTTCAATAAGAATAAAAGAATGAAGGAGTAGCTTTGTTTATTAACTTTCTCATACTTCTATCCCTTATCATGATCCTTACCTAACAGACAGTAATAGAGTGGTTTTGTATAAAGGATAGTACCAAATAAAATTGAATCTGATTTATTTTTGACAGAAACTGAAATAGGTATAAATGAAAGCTTAGTAAAAATCATATTTGATTGTCCTGTATAAACATGGTAGATTTACCTCACAAATCAGAACTTTTAAGTGTTTGTTCTTATGAAGTAGTAATCAAACACATTCAAAAGATTTTAAAAGTATTTTGTATTTTTGTCCTTTTCATTGTATAATTGGCATTGGCATAAGAACTTTTTTTTTAACATGGTGTGAGTCAAGCCTTGATGAATAAATAGACTCAGCAAGGATTTACCAAACACTGGCTGTATGTAAATGCTTTATTCACTATCCTTCTGTCCCACATGTATCTGAAAATTGATTTGCTTACTTTAGTCTTTGTCCTGATTATCTGCTACTTTAGGCACAGGTAAAGCCATTTCAATATTCATTTGTTTAACTAGTAAGCCATGGCAGATATAAAATGAAAGTTCATACTGAGACCCTATCTTATTAACAAATAGCATGAGCTGTTGAGCATGGCATTATATCCTCTTTTGGCAGATCACAGGCAGAATTCTCCTTTAAGAAATTTAATTCTGGGGAATTCCACAGTGGTCCAGTGGTGAGGACTTTGCTAGGGCCCAGGTTCCACTGATCCCTAGTTGGTGAACCAAGGTCCCACCACAAGCTGGGTGGCAGCCCTACCACCCCATAAAAAAAAATTTAATTCTGGACCTAGTTGGAATTTAAGTTCTATGAAATCAGTAAACAGTGGGAACCTTTATCCATTAACCAACTCTTGTTCATTTGTTACAGACAAGTTGATTTATCAGTTAGAAGCTTCAAAAAACAGTCTGTGGCAGATAGATATGAATTGTGTTATATATCATATACTAGTCCCTTGATAACTATTTGCAGAATAAATAAAATTGTTATTAAATTACAAAATAATATGATTAAAGCCATTTAAAATCTAGAAAAGCAGGTAACTACTTTCTGGGGACTTACCATGTGATTAATTTTTACATATATCATCTAAACTAAGCCTCTGTGATGATTATTTTTATGTGTCAGCTTGGCTATGCTATAGTACTTAGTTATTCAATCAAACAATTTGGGAAAAAAAAAAAGATTGTATAGTTTGGGGAGACTGTGTGTGTTCAGAATTTTATAGAAAGAAAAGAAGACAGAATGAAAACCAAATGTGTGTTTGTAGAACTAACATTTATTATAAGACTTAAAGAAAGACTGATCTTATATTTTACAGAATGTTCTATATAAAAACCAAGCTTTTGCACTTTATATGAAAGTGCAAAAAACTAAGTGATATCCTTAGTGAAAAACTAAGAATATTTTGTAAAAATAGGTTAATACTTCAGATTAAATGACTGACTGCATCCATTTTAATTGAATATTCTCTACTTAGGTCGGTAAATATGAAATGAATTAATGTTATCCAGTATTGAAAATAAAATTTGGAGTAGCTATTCAGATACATATTTACCCCTTCAATGGAGAAAAGAATAATAAATTCCTGTAAAAAAGATTAAAAAATGAATCAATTTCAATCACAGTTTATTTGAAAACTCATCATACTGCAAGTTTCTGATTTATGCACATTTGCAGCTTTATTCCATATTGTATACAATGGTGAGATTCACTGAATTTGTGACTGATGCTTTTAAGAGTTAAATAGGTTCCGTTTCTCATTAAGTTCAATATTTTGTTTTCATATGAGCCGCATCAACCCCTTAATGAGTACCTTAGTCATTACTTGTTCAATGTTTGTTGACTTCACTGTCCTATAAATCCAGTAAAGCTAGAAAATGTGTCCATGTTCGCCTTTACTGAATCCCAGCACTGCTTCTATGTAATGTGCATCTAGAAGAATGTAAGAGGGAAGACAGATAATAAACAACCAGCAAATAAATATGTAATGCAATTTTGGATAAGGTTAAAATCTGTGGAGAAAATAAACAGATGGATTTATATGACTGGAGGAGAGGGTCATTTGCCATAGGAGAATCTCTGAATAGGTAAGATTTGAGCAAAGGTATAAAAGATGAGAAAAAGTTTAGACAAAATAGAGTTTTGGATAAATCTGGGAAATGGAAAGAAAAAATGCAAAGACACTGAACACTGTAAGCTGGGAATTAAAAGACCTATCATGAGGTATCCTGCCTTCAGTGGAGAGTAAAGCAAAAACAAATTATTGTAATACTAAGATAGAGTAGTACAGTGTAGAATTAGTATTAGTATAATGAGTAGTATAATTAGTATTAGTATTATTGATTAGTATTAGTATAACTGCTACTGCTACTGCTAAGTCACTTCAGTCATGTCCGACTCTGTGCGACCCCATAGACGGCAGCCCACCAGGCTTCCCCGTCCCTGGGATTCTCCAGGCAAGAACACTGGAGTGGGTGTAGTAGTATAAAATAGATGCTAAGTCCTATGGTAGAAGTGGGCTTTCTAGGTGGTGCCAAGGATAAAGAATCCACCTGCCATTGCAGGAGACATAAGAGATGCAGGTTCAATCCTTGGGTCAAGAAGATCCCCTGGAGGAGCATGTGGCAACCTTCTCCAGTATTCTTGCCTGGAGAATCCCATGGACAGAGGAACCTGGTGGGCTACAGTCCACAGGGTCGCAAAGAGTCAGACATGATTTAAGTGACTTAGTACGCACACATGGTAGAAGTTTATTAACAGGCTATTGCTCTGGAGTATCCAGATAAGCACAGAGGAGAGGCAGTCAAGCAGACTATGGTAGAAGGAGGGATACAGAATTGACTTCCCTTTATTATAGCAGCTACTCCTCTAAATTCAAGGTGAACGTACGGAAAGTGCAGAACAATAGTTTAAAAAATTATTCCTTTTTTGTAAATCAATATTGCTGTGCAATGTATTATTAAATGGATGATTATATTTTCAGATTCTTCTTAGGATGAATGAATTGCTGTCAGCATGAAGTCAGGCAAAGGCTTTTTTTTTTTAATCTAACTGTCTAATATTCTGAACATAAAATTGTCTATTAATGTAAACATATCAATTTCCCAGCCAAATCAATCCTGTTCATATGAGGTCAGTTGTAGGATAAGCTGCTATGGAAAGGAAGACTTGAATGATAGTTTACATGGGCTACAAGTGTCTTTTCATCTTATGGAAGTAACTGCATAGGATTTTTAAGGCTGATATGTTGGCTTCACAATATTAGAGACCTAGATTCCTTCTAGCTCTTGTGTTACCGTCTTCCACACACAGATCTGATCTTAGGCCACAAGATAGCTGTTTCAGCTGTCACCATAGTGACTCCATCCCAGCAGCCCAGAGGGAGAAATGGAAAACAGATCACACATTTTTCCTTTGAAAACATGACCCAAAAGTTAACATACCATCCCAATTACAACCCACAGACCAGAACTTATTTTTAGACCACTTTCGCTGCAAGAAACGTTAGGAAAGGTGGCCTTTAGCCACGCAATGATGTGCTCAGTGAAAAAGTTGATTACTATGCAAAGAAAGAAAGAATAAATATGAAGAAACAAATTGTAGTCTCTGCCATACCATCGCATTGTGATCTTAATTTTCAGGTGTTATATTCATTTGTGGAAATGTAGGAAATTTCTTAAGATGTAATCAAATGAACTGTGCAGAAAATCAATTACATATTCAGAATAGTTGTCTCATATTCATTGCTTACACCTTTATCATTATCAGCAAAGCTTTCATGTTAATAATTGTTAAGATGAAACGTGCAACATATCCTTTAAGAACAAACGTATAAGTTTCTTAGAAAGAAGACAGAAACATATGCATATCTGCATGTCTTTCTGTAACACATTTTCTAATACACACATATATATATACATATCTTTCTATAACATCCTATAATATATATGTTCACTTTTACTTTTTTAGAACATGCTTGATTGTGGAGCTCTTTATTCTATTTTTAATGCTTTTGAACAGCGTGACCTTTATTCAGTTGAAAGGACCCTAGTTAGGAGTTTGAATACTTATGTTCGAGGTCTTGTTCTGCTACTAATTATCTGTGCGACCTTGGGAAATTATCCTTACCAATTTAGTTTCAATTTCCTCATCTGCCAAATGAAGGTGTTGGACAAGGTGATCTCCAAGGTCCAATTCTGTTGTAATTTCCATGATTCTCTGACTCACAGTACACTGTGAGTGCTGATCTAATTAATTTTCTTAGTCACCTTCACGACACTCAACAGAATATATTTTCTCATGATGTTCAAGAGGTTGATTTGTACATCTGTAAAGATTTCAGTTAAACATAAACACTAATTTTGGCTTTCCTGAAAGGCACAGGGTTGAATTTATGGTAATGTACACTAATTGCATAGTGCAATTCTTTTGTCCCTTCTTTGTTCTTCTTGCATCAATTTTGCACATCTCTGTCTCCTCTGAGAAGCTATGAAATGGGGTGAAGTTAATTTTTATACCCAGGGTGTTACATTCAATGCTTCACATTCAAATCCATTTCTTAAATACATAGCATAAACAAATGAGCCTTTTAAAATGTTTTACACTGTTTAAAAGGGAATGATTTCTTTAAATCCCACCATGTATTCAGTTTATGTATCATGTTGTTATTTTCACTGTACATAATTATTTCCTACTTCTATAGATTGTACATTTTGCTGAGGTCCAAGAACAAAAACATAATATATTGCAATCAGTCCTCAAGTGAGCATCATTTAGGGGTTCATTTAGGGCACAGGCTGTATATAAGTTCAGAGATCCTTTAAATGACTTCAGAATCACCAAGGAAAGAAGAGAGCTAAAGACAGTTTCCAGAGGCTCTGCTAGGTTTGTCCATTCATATAAGAACAGGACTTAAGCAGAGTTTGATGCAGCTATCTGAACAAAGGAAATTACTTAAACAAAGGTGTGGAAGTTAGCCTATCTAACTAATAATTTGGAGGAAGTGCTTAGAGTTGAATAGTAAAATACATACTGCAGGCATTACATGTGGACAGATGCAAGAGCCTGAAATGCTGTATTGGGAGCTTTGCAGTGAAGATTCGGTTGTTTTTCTCTCCACCTGAGGTGACATGCATGTTCCTATAGAAAGCAATTAAAGTTTTTGATAATGTAATTAATAGATTTGGTGGCACTATGGATAAAGCAAAGAGACACTGAAAATGAGGACAAAATTTAGTAAATAACTGGATAAGAAAGAAGTGTCAAGAAATGTGTAGGGATTCTGATATTTTACCCTACTTGTGGGCTAATCTTTTTACCCTACTTGTGGGCTAATCTGTGAGCCTGTTACCTTTCATGGATGTTGACAAAAGATGCTCCTGAGTCTGGAACAAAGGACCTTATTACTCACCACACAGCAAAGCAGTGAACACACCAGCATACTTTTCATGAGGTCCCCTTGCCTCCAGTGCACACAGGGATGAAGTGATGGGTCCAAATAGATGCTTTATATATGGTGGGATTTCATCACAGCTGAGAAACCCAGCACCAAGAGCCCAACAGCTTTTGAGCAAAAAAAAAAATTCTGGTGGCTCAGTGGTAAAGAATGATCCTGCAAAGCAGGAGACTTGCAGGAGACTGGGGATCAATCCCTGGGTTAGGAAGATCCCCTAGGAAAGAAAATGGCAACCCACTCCAGTATTCTTGCCTGGGAGATCCATGGAGAGGAGCCTGGCAGGCTGCAGTCCCTGGGGTCACAAAGAGACAGACATGACTGAGCGACTAAACAATAATAACAACAATCAGTAAAGCTAGTCCCCCTCCCCTGGGGAGGTGCATAGTCACACAGTAGTCACCATCAGGCTGAGGTTGCCTTGACCTACTTACCTGTCTGTGTGACAAGCTACAGAAACTGTCCAGTATCCGGACAGATAAGGCTTGCCATCTGGCACACTCAGCAAGAATATGCAGGGAAGCTCAGGGCTCATGGTGACTCTGTTCCAACAACAGAATTCAAAATTGATTCCCAGATTTTCTGCACTAGACTCTCAACCTCTGAAGAGCATGCACTCAGATTTACTCATCTTCAAAATCTCAGTTGGCTGGCATAGACGAAGCCTTATTTACCCATATCTATACCTGTACCTCTATCAGTTCCCTAGAGCTGCTCTCAAAAACGACCACAAACTGGGTGGTGAAAAGCAAAAGCAAAAAAGCAGGCATTTATTTTTATAATATTCAAGAGGCTGGAAATCCAAAATGAAGGTATCGACAAAGCCAAGCTCCCTTGGAAAGCTCTGGGAAGAATATGTTCTCATCCCTCACTAGCTTTGGTTGGTTGTCAACACTCTGGCTTATAGGCACATCCCTTCAGTCTCTGCCTCCATGATCAAATGACCTTCTTCTCTCTGTGAGTCTGTGTCTCTGTGCCACCTTCTCTTCTTGTAAGGACACCAGGATTTGGACATAGAGCCTAGCCTTAACTAGCATGAACTCATTTACACTTAAATTATTACATGTTCAAAGACCTCCTTTCCAAATAGGGTCACATTGTGAGGTCTTTGAGTGCGCATGAATTTGGAGGGGTGGACGTTATACAGCCCAGTGTAAACTCTATATCTGTATCTGGTTAGGGAGTATATGAATGAATCAGCATGTGAATTAACAAATAAATACATGAATGAATTCAAGACAATGTAATGCCTTGACTACGAATATGGATCCAAAGGCAGAAAAATAATATTAAAAAATGGAAGAATTCAATATGCTATATTTAAGTTGATAACGAGACTTCAGGTGAAAAAAAAAACCCAGAGGCAGTTCAGTAAAGTTGGGTGTTGACACTCCGTGGTTTATTTTGCTGTATAGCATATTATTCTCTGAAATAATATGGGTTGGTGTTTCCCTCCACTTATTCATATATTCATTCTGCCATGCTCGGCTCACATAATATCTCCTTTTTGTTTTTTCCTGTCTACATGGGTTGTATTTTTACAACGTCTACCACTCTTACTAACATAACCCATAATTTACTTTTGTTTACATTATGTATTTATTATATATGTTTAGAATAATAGGCACATGGAATTCACAAAGAAAGTCTGTTTATTTTGTAATCCTCCCTTTTCCACTTTCCTCACACAATATTATTTAAAATGTTGCAAGACACACTTTCATGCATTGGAGAAGGAAATGGCAACCCACTCCAGTGTTCTTGCCTGGAGAATCCCAGGGACGGGGTAGCCTGGTAGGCTGCCATCTAGGGGGTTGCACAGAGTCGGACACAACTGAAGTGACTTAGCAGCAGCAGCAGACACATAATTAGAACTATACTGTACTTACTGACTAAACTTTCACATTTATGCTTATGCAAGTTTTCCATAAGTATACAAATTCAGATTTTGTTTGCATTTTAACCCATTTCAAATCAGGGTAATTAGGTAATAAAAATCTTAGCATTGGCTTATGGAAATAGTATTTCCTTTTGTAAATAAATGTATACAAAGACACATTTCAATAGCATTTTTTGTGAAAATTGATTTCAAGCAACATTGGATATTCACTCAGCTCTGTTTTTTAATACTTGATATTCTCTTTGCTTTTAGGTTCCTTAATATGTGCTTTATCCTTTTAATTCTACAACTTTCATTGCTCTGTGCTTGTGGCTCACAGTGCTATATTTTGCTTTTGTTTTGTTTTCATTTTTATATCTGATAATAATATACCATTTTCATTCTCTTCATATTCCCAAGTAATGAAACACATTTTATCATATTCTAGGAGATTATGCTAGTCACAGTCTGCCTTTTAAAAACCAAATGACAGTTCTCAACCCGGGTATTGTGTGTCCTCAGATTCAGGCAGAGATTGTCTTTAAAGCCATCTTATTTTTTAGATTTGCAAAGTTGCCTGATCTACTCATAATTCTGTAATTTTATTTCATGGAACTTTCATCTTGGTTGATAACATGTTGTGTTAGACTAAATGGCCTCTTGTTTGCATTTTCCTTGGTTTAATTTCAATTCCTTATGTAAGTCATAGTTAAATTTAATGGGTTTTTTGTTTGTTTCTTTGTTCTTATTGTTTTTTGGTCTACAGACCTAGAAATCCATTATCTGTGGGCACTGTGGATACATAATTCAAATGTCATTTTAAAAGGTATTTTCTTTTGTGTGCAACTAGTTTTAGGGAAATTCTACACTTAATAAAAACTAGGTTTGTAAAATTTTATTTATATGCTTGCCATTATAAGGAAACATTGATTATAATAACAATATTTATGTATTCTAATTGATAAAAATACCAGCATTTTCCTTTTTTTAATATGTTGTTTTTTCTATGCATGTATCTCATGTAACAAAATATTTTCTGTTCCCTTTTCATTCAGTGGTAAAATTATATTATCAAATACTTCATAGTGTATTGATTGCAATGCAGTAAGGTTACTGCAAAGGAAAGATAAGGCTGAAGGGAGATGTTGAAGAGCTGGACTTTTCAGAATTCTGTATTGTTAGAATTCAGAACTACTAGCTTCTAAGAGTTGGACATGACTGAGCAACTTCACTTTCACTTTTCACTTTCATGCATTGGAGAAGGAAATGGCAACCCACTCCAGTGTTCTTGCCGGGAGAATCCCAGGGACGGGAGAGCGTAGTGGGCCGCCATCTATGGGGTTGCACAGAGTCGGACACGACTGAAGCGACTTAGCAGCCGCAGCAGCAGCAGCTTCTTATCATTAGCCTTCGGATTTTTAAATATACCTTTTACAAGGACCAAAGAAAGCAGTTAACTACCTTTCCCTAAAAGATAAAATAAAGTAAAAATATCTCCGATCTAGCAATTAGAAGGAAAGTGAGAAAGAAGTGCAACAATGAGATATTTGCTAGATTTGATGAGATAGGGAAGGAAGAAATTTTCCTCTATGCTTCTAGCTTCTTCTGGCTGGTGTGAGAATTAGATCGACATGAGACAGATTAATAGCAGAAAGTCAAATAAAAGTTTAATAACATGTATACCCAGGAAAGACCCAGAAAAACGGACTCCCCAGAATGACTGAGGCCCTCACTTTAAACACCAGCCATCTTCAGCTAAAGAAAAGAAGATGTTAGGAATAGTAGTTTGGGACCTCAAAGGGAAGGGAGGCAGTAGACCCGAGGATTAAAAAGCAAACGGTTGATAAATGAATGTTTGCCGGGTCCTAAAGACACAATGGCTCACAGAGTCGAATCTGATCTAGGTCCTGCCCGAGTTTCCCCCACCAGACCTAGTTCATATTTTTTTGCAGATATCTCTGGTAATTGCTCTGTTCTGGGAACAGACCCACTGTGTCAATTTTAGGAAGCTATGTTGAAAAGCCAACATTTCTTTTTGTATCTTTGGAGCCTTGATTGTTTTCGGCTCAAAATAATCCTCATGCCAAAGAGAAGCTTTGGGGTACCAAACTGTATGGACTTATTGCAAAGTGAGGAGGCAGAGAGCAGTGCTCTCTGAGGATCAGTAGACCTTGAGTATGATGCCACTGGTCCTCCCCACACCGGGGTCCTTACTTGAGTGGTCCATAGGCCACATGATGGTTCTCTACCTTGAATGCTACTAATTCCAGATGCTGGGGTCTCCATCTAGAAATGTTTATTACACAAAAACAGGTATGTAAGGCAATAACCAATCAGTGGACTACAGTCAAAGCTCACCATTGCTGCTTTGCCTGTCCCTCAAGTAATTCCAGTGTGTGTATGCTCAATCAGTCATGCCCGATTCTTTCCGACCACGTTGACTGTAGCCCACCAAGTTCCTCTGTCCATGGAATTCCCAGACAAGAGTACTGGAGTTGCTAGCCATTTGCTCCTCCAGGGGATCTTCTCAACCCAGAGATTGAACCTTCATTGCTGCTTTCCCTGTTCCTCATATAATATTTTGCCCAGTTATGACAGAAAGTGAAGAAGAACTAAAGAGATTCTTGATGAAAGTGGAAGAGGATAGTGAAAAAGTTGACTTAAAGCTCAACATTCAGAAAATGAAGATCATGGCATCTGGTCCCATCACTTCATGGGAAATAGATGGGGAAACAGTGGAAACAGTGTCAGACTTTATTTTTTTGGGCTCCATAACCACTGCAGATGGAGATTGCAGCCATGAAATTAAAAGAGGCTTACTCCTTGGAAGGAAAGTTATGACCAACCTAGAGAGCATATTCAAAAGCAGAGATATTACTTTGCCAACAAAGGTCCATCTAGTCAAGGCTATGGTTTTTCCAGTGGTCATGTGTGGATGTGAGAGTTGGACTGTGAAGAAAGCTGAGTGCTGAAGAATAGATGCTTTTGAACTGTGGTGCTGGAGAAGACTCTTGAGAGTCCCTTGGACTGCAAGGAGATCCAACCAGTCCATCCTAAAGGAGATCAGTCCTGGGTGTTCATTTGAAGGACTGATGCTGAGGCTGAAACTCCAGTACTTTGGCCACCTCATGCAAAGAGTTGACTCATTGGAAAAAACCCTGATGCTGGGAGGAATTGGGGGTAGGAGGAGTAGGGGATGACAGAGGATGAGATGGCTGGATGGCACCACCATCTCGATGGACATGAGTTTGTGTAAACTCTGGGAGTTGGTGATGGACAGGGAGGCCTGGTGTACTGCAATTCATGGGGTCACAAAGAGTCAAACAGGACTGAGCGATTGAACTGAACTGAACTGAACTTAACATGCCTTAATAAAACACAAGCTGATTATCTGAAATATAGACATCTGCATTCAGTGTAAGAGAACTTTTTGGATAACAAATTGTTAAGTACTAGAAAGAGAAGATTTAAAAGTGTTAAATCTAATGTAACATCTGAACATTTATAAACCATCAAGAAGTACTGACATGTCAGGCTTCCCTGGGGGCTCAGTGGTAAAGAATTCACCTGCCCATACAGGAAACACGGTTTGAATCCCTAGCCCAGGAAGATCCCACATGCCAGGAAGCAACTAAGCCCATGAGCCACAAGTATTGAGCCTGTGCTCTAGAGCCCTGGAATTGCAACTGCTAAAGCCCGAGTGCCCTAGAGCCAGTGCTCCCTAACAAGAGAAGCCACCGCAATGAGAAGTCTGCACACTACAACCAGAGAAGGGATACTCACTACAGCTAGAGAAAAGTCCATGCTGCAGTGCAGATCCAGCCAAAAATAAATAAATAAAATGACTTAAAAAAAGAAGTACTCACATGTAAAAGATGTAAGCATTTATATTAAGTCTCATAATGATAGCCTAGAAATGAATCTAACTGAATTTTATGTTTTCTGTTTAGCTACAAATAAGAAAATCAGAGAAACATAAATAGCAATTATCCTTTGTATTTTCTTCTTATATCAAATATTATGTCAACAGATTCTAAAAGTCCATATTTTAACTGTTATGTTTAATTTAGAAATACTGGTAAGCAAACCAGAAGGAACATGAGATGAGCTGTTGGAATAATCTTTGAGGTGACACATATACCAAAAATTTAAAAAAAAAAAAAAGCTCAATAAGTGTTTCTTGAATGAACAAATGAGTAAATAATTTAGGTTTTCTCTACCTACTAAAAAATTCCCTCTTCATCCCTTCTGCCTTTTTGTAGACTTACTTACTTTCCTCATGTATGCATAGGTCTTTCAGAATTGATTGATGTCTTGTTTTAAATTACCTGAAAAAAATGCCGTTACCTTTTACTGTGCCCTTATAAAAAGCTGGTTTTATGGAAACCTAGGATTAAGTAATACACAAATATCATACTGCCTGTTTCAATCCCAGCTCAGCCATTTCAGTGTTCATGTTCAAAATTGCTTCACTTCTTACTGTAATTCACTTCCCTTCACTGCAAGATGGAGAAGATGTTAGTACCTACCTCAGGCCCACATTGAGTCTTAAATATGTTAATAAAATAAGGTGTTTAGAAAAGTACCTGGAACACAGAAGACAGTCAGTATTAGCCACTATGGCCAAATTAAGTCCTCACAAAACACTTATCTATTACAAAATTAAAATAGAAACACCAGTTCCTAGTAATAATCAATAACCTTGTTTAGGCATAAAGTAATTATTTTAACGCTAAAATTAAAGGAAATTTTAACACTATTTTGTAGTTAATCTGGGACTAGAACAAAGTATTTTCTACTGTAATAAGTAGTCTTAGTACCATATTTTCATAATTATCTCATTTGAAGTACAGGCTTTTTTTTTTTTTCTGGATGCAAGGTTATAATAAAAAAATGTACAAGCAGCAAAAAAGCCCATTTTGGATGGGGATTTCTCCTATAATTGTAGTTATCAATCTACTTTTCAGGTTGTGCTGGGGAGTAGAAAGGCTTTTGTACTTCATTTGTTGCTTACTACCTGTGTGACCTTAGGAAAGTTACTCAGCCACTCTGTGTCTGGTTAATCATCTCTATAAGAAAATAGTATATCAATAACATTTACGTTAAGAGTAGTGAGAATTATATGAATGTGTTAGGTAAAGTGCTTAAATGTTACATTCCTTTATCTTCTTGCTTAGGGTCCACTTGAAGGCCCATTTCCATGGCTGTATCTATTGTAAATCTATTTCTCATTTTGTCATTGCTGTTTTTTTTTTTTTAATGCCAAACAATATATTTAGTAAGCTGAGTCTTTAAAGATTATCCAACTTAGACTTTCCAATGCTTTGTGAAAAACATTAGGCTAATGAGTTTATTCAGCAGCTTTAAGGGTAATAAAAGCCAATTCTGTAACCCACACGATCCCTCAATGAAGTTTTTAAAAATTAGATTTTGCTTTTTTAAAAACAGGAAAAAAAAAAACCACACTAGATATGCTATAAACACATTTCTTAACTTAGTTTAGACAGTAACAGGACTTGGTTTGAAAGCTGAGTTGTTTATACTGTGTGTGTTTGTGTATGAGTATGTGTTGTGTATGTGTTTGCATTTATGCTTAGAGGGTAGAAAGTTAATTTAAATATAAAAATAGTAAATCTTCAACATCTCTTACATTCTTTTCTACCCTCTACCTCAAAACACAATGCACTTGGATTTAATCATTTTTTAGATGCCAACTTTTGTCTACAAATAATTAATTTGGGATAAGGGAGTATGTCAAATAGCACCAGGAAGAATTCACCACTCAGATACATACAGTGGGATATTTTTCAAAACTTGATTGTATTTCCAAAAAGCCAATGGCATGGGGAGAAACAAAGAAGAAAAGATGAAAAAGATTTAAGGAAGATACTTACATAATAAAATAGTAGGATCTTTTTAAATTATGATTTTTAAGAATTGAAAAGTATTATTTTTAGATTTCCAGGGAAATTGGAATATGACTTGGATATTAGTCACTGTCAATGAATTATGGTTAAATTTGTTACATGATAATGGAAATTATAATTATGAAAGTTAATATACTTCTAAGATTTAAATTTTTGTGGTGTATATTGACTCACACACAGAATATCTGGCTGAAATAACATGAGGTCCAAGATTTGTTTTAAAACCTTTTAGACAACCCAAACCCCACTGAAAGGTGGGGAGGGAGTAGATAAAACACGTTAAACAAAACATCGGTAGTTGTTGAGGCTGGTTGATGAATACTTGAAACCACAGGGAAAACCTCTACTGTTTGTGTGCATTTGAAAACTGTATGCTAAAACAATTGTTAAAAATAATAGATATTGAATGTAGGTGCCTTAATATTAGTTCTTATGTCTTTTAGGGTTTTAAACAAGTATTTGCAGAGTAAAAAATTAATAAATACATCCAAAACTGCATATGTTGTTATGTGCATATGGCGTTTATACTAACACAAGATTTTTGCGGCAATTTGTTAAGAAAAAAATGTTTAAAGATTGATACTATAGTTATAAAACCTTTAACAAGATATCTCTCCTTAGATTAATTTATACTGAATAACAATGTGTCAGTTAGCTCTAACATGTAGCAAGTAGATTACAAAAGGATTTACTTCTTTTAGTTTCCTATTCTGCAAAGGCATTATGTTGAGGTTAGGTATATCTTATATGGAGTAGTAGTTTAAATACCAAATAGTGTCAATTGCTAACTTTTCATCAACTGTAACTTGATTTAAAATTCTAGTAATCTTTGTAAGTTGGGGAATAAGTGTGAAGATTATGGTGTCCACATACATCATGTGAAATGCAAGGCTGGATGAATCACAAGCTGGAATCAAGATTGTTGGCAGCAATATCAACAATCTCAAATATGCAGATGATGTCACTCTAATGGCAGAAAAGGAAAAGGAACTAAAGAGCCTCTAAATGAAGGTGAAAGATGAGAGTGAAAAAGCTGGCTTGAAACTCAGCATTCAAAAAACTCATGGTAAATACAAGGGGAAAAAGTGGAAGCAGTGGCAGATTTTATTTTCTTGGGCTCCAAAGTAACTGTGGATGGTAACTAAAGCCATGAAATGAAAAGATGCTTCCTCATTAGAAGGAAAGCTATGACAAACCCAAATAGCATATTAAAAAGCAGAGACATCAACTTGCTGCAAAGGTCCATATAGTCAAAGCTATGATTTTTCCAGGAGTCATGAATGGATGTGAGAATTGAACCATAAAGAAGGCTGAGCAACAAAGAATTGATGCTTTTGAAGTGTGGTGTTGGAGAAGACTCTTAAAAGTCCCTTGGACTGCAAGGAGATCAAACCAGTCAATCTTAAAGAAATCAATCCTGAATATATTCAGGATTCAATAAATATTGGAAGGACTGATGCTGAAGCTAAAAATCCAATATTTTGGTCACCTGATGTGAAGAGCCAGCTCATTGGAAAAGACCCTGATTCTGGGAAAGACTGAAGGCAAAAGAACAGGGTGGCAGAGGATGAGGTGGTTTGATAGCATTACTGACTCAACGGACATTAGTTTGAGCAAACTCCGGGACATGGTGAAGGACAGAGGAGTCAGGCATGTTGCAGTCCAAGGGGTTGCAGAGAGTTGGACACAACTTAGCAACTGAACAACAACAACAATACCCAAATTACTGCTTTTAAAGTCATATGGAAAAACAAGAATCTGTACAGAAATATCAAGAAACACAAAACACTCAAATTCAATGAGAAATAAGAGAACTTTAGAGAATCAAAAGTATTTCATATGGAAAAAAAAAAACAAATGTTTTCATAGCTTCAACCCATCCCTCCAAGTTTTCTTCATATAACTATGAATAAATACACATATTTACCTCACTCACTGTCTTAATCAGAAAAATCTTTTAAGAATGCTCATGGAAATGTGTTCATTTGAAATCATTTAGTCCCTTTAGAATGCTAACACCAACAAATGACACGGCAAGAACACTTGAGGGCACTTAACTCAGGGTGGCTATCCAGTTATATGGTAGTCATGCTGTTCTGAATTTAATTTGTCAGACAAATAACAGAAAGGACAGCAGGTGTTTTTGTCTAACCCCATTGGTTATGATTAGAGATATTACAAACCTATGAAAATGAATGTTGACATGCCACTTTGCAAGCTAATTTTCTTGTGTGGGGGACATGCCATAGCATATCTGAATGGAGTGTATTCCCACTTGCCAGACTAACACATTACTTCTCAGAGTCTTTGGTTCTAAAAGCAGATGTTGTCTACTTCAATCAATGTTCAGCTATTAATGGTAGCTTTTAACTGTATTTGTGAAAGGCAGATACATTCAATTAGTATTTGTCAGGACCAACATGACACTTAATCTGAGGATAAATTTAAGGCTGCCAGGATCTATTGTAACACATCATTATGTAGGTCAAAATTATCAGTAAAAACAAGACTGTATGGTACACAGCTTTAGAGAACAATTTCATTTTTCCTCTGATTTTACACTATATAGACAATGAACATAAAAACAATGTTTACACATATAAACAGTGAACGATGATTACCCTTTGTGTTATGGAATGAAAAGAAAAAGAATGGAGTGAATGAATTAGAAAGGACCACAAAATGAATTAGATGGACCACAAAACTGCATAGTGACCTTTCTTTCTCATAATGTTGCTTTCTTTCTCAGAGGATTCCTCAGAGACACATATATAATATATTTACTTGAAATTTCATTTTCTTATTAAAATATAAAAAAAACAAATAGCTGTGTAGAGCATGTTCAGAAAATCAATTGCACCCCCAATATTTTATATGTAATTGTAATTAAAGCCATCAAAACAGTCTTACATTAAATGGTAAATCTAAGAAATTATCCGTCATGTTTATTTTTCCACAGTTATCACTATGTCCATCCAGGGGTTTGCTCTTAGTCTCAGAGACAGTCCACATCTCTGTCCAAAAAACGCTGAACATGAGGGATGTTGTTCAGTCATGTCTGACTCTCTGCGACCCCATGAACTGCAGCACACCAGGCTTCCCTGTCCTTCACCACTTCCCTTCACTATCCTTCACTGTCCTTCACTGTCTTCACTATCTTGAGTAGTTTACCCAAACTCATGTCCATTGAGTTGGTGATGCCATCCAACCATCCCATCCTCTGTCGTCCCCTTCTCCTCCTACCTTCAGTCTTTCCCAGCATCCAGGTCTATTCCAAAGAGTCAGCTCTTCACATCAGGTGGCCAAAGTATTGGAGCTTCAGCTTCACCATCAATGAATATTCAAGGTTGATTTCCTTTAGGATTTTCTGGTTGGATCTCCTTGCAGTCCATGGGAGTCTCAAGAGTCTTCTCCAACACCACAGTTCAAACGCATCAGTTCTTTGGCACTCAGCCTTTTTTATTGCCCAGCTCTCACATCTATACATGACTACAGGAAAAACCATAGCTTTGACTAATGGACCTTTGTAAGCAAAGTAATGTTTCTTCTTTTTAATGTGCTGTCTAGGTTTGTCATAGCTTTTCGTCCAAGGAGCAAGTTTCCTTTCATTTCATGGCTTCAGTCATCATCCACAGTGATTTTGGAGCCCAAGAAAATGAAGGATGAGGATGCCTAAGTTATTATTGCTTTATTTTGTTTAGCTTTGATTTGTAATTCTAATATCATGTAAAAGCACAGATGTTTCTTTCCCATACGCCTTGTCTCTTTAAGAAACTGAAAAATAATGTACTCCAATACTGATGATAGAGCAAGAAATTTTTCATTATTAGATAGGAGTGACATTCATTTACTTTTCAGGGAAAAGGCAGCTAGATCTATGCAGAACATGTTAAGAGAAGCTGGGATCTGAGAAATATTTGTCAATTTTTAAGTGAGAAATATCTTCAACGGTTGATCCTTCCCTTTGTTCTTCACCTTTGCTTTATTCTAAAAATTTTCCTTTCCTATGTGGTGCTACTGGTAAAGAATCCATCTGCAGGGGAAGAGACACAGGAGACATAAGTTCAACCCCTGGGTCCGGAAGATCCCCTGGAGAAGGAAATGGCAACTGTCTCTAGTATTCTTGCCTGAAAAAGCTCATGGACAGAGGAGCATGATGGGCTACAGTGTGAAGTGTCACAAAGAGTTGGACACAACTGAGTGAACACACACACAAGTTTGCTGTAACTAAAAATTTTTATTTCAGATATCCCAGTGCTTGATAAAAAGAAGATGGAATGGAGCAGAGCTTTGATGGTTGAAACACAAAGCCTGGGGTTGGGAGCTAAAGGGAGAAGTGATGCATAATAATTTTCAAGTAAATGTGCTTCTACTTTGCTGAGAAATGCACTATAGCTAAGAGAACCTTCTCTAAATTGAAATAGGCAAATTGAACAGACTGTACTTACTTGCATCTACTAAATATGCCTCTCAGCTTATAAATTGTCTAAATGAATTCATTCATCCTTCAACATAATTTATTGAATTCTTACCATGAGCCAGATAGTGTTTCTGGAAATACCACCATAAATGAGTAAGAGAAGAATTCCTACCTTTACTGAAGTTAACATTCTAGTGAAGAGAGACATTTAAACCAAATGAAATGTTAGAGTTATAAGAAAAACAAGACAGAGAAGGTGCTAGGGATGGCTGGAGTGATGAGAAATTTGAACAGGTATCTTTGAAAAAACTCAACTAAGAAAATAATGAATTTATGGATCTGAAGGAAATGAAAGAGGAAGTCATATAGACATGTGATCAACACATCAGGTATTGGAAATAGGAACCAGCAAATGTAAAGACCTAGAGGCTGGAGCAAATATGTGTATGGAGTGAGAAAGTGAGAAAGAGGTCCTGGGGAGGACAGAGAGCAGTATCAGGGGGATGGGGGGTTGATTATGCAGGGTCTTAAAGGACTCACTAAGGATTTCCACCTTTACTTTAAAAGAGATGGTTGGAAGGTTTTGATCTTAGAAATAATACGACCCTAATTAATTGCTAATGGAATCAGGATGAGTTCAAAAGAGACCAGTATAAATATAAATACATACATACACAATGTGGCAAACATTTCTAAAATACATGTAGAGAATAGAAGGTGGTTGCTCTCTTCTGGATAGTACTACTCAGCTCTTACTTACAAAACTTTTATAGGTATTACAACCTTTTTTGTAGATACTAATTTGGCGGGGCAGGGAGGTATTATATATGCATTGTTAGTGGAAAAAAAAATAGAATTATTGAGTCTTCAGGTAAAAAGTCAAATGTTCACTCTGGAGAAAAGCTTAGAAATAGCATTCCATGTGCGTGAGTGCTCAGTTGTGTCTGACTCTTTGGGACCCCATGGACTGTAGCCCACCAGGCTCCTCTGTCCATGGAATTTTCCAGGCAAGTTTACTAGAACAGATTACCATTTCCTTCTTCAGATGATCCTCCCAACCCAGCAATTAAACCCATATCTATTGAGTTTCCTGAATTGGCAGCTGAGTTCTTTACCAGCTAAGCCACCAGGGAAGTTAAGAATAGTCTAATATGGAATAAATAATGAATAAAAAACCTCCTGAATGGCACAGGAAATTCTGTTCAATACTCTGTAATGACCTATATGGGAAGAGAATCTAAAAATATAGTGTATGTATGTACATGTCTGTATAAATTACTCATTTTGCTGTATAGCAGAAACCAAAAAACAGTGTAAATCGAATATAATCCAATAAAAATCTAATTGAAAAAATAAACTAATAAATAAGTAAAATATTATTTCCAGGGTTAAAAAAAAAAAAAGTCTAGTACAACCTAGCTTGTGTGTAAAAGCAAAAAAAAAAAAAAAAAATCATAGAAAGGCTAATGATATTCCCTAATCACATAGCTTTTAAGTCCCCAAACCTGGTTGGACAAATGTCATCTCAGATTTTAAATCTTGCCATTGTTGTTCTATCAGATTATCAATGTAATGAGGAAATGCATATTATAGTATATGTACACTATTTAAAAATGAGAATATTGTTCTGCTTGATTCGATTGTTACCCAACTTTATTTTTCTAGAATTCCAGATGTCTGAACATGAATTATTGAATACAAATTTACTAAATGTGTATCCTTAAAAGTGAAATGATTGGTTAACTTAATTAGCACAGTTCTTGAGGGAGATTTGGTTTATTTTCTTGGTTTTCCACATATATTTTAAATGGGCTGACTTTATGGCAAAGGAATTGATTCGTTGATTTAGCAATTTATGTTCATGGGCACAGCCTCTGTCACCTCTACCTATATCCTCTCAAGATAAAAATAAGATAATCTAAAGCATTTTGTGAAAGATGTTTTCAGAAGAAGTGGGGGAAATAAAAAGATTGGGAGGAATGGAAAAGGTACCAAATACAAGGATTTGACAGAATTGTTTTTAACACTTTTATGAAGAAAACATACTCTGTTATTTTCATTTAACATGAAAAACTATGCTTTGAATACTGAAATGAAAGTTGTAGGTTTGATTTAATCCTAGATTCTTCCCTGGGAAATGTAATGCTTCAGCACAATTCTCACCAAAACAATTTAAGGCATTGATATATGGTGACATGCTTCTTTCAATTTAGAGAAATAGGAAGAGTTTGTACTTCAGATCTTTTACAGAAGTGATATATGTGGGAATAAACTGAAGTGAGAAATAAAACACTTCTTATAAGATCCCAAATACCTGTTTAGAAGACACTAAAAAGATACTTTAGGTTCACTTTGGAGGAAAGGCAACATTGGTTTAAAAAATTCAGTATTTGTTTATTGGCTTACTGGCTTTGTTTCCAAATCTAAAACTGTGAATGGATATTCTAAATTTTTCAGTGCAACTCTCCCCCCTCTAAATTATGAAGTATATAGATACAATATTCTACGTGGATTCTGTGGTGACATATTCAAGGAATTCACAATATACAAATACATAGAAATAGTCAATGATGTCAGCATAACTAAGTTAATGATATATTATTATTTGAAATTTGAATAAATCCTCATGAACGAAGAAACAGTATAAAATCTCAATGTTAGCTTGACTGTTTAGAGACAAATGCATTATAGGGTTATAGCTAACTGAGGCTAAAAGCACACAAGTTTTTTAAAAGCATTTATTTGAAACAAGAATTATAAAGATTTCAGGTCTATCCAAAAATGCTTGAAAACACCACATTCTTTTCCAAGTTGTTAATACTTCTGTTGATTGTTGTGTTGTTGATTATTGTGTTAAGTGTTTTCACTCTTTGTTCAGGAACATAAAATCATCTGTCCATGGAGCAAATAGATTCTGTTTCAGGATAGCAGTCTTTGTACATTTTTTATTTTTTATTTTTTTTACTTTACAATATTGTATTGGCTTTGCCATACATCAACATGAATCCGCCACGGGTATACATGTGTTCCCCATCCTGAACATTTTAATTCCACAACAGTTCCAAGAATTTGGCCTTCTTGACTTTCTTTTTAGAGTTGCTGCAAACAAGTTACTTTTTGTGATATTTCCTCCAAAACCTTTTCACAGTTAGTATGCCGATTATTTCCAGTTGCTCCACCTGAGATCTCTGTCCCTCAATAACCCAACACAGCAGGTTTCTTGATGTCTCAGAAGCAAGATCAACAGACTACTTATTTTCAAAGTTCGAATGCTTCTCAGAAACTTCATCTGGTTCCTAGTAATCAATATTCTACTACAACTAACAGAAAACTTGATTAATTGAAGCCTAAAAACATAAAGATCTTTCTTTTTCAAGGAAAAGGAATTCCGTGGAAAGTAGCTATTGGCAGTGGTTTTGCAACTTGATGATTTCAGGATCAGTTATCTCTGGTTTTTTGGTTTTGTTTTTGCATTTCCCTCAACGTACACGTTTTTTTGTTTTCGGCTTTTTCCCTTGAAATCACAAGATGGTGTCTATAGCTTCAGACATCACAACTATTTTCAGTGTGTCTCCGAGCAAGTTCCTGTGCCTGAAGCACAGTGAGACCAAGCAAACTGAAAGTCAGAGTTTGCCTCAAAGAAAGGTTTATTGTAGGGCCATGGAAGGAGATGGGTGGCTTATGGCCCCCCAAGCCCCAAACTCCCCAAAGGGTTTTAGCAATATACTTTTAAAGGCAAGGTAGGGGTTGGTGGTTAGTTGTTACAAACTTCTTGGTATTAGAATCCTTTGTTCTTGCTGCTGTCCTTGTAGGTCAGTCATGACATTCCTGTAAATCTCCAATGAAACAAGTTTCTGAAACTTATCACTATATGAATGGACTCAAAGTCGGAGCCCTGAGAATAGGCTACCTTGTATATTTCAGGCTATAGGCAATATTCTTTTACAAAAGGTGCAGAGCCAGCATGACTAAGCACAGACAACAGAGAACAAAATAAAAGGAGCAGATATAATACAGAGTCAGATTTGTTCTTCCTCATTACATAAGTAGCAAGAAGAAGTGCAGCAAGTCATGGCCTTTGACTTCTTTCAAGAGAAAAAAGCTATCTCAGACTCTCCGACCTTAGAAATGTGCCACAAAGCCACCTCTAACTTCAAGGGAACCTGGGAAAGTAGTTTTATTTGGGCACCTGGCGTTGAACAAAGCCAAGGTCCTGTTACTAGCAAGAAGAAACCTTTGGATATTGAATGTCAATGTGAGTCACATTCTCATCTCACTTTGTATTAGTTAATCTAGAAACAGGATAGCAGTTCACATTTTTTCCAGAGGTAATCTGGGCTGTCAAAACACTTCAGACAGCTGTAGTATTAGAAGGTAAGCTGAAATTTTAATTTTCTAGAAAGCTGTCCTTTTTCAACATTTATTGTCTTTATATGTATTTTTTAGGCCAATTATAACACAGATCATAGAGAGGAGTGGCAAAGAGCATGGGCTTTGGCCCATTTTATATTCTGTACTGTTACTTAAGGGGCACCCTGTGTACCTTAGTTCCTCATATAGAAATGTGGATGGTGATAATACTCACCTCACAGAGTTGTTACAAGGACTGTGATTATTACATAGTGTGCACCTGAGGACTGGAGAGAATGTGATTTTGACTTCCAGTACCTACATCGTGATGTATCTGATAAACCATGTCTGGAATGGCCTTTGTTATTCCTTGGCTTGAAAATTACATATGATTTTATTAGGTCAAACCATTTTTATTAGAATAGGTACTTACTATATGTATTATACATAAACACATGAAATAAATTAATCATATAATATTTTCACATCATGGTCTCAGCAGTTTTTGAAATATAGTGTGTCATTTGCCTCTTATCCTCCAAGGAATTATTTTATTAGCAAAAGATGATAAGTGACAAAGGTAATAAATGATTAGAAAAACAAAGTTAATTTCAAATAAATTTGGAACCAGAATTTAATAGTACTTCATTTTCAAATGATTTGAAACTGGATGTACTGTCTAAAATTAAATAAAGGGTAAACTGGCAACACTAAGGAATGAACTTAGGGATGTTTCCCCTGCCAACAGAACAGATTAAGTTCTTCAAGTGACACAAGTTTCTATCTTTCTTCCAATTGATAAGAGGTTCCCATTTGTATTGTGGTTTACCCTGAAAATAAAAGAGAACAGTTTGTTTCAAATACCCATTTGATTTATGTCACTGCTGACATCATCCTGAGTGACTCATTTTTTTCCCCAATCAGATATATTATGGTTAATGGAACATCTTGTACACTGAAAACAAGATATTCTAGAGTTCATGTCTGCCTGAGAATCCAAGTATAAAAGTGCTTACTCTACTCTTTGTTTTATGAATAGATGTGGAACAGTCCTTTAAGCTAATCCATCATTTACTGTGGATTCATCTAGAAAGTAATGGGGCCAAAGAATAGCCATGCTGGATTGCTTCCATTTTCTAAAAAGTCATTCCACACATTCTGCTTTCATTTTCCATAGACAAATGTAATATTAAATTGGTAGAGATAAAAAAATAAATTAGAAGATAATACTTATCATAGTATGGGATGCTCTAACATAAAGATGGAGTGGTTCAAATCACACACATTTATTTCTCACATAAGGAGGAAGAAGATGGAAGACTGAAATCAAGGCACTGGAAGACTCAGTGTCTGGTAAGAAATCTCTTTCTGTTTCATAGATGGCCATCTCCTCACTGTGCTGTTACATAGCAGAAGGAGTGTGAGATAACTCTCTAGTTCTTATAGAAAGGTGCTAATGCCATTCATGAGAGCTTCACCCTTTTTACCTAATTACTTCCGAGGCCTTAACTCCCAGTACCTTCACACTGGGGATTAGGGTTTTAGCAAATAAATTTTGAGTTAATACAAATATTCCATCCATTGCAATACCTATATTCTTTTTCATTCTGATGAACAATATCATGTGAAATAAGGTTAAAGGTTATTTCTTGTATTTTCATGGTAAGCAAGCCAATTTTTAGAGATGTAAATTGTCATTCCTTAAATCTTTGTATAAATTTTGCAACATTTAACATAGCCACAAACCACAGTACTTGTTTATTTCCATAAAACATGACATTTGTTAAGATCGGGAGCACCCATTCATTTTTAGTGATGGGGTTAAACCATTAACCAAGCTTATAATTCAGAGCACAGAGCCTTGCACCCAGCACAGGTAGTGTTCATATAGAGCCATTGTATTGAAGGTGTAATCACATCTGTCTTGTCTATGCAGTAAGTATCAATGATTAAATCAGCACTCTAAGTGCTCCTGTGTACTATCACACTCATAATTCACATTAAGTTCAGTAAGACCTTTGCAGTTTTGTGGTTAGCATTATTGTTGTTGTTGTTGTTCAGGTGCTAAGTTGTGTCTGACTCTTTGCATCCACATGGACTGCAGCACACCAGATTTCCCTGTCCTTCACCAATTCCTGGAGCTTACTCAAACTTGTCCATTGAGTTGGTGATTCCATCCAACCATCTCACCCTCTGTCATCCCTTTGTCCTCCCACCTTCAAACTTTCCCATCATCAGGGTCTTTTCCAATGAGTCAGTTCTTTGCATCAGATGGCCAGATTATTGGAGCTTCAGCTTCAACATCAGTCCTTCCAATGAATATGCATGACCGATTTCCTGTAAGATTGATGGGTTTGATCTTGCAGTCCAAGGGGTTCTCAAGAGTCTTCTCCATCACCACAGTTCAAAAACATCAGTTCTTCAGTGCTCAGCTTTCTTTATAGTCAAACTCTCACATCCATACATGACTACTAGAAAAACCATAGCTTTGACTAGATGGACCTTTGCTGGCAAAGTAATGTCTCTGTTTTCCAATACACTGTCTAGGTTGGTCAGCTTTAACTCTGAGGAACTACTCCAAAGAGGCAAAGTGAGTGGCCCGTATATATGAGTTTGGCTATGGAATACATGCACTCAAGAGTATATCTCAATAAAAGCCTCAGACATCTCGGTTAATGATTTAATGTTTTCTTTGTATAAGAAGATGCAAAAATCTGAATTTGTTAATTTTTTGTCCTGAAATGTTCCTAACTATCTAACAGGGCTGTTTTTCTGAAGCACAGAGCACTTTATTATGCTTTTGTCTTGGATTCCTTCCTTTCAGGGTGTACTGTCAGTCAGTGACAACAGTGGCTAATGACTTGATCCTTGTCAAACTAGATGATGGACAACAATCCTCCTCTTTTTGTTGTCAGTTAAACCCAGCTTTGAGAATTATTTCATGACCAATTTGTTCCACAGTGATGGGAAAGCTTATTCCTAGGTCAGGAAGAGATTTCATTGATAGGCCACCGGATGTGCTGTTACTGGACTAAGCCCTGTTATAGGTAGCCATAAAATTATCTTTCCCACCAACCTTACTAGTCTATTAAACACTAGGAAATGATTCTCCCAATTGTAGAGTTATACTGTTGTGATCATACTAATCTTATATGAAATTGTGTATTTCATCAATTATTTTCAGTTGCTTAGTTGTCATTTGTCAGAGGCTTGGTTATATACTGGGTAATAGAAGAAACAGCAATCTTATAAAAGAGGCAGAATTTTAAGTAATATAACTGGTAGCATTAATAAAGTCATAAGCAAGAATTAAAGCCAAGAACTTTCTTAAGGTGCAGGCCAATATATCCCATCTGTCCCAGTCTGTCCCATACCAATTGCTATCTTTAAGGGTAATGATATATTGGCATTATTTATAAGGTACTGAGCCCAATTTCCTAGCCTCATTATGCTGATTATTATTGCTCTTGTTCAGTTGCTAAGTTATGTCTGACTCTTTGCAACCTTATGGACTGTATACAGCACACCAGGCTCCTCTGCCCTCCTCTGTAAACTCCCTCCCAGAGTTTGCTCAAATTCATGTTCATTGAGTCATTGATGTTATCTATCTCATCTTCTGCTGCCCCCTTCTCCTTTTGCCTTCAATCTTTCCCAGCAACAGGGTCTTTTCCAAGACTTATGACTATTTTTAGTATGATTTAATTGTTCCCAATATAAGGGGAACCTTAAATGACTGAAGCATACTGTTACCCATATAAACCTATCCTATAACTGAGGAAGGATCCCTCTTACTAAATGGCGAGTTATAGGTTTTAACTAAAATTTAGCCAATTGCTCTGATTGAGCTTGAGGTACTTTTAAAGAAAATTCATCTTATGGTTATAATCAAAGCAAGTATGAATATTGGCCAATTAAGGGAACCCACTTAGTAATATCAATAATAGAAGTATATTTCTTTTGTCTAGAATAAATGTCCTAAGAGTTGTCTAATCAGAGTCCACGAAAGAAGAAATTCACCAAGTTAACCAGAAGTTCTAAACATAGGTAATTTACCATAAACCCAAGAATTTCATTGACTTTTAAATGTTGCATAAGATTGTATACACAATAGAGAAACATTTGACTTATACATAAAAGTCCAAGAAATCAAGAAAACACTATAAATAACCATATGGGTCAGGTTTAGCATCTTGCAATAGCTGTCTACTTCTTCTTCGTCTTTTCTTTTTTTCATTTTTAAGGATGATAATTGGTTTACAAGTTGTCTACTTCTGATGCCATCTTCTTGTCCTGGTGTGATTTCTCCTCTGTTTGTGCATTGTTTTTAAGCGAGTTTGAGGTTAGCAGTCCTCTCTGTAGGCCAGGCTGATGCAAGAACCTTTTTTAAGTGGGAAATATGAATACAAGAATCAGTTCCCTTCAGCTTTGCTGTGCCTGAGCTAGTTAAGAGTACCTGATGAGGTTCCTTTCAGCTAGGTTGGAGAGCATCCTTTAAACGATGTTTTTTCCAGTATGTGTTGCAAGTCATGAAGCATCTGATCTTTCTCCAAAGAAAAATCACTCTGTAAGCTTCAGAAGCAAGCTTAGATGATCCATTTAATAATTGAATTAAACTTTACAGTAATACAGCATCTTGGTAGTGAGTCTTAGGCAGTAAATATAAAACACCAAATATAATTAATAATGCCAGAACTTCATATCCACTGAAACCTACTTTTCTTTTATAAAATTACCCTCACTTCTACAAAATATAGCCAGATATTCTACCAAAATATAATAGATTAAATTGTTTGCAAAATAAGTCTTATTTTTATATTTGGCCTGATGATTTATGTAAGTAGTGGATTGCATAGGCTTTTTAAATTGCCTTTACTGGAACATTTTGGAATCTCAGATTAAACTCTTAAAAGGCTTCTCAAAGATGGAAAAGCCATGCTAAGGACTTGCCATTGGATTCTGCCTGCAATATCTACAAATTTGGATGGATTCCTCTCTTCTTGAAGGTCTGCAATATACGTTGAGGTCCCTGCACCTGCCAGGAAGTGGATTTCCTTAGTCAGCTGATGAGGCTGCCTGGAACCCTGTGAGCAAAGTGCCAGGGCTGTTCTTCCAAGGGGCTTTATGGCTCCACCAAGTCCACCTTATTTCTTTAAAGCTGTCTGGTCATATCTGATTCTATGCACATTCTCAAATGTGACATTATAGTCAACCGATAACCAATGTTTCCAAATTCTAAAGGCATCAGGTAGAGAGAAAAGATAAATGTTTCCATTCTGTTTACAAAGGTATAATTTATCAAGCTGTTGTAAGCTATAATTAGTTTAAAGGGAAAGGTCTCCTTACATCTGGAAAAAATTTTAAAGCCAGTAATATCATTATTCAGATAGATATAACTAATTATTGTTGATCTTTATTTTCTGTTAACAGTTTTATGAAACAGATTTTTAATTAGAATTCTATGATTTATTAATATCACCAGTTCATCAGTAGGATGTGAAAGATATCAGAAACTTATACTTGTCAAAAAGTGGTTTCCATAAATCTTATAGAATATGAAGCAGTTTTGCAAAAGCATCAGATAAAACAGTAACTATCTGTAAGTGACAAGACAACATGAAATGGCTAAATATCTGATTACAATACAGTTGTCAAATTGGTTATTTCTATGGCATTTTACATCTTAATAACTAGAATTATGACTCATAATACAAAGACATATCCAAATTTTAAACATTTCTAATAATTTCTAGAACATTTATATTAATAACATCTATCCGTACACTATAACATTCAGAAAACGAATATCATGGCATCCAGTCCCATCACTTCATGGGAAATAGATGGGGAAACAATGGAAACAGTGTCAGACTTTATTTTGGGGGGCTCCAAAATCACTGCAGATCGTGACTGCAGCCATGAAATTAAAAGACACTTACTCCTAGGAAGAAAAGTTATGACCAACCTAGATAGCATATTGAAAAGCAGAGACATTACTTTGCCGACTAAGGTCCGTCTAGTTAAGGCTATGGTTTTTCCTGTGGTCATGTATGGATGTGAAAGTTGGACTGTGAAGAAGGCTGAGCGCCAAAAGAATTGATGCTTCTGAACTGTGGTGTTGGAGAAGACTCTTGAGAGTCCCTTGGACTGCAAGGAGATCCAACCAGTCCATTCTGAAGGAGATCAGCCCTGGGATTTCTTTGGAAGGAATGATGCTAAAGCTGAAACTCCAGTACTTTGGCCGCCTCATGCGAAGGGTTGACTCATTGGTAAAGACTCTGATGCTGGGAGGGATTGGGGGCAGGAGGAGAAGGGGACGACAGAGGATGAGATGGCTGGATGGCATCACTGACTCAATGGACGTGAGTCTGAGTGAACTCCGGGAGTTGGTGATGGACAGGGAGGCTTGGCGTGCTGAGATCATGGGGTCGCAAAGAGTCAGACAGGACTGAGCGACTTGAACTGAACTGATACACTATAACCTAAGAAGGTTTATTCCCACTCATTTGACAATGCTTTCTATGTAGTTTAGCATAACAAATAAACATATATAGTTTAATATCTCTCTGAGGGATTTGATTTCAGGGGCAGTTTGATACGTCCCAATTAGCTAGAGGTCAGAGAAACTTAATTTAGGATTTGACTTGGAAAGTTAAATATAACAAAAAATTAAAACACTTGGTCAAATAAGATTATAGATCACTATAAAACTATGCTTATTCACTTAAGCAAAACGACAATACACGATTTCAAAGGCAAATACAGAAAGTTAAAGCATATTGATTAAACAATGAAGAAACATTACAATATGTTATCAAAAGCAGATAAATATCCCCAAATATCTTGTCCTCTTAACAGAGAAAAAGCCAAATTCTAGTTTTGTATCAACTTACTTTTAATATTAAAATGTATTTGCTCAAATTTACTTTAATTAATCTGTCCTGACCATACATTGTTTTTCCCATTTTCTTCTCCACAAACCTTCTATAACTTCCTTTTTTACTTTCAGATTCTGTCCTTTTCTCTTTGTCTCATTTGAGCCTTTCTTTAGAGCAAAATTAGGCATTCCCTGATGACTCAGACAGTAAGGAATCTGCTGGCAAAATGGGAGACATAGGTTTCATCCCTGGGTCAGGAAGATCCCCTGGAGAAGAGAATGGCAACCCACTCCAGTATTGCCTGCAAAATTCCATGGACAGAGAAGACTTGTGGGCTGCAGACCATGGAATCACAAAGAGTCAGACACGACTAAGAGACAAACACTTTCACTTTAGAGCAAAATTACTTACTTTTCCCTTAACTATAGGCATTTAAATTCCTTATACATTCTTTTTCCTTTGCATATAAACATGATTTTCTTCTTAATTTTATCTGTTTTAATTAAATGTTTTAATTAGAATTATTAACTTTTAAAACCTTAATTTCTAGTGAAAACTAAGAAGTAAGCAATTATAAACTGTCTTTTACATCAGATTTCTGTAGAATAGCAAGCATAAATATTATTCATACTTTCCAAAACTTGCTTTCTTATAGAAAATGTCTCAGTGTAGCACCAAACATATTTATTAATAGTCCTAAATAACTTTAGTTTCATTGTAAGAGCCTATGCTCAGTAATTAATGTTTCAGTAATTTTATTTGGGAGTGATCTAGATATTCAATAACTTCCATCATTTAACTTAATTTAGCAAATCTCTAAAGTTTCAAGTTATTAAAATTTCAAAGAAACTGTTTTTAAGTAGATATACCATAAAACATAATTATTCTTAAATAGTTCACCTAAAAGCTCTCACTTCATTTATGTCAAGTTAGTTCACTTTTCCTCAATAATTATGTTCAGATTACTCATGATATCTTCGTAAGATTGGACCACACCAGCCATCACCCCCCATTTTCCTTGCTAACAAATTTTGTGACAGAGATAATGTGAACTTATTTAATTTTTAGTAAACTTGGTTATTGGAGAAGGAAATGACAACCCACTCCAATGCTCTTGCCTGGTTGTCCATGTGAGTTAAACCAACAAATTTAAACTAACTTTAGCAATAAAAACTAATTTAATACTGAATATTTCCTAGATCACATGAAACTGAAATTCATTTGGTTTAGTTTCTGTTTCTGAGTTTATAGAAGCACTTATTTTCCTTTAAGTCAATTAAATAGAGTTCAATTATAATTAATTTTGGCAATACCATCAAAGGTAGAAACATATATTTATAGTGTAGAAACCTAGATATACATATATCCAGATACATATAGATTTCATAGCTTTCATTTCTAAAACTAAGTTATAAATCAGGTATTACAATATAAATCTCACTAGTTTATATATAACAATTAGAATAAGTTGTTTCCTTGCTTAAGTTTAAAAGTCCTCTTTTCCTTTTTCTTTTTTAACTTAATCTCAGGAATTGGAGAGGGTTTAGATACAGTTCCCTGATCTGTACAACATTTACATCTCAAAGGCATAGTGAGAGAAAATGCAAGTTCCTCCTAGAAGGACTTTTGTTCCCTTAGGTTTAGAATTTTGAAAAGATGATTTATCAAGCTGGCTTTTTTTTTTTTTTTTTTTTTTAGCTGCATACACAAAAGTCAGTTTGGGAATGTGAAAAGAGCCCTATCTTGGCCATTTCTGTGCAAGATTTTCTTAGTTTCCAATAAAGTTAGTGCTTATGTGCTACATACAAAATGTTCATGAACCTGGTTGGAGGTTGGCTATCTGACTTGCCTCTGTCTTCTGTTTAGGAGGCTTTATCTGGTGGCTCATTGGTAAAGAATCAACCATCCAGGGCAGGAGCCACAGAAGATATGAGTGTGACCCCTGGGTTGGGAAGATCCCCTGGAGAAGGAAATGGTAACCCACTCCAGTGTTCTTGCCTGGGAAATCCCATGGACAGAGGAGCCTGGCAGGATACAGTCCATGGGGACACAGAGTCAGACACAACTTAGCAACTAAACAACAAGAGGAACAACAATCCCCCATTTTAAAGTTGGTTTGTCAAGATATTACTATCAAAAGCTGTGTGGTGGGCTGTTGTGCTATTTGTGAGCTTACATCCTGTAGGTGTTACCCTCAAGTTGTTTCAGCAATTTTATGTATCTGTTTCTGACTTTCTCTCACTGGCAGTCTAAAACCAGCTTGGGTGCTCAGAATACTGGATGGGCAACCCTATGTGTGCATCCCACAAGTGAGTCTTTTAATTTGAGTGGCTTTCCTTATGAGAGTCCCAAATGGTATGAGGATTTGCTTCTACCACTCCCATAAATTTCTCAGTTGCTTGAGAAAGCTGTATCAGCTGGGAGGATCTGTAGCCCTTATCTTTGGAGCTGAAAGCTCTCATTTGATGTCTTCAATTTACTCTGACCAGCCCTGTTAAATAGCCAGTTCCAGCAAGGACATCAGATAGCTCCTACCTAATGACACAGTCCAAACCACCTAGGTGTCTTTCAACTGAGCAAAATCTTGTCAATGTCTTTCAACTGAAGAATCCAGATACCGCTTCTTGAACTTAAGTTCAAGGAAACCCTAGTCCTCATATCAAGGACTTTAATAACAACTGAATAAGGCTGAGGAAGTCAGCAAGATGGGAGATCCAAGACCACATGAGAGACTCACTCAGTTCATCTGGACACATCAAGGAGGTGGATGGGCACCTGGAACCCTTGCTGGTACCAAAGACCTAGATCTCTGTAGAGTTCAGACGAAGGAAAGAAGTCTGCTCTGAATCCTTCATGGTTGTCAAAACTGTTGACTGAAAAACACAAACACACATAATGTAAGAGCTGAGTTGTGTTTTACTCAGGGCATTCCTGAGGACTCTTACTCAGGAGATTGTTTCTCAGAAAGCTCTTGAGAAATTGCCCCAAAGTTTGAGAGAGTGGCCAGATATACACAATTTTGCCTAGGAAATACATGTAGTCAAGCATACAGCTCAATAAAAGTTTACTGCTGGTCATGAAGATTACATATCTCCATTAATGATTTTAGTGATTTTCTATGAATGAGAAGATGCAAGAATCTGGGTTCATTTTTTTTTTTTTTTAATTTTTCTGAGATAGCTGTGATTATCTAAGGGACCTGTTTTTCCAAAGCACAGAATGCCTTATCCTGTTTTTTGTCCTGAATAAATAGAGAATTAGGTTTTATTTTAATAGGTAAAATTGTAATTTAAATAAACCTATCTTTAATGGAGAAATATCTGTCAGTCTCTTTGTTTCAAGTCAACATTTATCAGTCAATAGCAATTATGTAGGTTGTCATGGGACCTATTTCTATCAATAGCTTTGTCTTTTTGCAATGAATGGCATCTACTTGTTTGTTCACAGTTCTTGTAACTAAGTATTTTTATTGGGTTTTGTAGGTGATATTATCTATTGACTCTGAAGTATGTTATTTTATTAGAATAGTGTTGACTTTTAATTTGACAGGCTGTTTTATTATTTGTTGACCACATTGTCTTTACAGATTTTTTTTTATTTTATTACAGTGAGTCTTTTTAGTTCGACAGTTAGTTTAGGAATAATCTTTAGTCTTGTGACACTCTTTACTGCGAAGGCATGGCTTTTCTAGTATTTGAATGTGTTTACCAAGCCATTCTACCTTGGAGATATCCAAACTGTAAACACTGTCTCCTCTGTGATAGGCAAGGAATACAGTTTTTACATTTGCTTTCTGGTTGATTCCTCAAAATGTGTCTCACAATTGCCTCAATTGGTATCTTCTCTGGCAACTCTCCATTTTCATTCTGTACACATTGAGCCTCTAAGAGTATTGTTTCTGATTGAGTTTCATCCTTCCTACTTTGTACAGATTAGGGCGTTCTCTAAGGCAAAACTTATCTCTCCATTGGTGGTGTCCTCTTCTTTAAAGACAAAAACTCATTTTGCTTTTGCTTTTGGACATTGTATAACTAGTAGTTCTTTCTATTTTGGTCAAATTTTATAAATTATTATTGGGAGCATTCACTGAAGACAAGCTACTCTAGTGTTAGTCACTTAGTCATGTCTGATTCTTTGCAACACCATGGACTATAGCCTGCCAGGCTCTTCTGTCCATGGAATTCTCCAGGCAAGAATACTGGAGTGGATTGCCATTCCTTTCTCCAGTGGATCCTCCTGATCCAGGGATGGAATTCAGGTCTTGTTCATTGCCAGGCAGATATTTTTATCATAACTAAAACAAAAAGTAAACTTGAAGCAGTTTTTATTGGAGTTGCATAAATATAGAAATACATTTGGGAAGAATTGGTATCTTTCCTAGTGAGTCTTTCTATTTGTGAATATTGTGAATATAACTGTGTTGATTACATATGCTTTAATATCTTTTAAATATTTATATATTTTTATCTTTTGTTATATATAATCTTTGTTATTTATAAAAAAAATTTTGTTACATATAACAAGAACCACAAGTTAAGTACAATGTGAATAGTTATTTTTCTTGGAATTCTTTTGAGCTTCATCTATCTCAAGACTTATGAATTTCATAGGCTTTGGAGAATTCTCATTTTATATGGAATCTCCCCCTTTTTCTCTGTTTTCTTCTTCTGGAACTCTGATTAGGTATTTATCAGTTTCTCTAATGTTATCCTCTTGATCTATTTTATATTTTCAATCTCTTCTCTCTGTGGTGCATATTCTCAGTATCATTATCTCAATTATATTTAATTCACCAATTTTCTGCTCAGCTTTGCTAATCTGATGTTTTACCTCTTACTGTTTAAATTTAAATCATCATCATCATCATATTTCCTTTCTTTTTTCTGATTTGTTTTGGTAACCACTTGTGTCTCTTTCATATTTTATTTTACATAGAAATTATTTAAGTATGTTGCTGGTAATTGATTTCAATATAAAATGCTTTCCATTTCTATAATCAATGCTGATACAATTCTGATTTTTGCACATTTTCAACCTTGGTACCCTGGTTCCTCTTTGGGTTTTTTGTTTTTTTTTTTTTTCCTATTGTGAGTTCATGGTCAAAAATAATTTCATCTGTATTGATTCTTCAAGTCCTTTACAAAATGTAAAAGATATACACCGATGTAGAAAATATATATATTTAATGTCACCACAATGAAACAATTTGGGATCACTTTAAAATAAATTACTATTTTCATTGGTGGCTTTGAATTTTTAGATTACATGTTTTCTAAAAAAATACTTTGAATTTGTAGATTATGTATTAATATTTTCTCTTCTACTACCAGTGTGGTTACTGTAGGCACTCATCTTGCTCTCTTCTTTTCTAGAATGCTTATTTGTTTGCTTAATTGCTTGTTTTGCTTTTAAACTGACTCACTTTAAATTCATAGTCTCAGTCTTCCCAGCCTCATCAGTTCAGTTCAGTTCAGTCGCTCAGTCGTGTCCGACTCTTTGCGACCCCATGAATCACAGCACACCAGGCCTCCCTGTTCATCACCAACTCCCGGAGTTTACTCAAACTCATGTCCATGAAGTTGGTGAACCATCCAGCCATCTCAACCATGTCATCCCCTTCTCCTTCTGCCCCCAATCCTTCCCAGCATCAGAGTCTTTTCCAATAAGTCAACTCTTCGCATGAGGTGGCCAAAGTATTGGAGTTTCAGCTATAGCATTAGACCTTCCAATGAACACCCAGGACTGATCTCCTTTAGAATGGACTGGTTGGATCTCCTTGCAGTCCAAGGGACTCTCAAGAGTCTTCTCCAACACTGCAGTTCAAAACATCAATTCTTTGGCATTCAGCTTTCATCACAGTCCAACTCTCACATCCATACATGACCACTGGAAAAATCACAGCCTTGACAAGATGGACCTTTGTTGGCAAAATAATGTCTCTGCTTTTGAATATGCTATCTAGGTTGGTCATAACTTTCCTTCCAAGGAGTAAGCGTCTTTTAATTTCATGGCTGCAATCACCATCTGCAGTGATTTTGGAGCCCCCCAAAATAAAGTCTGACACTGTTTCCACTGTTTCCCCATCTATTTGCCATGAAGTGATGGGACCAGATACCATGATCTTAGTTTTCTGAATGTTGAGCTTTAAGCCAACTTTTCCACTCTCCTCTTTCACTTTCATCATGAGGCTTTAGGGTGGTATCATCTGTGTATCTGAGGTTATTGATATTTCTCCCGGCAGTCTTGATTCCAGCTTGTGCCTCTCCCAGCCCAGTGTTTCTCATGATGTACTCTGCATATAAGTTAAATAAGCAGGGTGACAATATACAGCCTTGATGTACTCCTTTTCCTATTTGGAACAAGTCAGTTGTTCCATATACACTTCTAACTACTGCTTCCTGACCTGTATACAGGTTTCTTAAGAGGCAGGTCAGGTGGTCTGGGATTCCCATCTCTTTCAGAATCTTCCACAGTTTTTTGTGATCCACACAGTCAAAGGCTTTGGCATAGTCAATAAAGCAGAAATAGATGTTTTTCTGGATTTGATTTAGGTCATACCTGAATGGTCTAGTGGTTTTCCCTACTCTCTTCAATTTAAGTCTGAATTTGGCAATAAGGGGTTCATGATCTGAGCCACAGTCAGCTCCTGGTCTTGTTTTTGCTGACTATATAGAGCTTCTCCATCTTTGGCTGCAAAGAATATAATCAATCTGATTTTGATGTTGACCATCTGGTAATGTCCATGTGTAGAGTCTTCCCTTGTGTTGCTGGAAGAGGGTGTTTCCCCAGCCTCATAGAGGTCTCCAATTCAACTTCTTGCCTTTCAAGTCACTGGACTTTGTTTCTTATACCTGACATAGCCACTGAAACTTCTAGATCAAGTACACCCATATCTTCCTTCACATTTGTTCTTTTACTTCAATTTTAGCCTCTGAACTTTACCCCATATTTTTTTTCCAGATCATAAACGCATTTAAGACATTTTTGTCAGAATTATTTGGCATTTTGTGCTGAGGAGTTTTTTAAAGTATTTCCTTTGACATTTTCTCACAAATATAAATCCATAATTCAATTTTGAATTAGCAGTTTTTTTTAAAGGGGTTGCATGGAAAGAGATTTTGCTTATCTCTAAAAATTCCAATGAAACAACATTTATTTTCTTCTTTCTGAGAAGCTTATATTCCAACTACCAAAACTAACATGTAAAAATATAGATATTATAATAAACAATACACTTTGGTTGAAACAACAAGAACATATTTACCAATAATATTGGTTGTACATTACTTAATTACAAATATAGTAATAGAGATTAAATTATATAATTAAGAATATAGTATATATAAGAATATAAAATATATATAATTATAAGAATCAAAGAATTAAGTTGTTGTAAGGAGGCTTATTAAGAAGAACTGTTTACAGAAAAAAAAAAAAAAAGATTAAATTTGCATCTTGAACTGGCTAAACAGAGGGAAAAGGACAATTCCGTAATGACAAAATTCACTGTGGTTGAAATTTAGCATGACATATTTAGGGAGGGGAACAAAGAGAGCCTAAATGGAGAATATATTTTATAGAGTACTGAAGCCTAGGTGGGTATTGTATGATTGTAAAGGGCTTTAAAAGTTAGGCAATATACATTTATATGAAAGTTATTAGGTATTATACAATAAGAGATAAATACATTTTAGGAAGATTAGCTTGGAAGCACACAAATGTAATAAAATGACAAAAAGAACAGGTACAGGGCCTCCAGAAGCTAGATCTTACTTTAATGGATACAGAAAGGGATGAGTTGATATTCATCATTACAGATAACAAGGATAGTTTTGTTAGGAGAGAAGAAAATAAGGCCAGAGACATTCAGTTTGGAGAGATGCTTATCACACAAATGCAGGCATGTCAAAAACAATTCATACCATAATTTCATTCTGGTTATATGAATAGATGGACATTGGATTTGGACAAATTATGTTTTCTTTATTTAATTGAAAATATGACTTAGATATGAATAGTGTCACCAATAGAAACATTAAAATTTGATTAAATTATTTAAATAATACAATTTCCTTTTGTTTTCAAGTTTTCAGTATCTAACAGAAACATTTTATTGTTTTTTTTAACTGATGAGAAATTGGTTATGAATTATTAAGTTAAGATAATTTTGAAAATGTTTATCATACACTGAATATCAAGAAAATCATATGAAATGCTAAAGATAAATAAATGAATAAAAGCAAGAACATTCACAATTTAGCCTTGAATATGCTTTTTTTAGCTTCTTCTCTTTTTTTGTTCTTAATTTACACATTCATGTGATATTTATATTTAGTTTGAAATATTAGGGTCAGAGATGAATAGATCTATGAAGGATAAGATAAAATGGCCTCTTCATGAATATTTTACTTTTAGAAACTTCTATTTATATTATTTAGATTTTCAAATTTGGATTCATCATTAACATATTTCAAGACTAATAATCATTCAGAAGGTTTTAATGTGAAAACTTAAGCATAAACACTATAACCTGATTAAGGTACTTTATGATAATAAAATGGTGAAGTAAACAAATATATCTTCTCCCTCACAGCATGTATAATGTAATGAAGTATACAGACGATTGGGTAATAATGACTTGGTATAATGAATATTATGCTGGATGAAAACAAGGGTGTTATAAAAGCACATAGGAAAGACCATTGCATTTGTGTCAATATTCCTCAATTATACTACTTAATAGAATGAACTTGCACATAATAAATACTTTCCAAGTTTTGTTAACTTATCATGTAAGTGATTCAATTGGCAAAATAGTTCAGTTTTTAATTTGGAGGAAATTAAATGTGGACTCTATTTTTAAAATAATATATTCCCTTAATATACAGTAAAATAATTGAGTTGTATTTCTCATATTTCACATCCTGAATGTTGCCTTTTTCTTTTCATGTTTTATGTCATAAGATGGAAAACATATCTATCGGTTTTTCTTTAACTATACTATTAAATGCAGCACAAATGTGGACAAAATATTTCAGTTGCAGATTTTTCTGTGTATACTATTCAATTAAATGAATTATAGTTTAGTTGGACTGAAACTTTCTGATTTTATGTTGTCCCACTTAGAACTTTTTGCTCTTACTGTTTGTACTTTTGATGTTCAGTTCAGTTCAATTGTGTCTGTCTCTTTGCGATCCCATGGACTGCAGCATGCCAGGCCTCCCTGTCCGTCACCAGCTCCCAGAGTTCACTCAAACTCATGTCCATTGAGTCGGTGATGCCATCCAACCATCTCATCCTCTATTGTCCCCTTCTCCTCCTGCCCTCAATCTTTCCTAGCACCAAGGTCTTTTCCAATGAGTCAGCTCTTTGCATCAGGTGGCCAAAATATTGGAATTTCAGCTTCAACATCAAGCCTTCCAATGAATATTCAGGACTGATTTCCTTTAGGATGGACTGGATGGTCTCCTTGCAGTCCAAGGGACTCTCAAGAATCTTCTCCAACACCACAGTTCAAAAGCATCAATTCTTTGGCACTCAGCTTTCTTTATAGTCCAACTCTCACATCCATACATGACCACTGGAAAACCCATAGCCTTGACTAGATGAACCTTTGTTGGGAAAGTAATGTCTCTTAAAATGTGCTGTCTAGGTTGTTCATAATTTTTCTTCCAAGGAGTAAGCATCTTTTTATTTCATGGCTGCAGTCACCATCTGCAGTGATTTTGGAGACCCCCAAAATTAAAGTCTGCCACTGTTTCCACTGTTTCTCCATCTATTTGGAATGAAGTGATGGGACTGGATGCCATGATCTTAGTTTTCTGAATGGTGAGCTTTAAGCCAACTTTTTCACTCTCCACTTTTCACTTTCATCAAGAGGCTCTTTAGTTCTTCCTCACTTTCTGCCATTCCCGCCAGAGATGCTCAGAGGGCTCAAACAAATCTTGTACACGCCAGGACCCAGGGACCCCACAGAGACTGAGACAGAACTGTGTTTGGGCATCTCCTGAGGAGGTATAGGTCGGCAGTGGTCTGTTGCAGGGACAGGGGCTCTGGATGTGGGTATGACATAAGTCCCCTCGAAGGAGGTTGCCATTAACCCCTCTATAGAGCTGCCAGAACTTACACAGGACTTTTGGTGTTATATCCCCATATTGTCAGGAGTACCAATGACTGGGATATACTTTGAGTTCTGTCACTTACTAGCTAATTGACTTTCTGCTGCTGCCGCTGCTAAGTCACTTCAGTCATTTCTGACTCTGTGCCACCCCATAGACAGCAACCCACCAGGCTCCCCCATCCCTGGGATTCTCCAGGCAAGAACACTGGAGTGGGTTGCCACTTCCTTTTCCAATGCATGAAAGTGAAAAGTAAAAGTGAAGTCGCTCAGTTGTGTCAGACTCTTTGCAACCCCATGGACTGCAGCCCGCCAGGCTCCTCCATCCATGGGATTTTCCAGGCAAGATTACTGGAGTGGGGTGCCATTGACCTTCTACAAGTTCTAATTAATTAAGCTTTTTACAATTCATATCTTTAAAGACAGATTGGGATAACAAGAGTCCGTGCTTCAAGGTGTAGTTGAGAATTGGGAGAGTTAATGAAATGCCTGTAAATGGACTGTGTATTTGACAAAACCTCGGCTAATATTGTCTTTAAAATATCACCTACATTTTCAACTGCTTCACTCACTTTTTCATCCTCCTCCTACAAGGCGAAAGTTTTAGTAGATATGTGAATTCAAGTTCATAAAAATAAAATGTGTGTGTATATATGCATCTATAGGTTTATAGATATGTATCTATATACACATGCGATATATATATATATACACACACACACACATATGTGCTTATTCACTTCAGTTGTGTCTGACTCTGTGATCCCACGGACTGCAGCCCATCAAGCCCTTCTGTCCGTGGGATTCTCTATGCAGGCATACTGGAGTGGGTTGCCATGCCCTCCTCCGGGGGATCTTCCTCACCCAGGGATTGAACTCAGGTCTCCTGTAGCTCCTGCATTTCAGGCAGATTCTTTACCACTGTGCCACCAGGGAAGCCCATATATACATATACATATACATATACATATACATATACATATACATATACATATACACATAAATGATGCTTCTTTGGGAGACTCATAGCCAAGGGAACTTTGACAATGATATCCTGTTTCTCAGGATGTGATATTATTTCCAAGAGTGAGACTATTGTGTGATGAGTCTGTCAACATGAGCCCCAGGTCCTGTTGTCAAGGCTGAGATGGACACAGCAGCAGAGCTGGAGGACAGTGAGTGACAGCATATTATTTGGCATCATTTGTCTGTGACTGCGCTAATAATCAGTTTATGACTGTTTAAATGGCTGTGGGCACTTAATCCCAAATTCTTATTCAGTTTAAAGTATTAGGGTTGAAGAAGAACAAATTTATGAAGGCTGAAATGAATAATGAATGAAACGAATAATATTTAACTTCAAAAATAGACTGAAGTTGTGTTGTTTAGATTTTAAAATTCAGATCCACACTGCACAGATTTGGAAAGCCAAAAAAGATTATAAGGTTGGAAAAAAGGACCTTTGAAATAAGATTATTAGCGCTCAAAGAGGATTTAACTGTGAGAGAAGGTAATTGTTTTTGTATCAACATATGTTCTAATACCTCAGTGCAAACTGTCATGCATCAGAATATATGTCCCAAATTTGAAAAATATTGCTTGTTCAGATTTTTGAGTTTCCAAATTAATACAGAGGCCATCTTAATCATGCTATCAGTAACTAGGTCCATCTGATAAAAGTGAGATAAAGAGTAAGCTTATGCATGTAATCCACAAATTGTTGAAGATAAAGTGACAATTTCCACTTTCTAGAGGAAAATAGCATTTATAATAAAGAAACTGCATATGATATTATTTCTTTGAAAGGTTAACAGTAGTTATAATCGTCATCATAAGAGTAAACAGTCACATTTATTTATCATTTTTTTCTGTGCACAGGCACTCTTAATGGATTTTCTTGCTATTTCCCTTTAATTCTTACAACAGCATATATTTCATTCCCATTTTCCATATGAGTCAAGGAAAATAAGGTTCACTGATAGTTTAGCTCCCAAAAGATGATTGAAGTCAATAGAGTGGGCTGTAACTCAAGTACCTAATTTTATATAATAATTTAATGAATAAACAGAACAGATTAAGTTAAAAAAAATAAAGTTATCTTTTATCTTTGATGCTTTCCAGTATGACAATAAATAGATATCTTTCCTTAACTCATTTTTCCTTACTATTAGACACACATTAAAAATTAGATTTGGTTTGAGTCCTTTTTCATTGTAATACCTAGTACATATATATATATAATTATGAAAGCTGTGGAAACTATGACTCTATGTATTTCTCAAATTGTAAAATGGGTTTAAGTTTTACATCTACTGTTGAAGGATTAAAAATAACAAAGTGACTGGCCCATCATATGAGGGTAATTCAGTAAATAATTTATTAATGTAACTGTAACATAGTAGAATTCTAAAAGTAGGCTTTAGGGTTTTGGTTTATTTCCCTGGTAGCTCAGGTGGTAAAGAATCTGCCTGTAATGTAGGTAACCCCAGTTCGATTCCTGGGTCAGGAAGATACACTGGAGAAAGGATAGATTACCTTTATTCTTGGGCTTCTCTGGTGGCTCAGCTGGTAAAAATCCACTTGCAAGGCAGGAGACCTGGTTTCTATCCCTGGGTTGAGAAGATGCCCTGGAGAAGTGAATAGCTACACATTCCAGTAGAATTGCCAGAAGAATTCCATGGACTGTATAGTCCATGGGGTCGCAAAGAGTTGGATTCAACTTTCACCTTCACTTTTTGTTCTGTGTGTGTATGCCCAAAATTTCTATTTTAGGGCTTGCAAATTTAGCATACTTTGTGGGCACAAGGCCCCAAATGTATGTTAATTCAAAGCTGTCTGCTGCTATACAGACATTTTAACTTCTCTTTGTCTTCTTCTGGACATGTTCTTAAAGGTTCATGGCTAACTGGTATTTGTGTGTGTGAGTGCCCACTCAGTCATGTCTGACTCTGTGCAAACCCATGGACTGTTGACTGTCAGGCTCCTCTGTCCATGGGATTCTCTAAGCAAGAATCCTGGAGCAGGTTGCCACATCCTTCTCCAGAGGATCTTCCTGATCCAGGGATCAAACCTGTGTCTCTTGCATCTCCTGCATTGGCAGACAGATTCTTTACCACTAGCACCACCTGGAAAGTCCTAAAGAGCCCCTAATAGCTACTGTGGTTGTTAATTTTCATATAGAACAGTGTCTGTGTGTATAACAGTTCTCTGAGACTGCATGTTTTATTTTAATTAAAATGAAACACTATTGGTATAATACAAAGAGAAAGTGAAGTGAAAGTCACTCAGTCATGTCCAACTCTTTGTGACCCCATAGACTATACAGTCCATGGAATTCTCCAGGCCAGAAAACTGGAGTGAGTAGCCATTCCTTTCTCCAGGGGATCTTCCCCACCCAGGGATCAAACCCAGGCTCCCTGTTTGAAGGCAGATTCTTCACCAGCTGAGCCGCCAGGAAAGACCATAAAGAGAAAGATAGTTGCTAAATATGTGCATGGGGCTTCCTTGGTGGCTCAGACAGTAAAGCATCTGCCGGCAATGCAGGAGACCCGGGTTCAATCCCTAGGTTGTGAAGATCCCTTGGAGAAGGAAATGTCAATCCACTCCAGTACTCTTGCCTGGAAATTCCCATGGACAGAGAAGCCTGGTAGGCTACAGTCTATGGGGTCACAAAGAGTTGGACACAACTGAGTGACTTCATTGTCTCTTGCCTAAATCTGTTTGCCACTCTTTACTGCACACAGAATAAATTTAAAACCGAAACAAAATTCTGCCTAATCTGGCCACTGCTAAGTTCACAGTCTAATACTGCATTGATATGCTCTCTGCTCCAGCTCTACAGCTTTCATTTAGTTCCTGAAAACAAGACCCTTCCTACCGAGTCCTCTGTACATACAGCTCTTTTAGTGCAATGCTCTTTGCTTTGACCACACTGGCTTTGTCTTTGGGGCTGGATATTTTCAAAAGAGCTTCTTGGGCCCTGCTTCTAGGGGTTCATATAATATGTCTGGAGTGGGGTCTAGGAATCTGTTTTACCAATCCCACTAAACACTGCTGATGGTAAGAGAATGTGAAAGGTGAGAGTTGTGAGTTAATTTGATTTGGGGCAAAATGAGGACTAATAGTCTGGGAGATAGCATTTCAGATAACTCTGAGAGCTGCTCTGAAGAGGTAGGAGGGGAAGTCAGTGTTATATATAATTTTGGATAAGGAAGTCCATGCAGTCAAGCATACATTTTGGTGTAAGCTTGCTGCGTGTAATGAAGAACAGAGGCCATCTTTGATGACTAGTGCTTTTCTACATATGACGAGATGTAAGAATTGGGTCCATAAAATCTTCTTTTGAAAATATCTAACTATCTGAAGGTCTGTTCTGCCAGTTTTTCCCAGAGCACAGATGCCTCATTCCTGAACTTGGCCCTCAACTCCTTTGAAGGGGGTGTTGAAGATCAGTGGCTGCAGTGACTAGTGACTTAGTCCTGGTAGAGGCAGATGGCAAGTGCCAATTTTTAGTTGGCAACATCATTCGAAACTACAAGGCCAAGACAATATCTTCTTTGATATTCTTCATAACAACAATATTTTAATACTAGCATCTCATTGTTATTGTTGCGTTGTTGGCAGCTACCATGTGTGGGGGCTCTGTGACGATGGGATTTGTTACATCATTTCATCCTGACAATAGAGCAACAGGCAAACTGAGGGTGAGCTTCTGAGATTCAAAAATCTGTACACATTCCCCAGCGTCATGCAGAATCAAAATCTGAACCAGTGTTTCTTTGAATTCTAAAGTCTTCTCTCAAAGAGACTAAAGTGGCTTGTCCCCAGTCACCAGGTAAAGTCTGTCCTAGAAATCCAGTGTTCATACTTCTGGTCTAGTGCTCTTTTGACACGCACATAATGTATGTTCTGTGGAAGAGAACAGATTTTAAATACACAGAGAAGGAATTCCGTGGTGGTCCAGCGGTTAAGACTTCGTCTTCTAATGCTAGAGATGTGGGGTTTAATCCTTCGTTGGGAGCTAAGATTCCCCCATGTCTCCTGGCCAAAAACACAAAAAATAAATAAATAAAACAGAAACAATATTGTCACAAATTCAATAAGGGCTTTAAAAAAGGATCTACATAAAAAAAAAAAATTCTTTCATGAAGAAAGAAAGAAAGAATGTTGTCGGTGAACAGAGACAACAGAACCAAACTTATGTCTAACCTCACCTTGGTTTGTACCTGATTTCTCAAATATAAACATGCTATAGGCTTTTAACTAATTATATTTTTTTTCCAAAAGTTTAACTTAACTCTGGAAAGTATTTTCTTTTTGTAACGCTATCACATAAAAAGTTTTTTTTTTTGTTGTTTGTTTGTTTTAGAGATTAGTTTCAAATGCACTTACTTCCTGATAGATAAGGAGTTTTTAAAACCCTTGAATCACTTCATATCATAGTCCTTATCAATTCATTGACTTTAATACTATCTTCCCTTTGTTCTTTCTTCTATACTTCTATAATTTGTATAAGTTCCTTCACTTTAATTTATATTCTGTCCCTCCCTTTACTCCTTCTCTCCCTTTTCTTTCCTATTTCCTTTGCTTAGTAAATATTTTTTGAAGTGCTATTAAGTAGTTATTAGAAACAATGCCACATGTTTGATAAAAAGCAACAAAGGATTTACTTGCCTGCCAGGACTTCATCTTTCAAATTGCATCTTCTAAACCTAATCCCAGTAGACCCTAAATAGTTTATGTGAAAAAAAAAGTTATGTATGAGAATAAAAATATGGCATTACTTTGTTTTAATACTTAAGTACAAAAGAAAGGATTGATGCTTTTGAATTGTGGTGCTGGAGAAGACTCATGAGAGTTCCTTGGACAGCAAGGAACTCGGACTAGTCAATCCTAAAAGGAAATCAACCCTGAATATTCACTGGAAAGACTAATGCTGAAGCTGAAGCTCCAATACATTGGCCACCTGATACGAAGAGCTAACTCACTGGAAAAGACCCTGATCATAGGACAGATTGAAGGCAAAAGGAGAAGGGTGTGACAGAGGATGAGATGTTAGATAGTATCACAGACTCAATGGACATAAGTTTGACCAAACTCTGGGAGACAGTGAAGGACAGTGAAGCCTAGCATGCTATGGTCCATAGAGTCACAAAGAGTCAGACATGACTTAGCAACTGAGCAACAACATAAAAGAAAGGGAGTTTTAAAAAAATACTTCAGTAAAGTTCAGTCACTGTTGTGTCCGACTCTTTGTAACCCCATGGATGCAGCATGCCAGGCTTCTTTAATGTGGAATATATTTCTCTTCAAAACTTTAAGTGTAAATTTTAAAACCACAGTTAAAGTTTACTTTGTCAAAAAAAAAAGAACTACATGATCTTTTGGAAAAAGTAAAAACCCATGTACAAACGTGAAATTTGCTCCATTTTCTATTTTTTGAACACTGCCTTCACAAGGTTTTACAAGTAGTAATGAATAATTATTGGATTTTGTTCCTTTAAAAATTGATTCCCTACCTGTGAAGTAATTAAAAAAGTAAAAACATAGGTAATAGGGAATAAAGGACAAGAAACAGCAAGGAAGGAAACATACGTAAGCTCTTCTGTCCTAGGGAACAGGAGCTTTGACAGCATACTGAATTATCAGTATTCCTACATGACAAGCTGAAACCCACGAACCTTCAGTAATGCATTCCTTCAATAATGCATCTGTGGGGGATGTGAAAAGAATTGGAAAAGGCTGAAAAAGTCATTGCTTTTCTAAAGTGTCCAAATGAGTCTTTCTATGATACCCTAGTTTTGTGAGCTCTGTCTACAGACTTGGGTCTATCTATTTCATTTTTTTGGTTTGTCCTTATGATTTGGAAACACAATGAGAGCTTACAGTAAGACATGGATTGGCTCAGAGAATTTATGCTTTGATTCTAGGGAAGAAAATATAATGTTCAATCCAGATAGGGTATGTATTTTATATGCTTTATATTCGATAGATATAAATAGGGCTACAGAGAGAAAGAAAACACAGAAATAAGGAAGAAAGAAAGAAGGATAGAACAGAAGGGAGGGAAAGAGAGAAAGAGAAAAAGAAAGGAGGCAACAAGGAGAGAGATTAATTCACTGAGAGTGAATTGATGAAATAAATATATCAGTAACTGCAGATAACAAGTCAGTAATAATTTCTGGATTCTGAGACTAAATACAGAAATCATGAATCAAGCTATTTCCTCAGTCAGAAAAAAAAAAAGTTTGAAAACAAGGAACCAGAAGGAGAAAGAAAACAGCAAGAAAACAAGGAACCAGAGGAGAAGAGAAGAGATGCTTACATAGTTGTATGGCTAACCAAGTGCCAATCATTGCTATTTCATAACCCCTGGGCAGCCTCCTGGGAGAGTTTTCTAAGAACTTATTTTTAAAGTATCTTGGGAAAGTTAGAAATGATTTTAATAGGTGTAGTTTCCCAGTTAGTGTTTTTCAGTGCAAGAGACAATTAGGAGGAAAATATTTTGTGTTTTTGTTGAGCTTAATTAGGTTTTACCTTCTATTCCAGGTCTATAGAGAACAGTTGCATTTAGGGACTCTGGAAAAGAAAAGTTTTTAAAATATACATTTACTGAGATTTTTATATATATTTAATTGTGCAGATGTCAAGAATGTGTTGTGTAACTCCACCTCCTGCATCTTGGGAGTTAGGTCTTCACAACGGTATGAAATATGAAGTTTAGTGCTTTAACTTTTCACTGAAAAATATGCACATTGAGAAAATGTTTCTTTAATTTGTCTGTGGATTTTATCTAATATTCATTAAGTATTAGAGCACTGTGATCTCCCAGCATTCTGCTAGGCCCAAGATCTAAAGCTGCAACCAAAGTATATATGATTTTGGCAAGTTGAATATTATACTTAATGGGATAAATGGAGTATAAACAAGTAAGTACATGATATAACATTTTAAGTGGAAATAGGCACTATGAATAAAAATAAGTAAATATTATGAGTAGGAATAAAGGAGTTATTCAATTTATTTGGAAAAAAACGGGGAAGAGCTTCCTTAAAAAAAAAAGTGTTATATCACAATAGGAGAATGAGCAAGGACCAAAAATGAACATATAACTCTAATATTCTGAATGTGATAATAAATTGTTCTGACTGATTATTTACATATTCATATCTATATTTTACTGCATATACAAATTATTTAAATGGTAGCAATGTAATGTCTAAAGGATTGGGTACAATATATACAATTTGCAGAAAATCTTTTATGTACTGAATAATCAACACTGGAAAGGCATAAAAACACCAAAAAATATACAATATTTGGTGTCTACTGGGACACATGCTCTGTACAATAGTCAAAACACATGCAGCCAGGCTGAGGCAAACTATTTCTCACAAGAACTTAATATGGAAGATATTAACTTGAGCACTAAGTCACTTGAGTCATGTTGACTCTTTGCCACCCTATGGACTGTAGCCCTCCAGGCTCCTCTGTCCTTGGGGTTCTCCAGGCAAGAATACTGGAGTGGGTTGTCATTTCCTCCTCCAGGAGATCTTCCCTACCCAGAGAGCAAACTCCCATCTCTTGTCTCCTGCATTGGTAGGTGGGTTCTTTACCACTAGCACTACCTGGGAAGCCCTTTACTAACTTAGGTCATTCAACATTTCCATTATTTTGCAGCTAGTATGAGAAAGTAGCAAGATAAAAACAAAGAATTTTCCGATTACACAGCCACATGCTTTTCCTTAATTATTTTACTGAGATTTTAAATACACTAAAAGAATTTGAATAATGTGGGAAAAGATGAAAAGTGAGATCTTAAATTTGCATGAAGATTAGCCTGATTTCTAAATATAAATTTTAAAATGTTAATTATTCAAATCAAACCCATTCAACTAACACACTTAACACATTAAAAGAACTTATAGTTGGTTTTAATAAGATTTTTTTCAACAATTTTCTTGAGCAGCCTGGAAGGATAAAAATCAAACATGTTTTAATAATATTTTCCCTCTCAGTGGGTACTTGTTCTTTCAATGTTGATGGAACCCTAGGATTTAAATCCACTGATTGAATATTTAGAGTTGTTTTAATTTCATTTTTCACTTTCTAATTAGGATTCCTGCTGCATAGTGCTCTATGAAGCTAAGAGTGAATGAACGAACAATCGTCATTTATGCACTCTAATTCTACTGCAGATATTTAATGATAAAACATTTTATTTCCTTTTGTTGGATATCATTTCAAAACTTTAACAAACCCAATTATATTCACAATCACCTTCCAAGGACACTAATGAGATGCCATGCAATCTCTTCAGAAGATATTTTGTGCCGTTTTCCAGTTCAAATCAAATGTATCTATCTTTAATCTTATTCAATGATGAATGAAATATATACATAATTTAAATATATAAATATTATATAATTATATTTATATTTTTTAAATGGTGAACTACACAGATTTTTTTTTTTTTTTTTAATCTCAGTTAAATAACTGACTGGAAAGGTCCTAAGAACATAATAGTGAAGCTTTCAGACACAAGGTAACTTGACTGCAGGATACACACACACAAACGAATGCTTTTGTATTAATATAGTTTCCTTTTGTTTTCTATCTTTAGAACTTCAACTTACTGGCTCACTCGCATCCAGTCTTTTCTCTACTGCAATGAGAACGGCCTTCTGGGCAGTTTTTCAGAAGAGACGCACTCCTGCACGTGTCCCAACGACCAGGTGGTCTGCACGGCCTTCCTGCCCTGCACGGTGGGCGACGCAGCCGCCTGCCTCACCTGCGCCCCAGACAACCGCACCCGCTGCGGCACCTGCAACACAGGCTACATGCTGAGCCAGGGCTCCTGCAAACCCGAGGTCGCCGAGTCCACCGACCACTACATCGGCTTCGAGACTGACCTGCAAGACCTGGAGATGAGGTACCTGTTGCAGAAAACCGACAGGCGGCTGGAGGTGCATGCCATCTTCATCAGCAACGACATGCGCCTCAACAGCTGGTTCGACCCCTCCTGGCGCAAGAGGATGCTCCTCACCTTAAAGAGCAACAAGTACAAGTCGAGCCTGGTCCACATGATCCTGGGGCTCTCTTTACAGATCTGTTTGACGAAAAACAGCACCCTGGAGCCCGTGTTGGCCATCTACATCAACCCCTTCGGAGGCAGCCACTCTGAGAGCTGGTTTATGCCTGTGAATGAAAACAGCTTCCCCGACTGGGATCGGACTAAGCTGGACCTCCCCCTGCAGTGTTACAACTGGTCGCTGACTCTAGGGAACAAGTGGAAGACGTTTTTTGAAACCGTGCACATCTACCTGAGGAGTCGCATCAAGTCAAACGGCCCCAACGGCAATGAAAGCATCTACTACGAACCCCTGGAGTTTATTGACCCATCTCGGAACCTGGGTTATATGAAAATCAATAACATTCAAGTGTTTGGCTACAGCATGCACTTTGACCCGGAAGCCATCCGGGACCTGATTCTACAGCTGGACTACCCCTACACTCAGGGATCCCAGGACTCAGCACTTTTGCAGCTTCTAGAGATAAGAGACCGTGTAAATAAACTCTCCCCACCTGGTCAGCGTCGTCTAGATCTCTTCTCTTGCTTGCTTCGTCATAGACTCAAGCTGTCTACTAGTGAGGTGGTGAGAATCCAATCTGCTCTGCAGGCGTTTAATGCCAAATTGCCAAACACAGTGGATTATGACACGACCAAATTATGTAGTTAACCGTACATGTCAAGCACAACCCAAAATCTTGAAGGAGTTTTTACAGTGCTTTTGTGGAACAGTTTATGTTTGGAAGAGTACCTTTAAATTGTCTTTTCAATATCTGTCTTATATCCGTCAATAACATTGGATGGCAATTTACACACATGGACTTGCTGACAATGAATATATTATACTGCAGTTTTGGTTTCTGAATGAAATAAATACTGACACCAGTCTAGAAGACATTCTACTTTTTACAATAAATTTCATTTGTAATTTTATATGTTCCGTGGCAATGCTTTTGTGCATTACATCCTCTAGAGGGAACATAAAAAGATACCAATAAAATTTTGTAGCTGAACAGTTATTAAAAAGAAATGCTGTGGGATTCCTTTTTTCCATGAAGTGAGTTCTATTTTGATATAGCTTGTTAGAACCTGGGGAAAATTCCCAAGATTTTTTAATTGAAATATTTGACGGTCCCTTTCAAAAGCCTTTAGGGAAAACCCAACTAGGTAGAATGCCTAGGATTCAGTTGTATTTTTATGGTTAACAGCATAATGGCAGTGCTTTATTACCTATATTTATAAACCAGACACCATCATTATTAAAATAAACAGACAACTTATTTCTCAACTAAATATCCAAACATTCTAGCAAACACACAGAAAGTCAGTGTGCTTAGAAGCACATCATAGAGAAAGTAAATCCTTCATTTCCTCAGCAACTTACTTTGTCATTCTCTTTCTACATTCTAATAACCAACAATCAGCATACTCTAAACATTCATTTTCATTTCAAGTACTAAAAGCCTAGTTATTCCAGTACTTTGGCAATGTCAATAAGATAACATTTCTAGAAATCATAAATTGTAACGTGCTGGTGTAAAATAAATGGTCAAATAACTAGTTCAAGTGTAAATAGACATTGTTTCCTCTCATAGAAACTAGTATTATTAAAATACATTTTGAAGTGCAAATTCTTTCAATACAAACTATTTTTAGTCCAAATTTTTTGGTTGAAATTCCATATTACCAATATGTACTGTTAGATATGTGGGGCTTCCCAGGTGGCACTAATGGTAAAGAACCTGCCTGCCAATGCAGGAGACATAAGAGATGCAGGTTCAATCCCTGAGTCAGGAAGATCCCTTGGAGGAGGCCATGACAACTCACTCCAGTATTCTTGCCTGGAGAATCCCATGGACAGTGGAGCCTGGCAGGCTACAGTCCATAGGGTCTCAGAGTTGGACATGACTAAAGGGAATTATCACATACACTATTAGATATATAATTAATGTTTTTTTATCTAATGAACTTAAGTTGCATTTTTGTTTAGATATACGAATGTGTTTGTAAAATATAGTGATGATCATATTACTCTGCTCTTGTTTAACTATTTCATAAACATTTCTTATAATGTTAACCAATGCACTGTCCAGCCCAGGTTTCCTGTTGAGGTCATGAAGTTATTTCTCAGAGCACAAAGAAGAGAACCTATGACATGATTGAACATAGTAAGACTGATGATGAAAACATCACATCCACATTCTGGATTCTTAACCTGTTTGTTTAGATTCCAAAGCATTTTAAGAAAAGGTAGCTCAGACATCACATACCAATTCAGTCACGATAAGTATGGCATAGCTTTCTAACCCTTGCTTGGATAACTGATTTTCTTTCTTTAATCATCTGATTTTTTCCCTTACTTTTACTATTATCAGTAAATCAACTGAAAATGTATACAATTATTTAACACCATTTTTCTGATATCATAGCAGATACACTTTTTATTTAATTCTGACAACACTAAGCTATAGATTATCATTCCCATTTTCTTGGTGGAAGAAAAACAAACAGAGGCTCAGAATGGTTTGTCAAATTCCCCAAGATCACAAACCAATAAGTTAAAAAATCAGCCTACCAACACAACTTTTCTGGAATGAATTGTCTTCTTTTCAACGTGCCACTGAGCTTTAAATGAACCATCCTATTTCTGTATTTAATCTCATTACATGGACAGGTTTATGATGAAACAAGAATCGTTTATAAAATTGAGGTCTAAATCGTTATAAAACACATACCTTCACAGTACACTGGAGTAATTAAATAAACCAGAATGTATCATCCAAAATTGATCACCCACAAAATGACCAAGCTTATTGAATGTAGATAGACCATATATTTAAAAAGACATTTGTTATAAAAGTCAGAATTGCAACTAAGACTTTTTCCAGAAGCATTTTGGAGGCCCAGATGTCCAAAGCCACTGATCTCAGAAACCACCTGAGCAAGGTATGTGATCACCAGTGGACTCAGAACAGCAACCATTCTTGGAACCTAAGCAAAATGTCAGCAATCCTACTTATTGCTCAGCTCACTCTGTGCTGACAGGCTTATGATAGAGAAGCTCCTATGGCTAAAGGTAAGGATATACCTGGCTAGGGTGGCTAGGGGTTTATCCTGAGACTTGACATGTGTTGCCACAGAAGGCTATTGAAAGATGATTAATCATCTTCATTCTGCCTTGGTAACAACCTCAGTGAATATTCAGTATCTCTGACTCCATTTTTCCCTTGAAAGTGGAAAAGTAATATGAATGTCTTTCTCTGACTGTTGGGTCTAACACATGAATAATATGAATACAATGTAAGTAAACCTACCAAGCAGATTCTAAAGCACTATACAGATTTAAAGGATAAGTGATCAACATCTTTTAATATTTATGTTTCTCATATGCTACCAGTAAAGTCAACAAGCAATAGACAATATAAAATCTACTTAATTCAACATTTGTTTGTCAACATATGGGAAAAATGCTTTATGATTTTGAAAATTTTTAATAAAAATAATTTTATTCAAAATCTTACTTAGACCAAAAATTGAAAAATCATATTTTAAAAGACAGCATTTGATTTCTTTTTTGATATTTCTAATGTAAGCTTCTAAATTAGCAGTTAATTGACCTTAAAAATTCAGTGAAATTTGAAATTCTGAAAATTCAAAAATGTATTGAGAATACATTTTGTTTCCAGAAACATCTCATATTGCTCTAGATTTTTTTGATCACTGTAATAAATTTGACTTGCTTTCCTGTTCCTGTCCCAAGTTGACTTTTTGCAAGTTAATTAGTGATCACTGTCAGCTCAAAAAATTTTCTGAAATGGCTGATGGTCTTCCCTGATTTAAATAGTGCCAGAAAGTTGATTTTCCTTTCCTCCTCTTTTTAAAAATTTTTGTAATGACTCTTCAGGATATAGAAATATATTGGAAGGAACCAGGTCCGTGTATTGCCCTCTAATCAGGTATGTCCCCTTTTTGTAAATATGCCTCCTTCTTTCTTTATGGAGGTTATTTAAGATCTCCAGTTTGAACAGATCTAGAAAATAAATAATTTTAAAACATGTAAGAGCAAAATAAAACTATATATATATATATATATATATATTTGTTAAGTGGGAATTATAGAATATAGGAATTCACTTGGATGGAAAGTTGAAAGTTTTAGAAATCCAGTAACAAATATAACTTTTAAATAATAAACTTGGCTTAGGATTTTAAGAAGCTACATAGATGTCTTCCAAATCCATGTGACAATTGAAAAGAACAGACCAAAAAATCAGCCTTAGAGAAACTAAAAACAACCTCATTCTGATTTGTTTCCTAGAGCATTTAACTAGAATAATAATTCTTTAGGAAAAATGCATCTTCCCTATGCATCACCTGGCCATAAATAAGGTGCTTATAATTGAAACTTCAGAGTCACAGATGTTAAGCTTGTGATATTCTTTGGCAATAATAGTGCAATCATCTGATATTTTTAAAAATTTTATTTATTTATTTGGTGGTGTCAGGTTTTGCAGGATCTTTCACTGTGGCACACAGTTTTTCTAGCTGTGGCCTGCGGAGTCCAGTAGTTGCAGAGCATGGGCTTAGTTGCCCCACAGCATGTGGCATCTAGTTCCCTAACCATACTTTGCATTGCCAAGCATATTCTTAACCACTGGACCACAAAGGAAGCCCCTCATCTGAATTTTTAAAACCTGAGAGTTTACTGAGCTACTTTTCTACAGCTATCAATCTCTGTCATCACAGTTATATTTCTACCTCCAGGCTCTCCTAGAGATAGACATATATATCATAATTTAATCACTGTATAATACTCTAATACCTGGAAAATTTTCTTAGCTGAAAATTTTTACAAACATCTCCATTTTTTATATGAAAGCAACATTAACTATTTTAATGAGCCATGAATTAAAATATACATGTCAAATTATTTGATACGAGGACATGCAGCCAAGTTTGGTAAATTAGTACATATAAATGAAATTCAATCCAAAGCAAAACTTCCACACTTGAAATTATCTCATGTGCTGGCAGTCAGAAGATTAAATGATTATTTAATGACTGAAGTACTATTTCATTCTATAATTATACAGTATAACTGTCAAATAAAACCATACTACATAATACTTGATTACTTAAATATCTATGCAGTATGTACACTAAAGCACAGTTCAGAGAGCATAGTGAATTCAAGGATTTTGTGGTAACCTGGTGAACTGATCCCAGGTTTCTAACTTAACCTCTCCCTTCAGTCACCATTAAAATGGTATCAAGAGTCCTGAAAGCATCTTCAAAGTGCAACAATAAATAAATAGGAAAATATGAGCCCATAAAAAAATTGTAGCAAAAATACAGGCTATGACACTCAAAATGCTAGCAGTAATACACTTCAAAATTAACTATATGTGTACATGTGCTTAGTCGCTTCAGTTGTGTCTGAATCTACGTGACCTCATCGACTGTAGTCTGCCAGTTTCCTATGTCCATGGGATTCTCGAGGCAGGAAAATTTGAGTGGGTTGCCATGCCCTTCTCCACGGGATCTTTCCCCCCCCCCCAGAGATCAAACCCCCATCTCCTGTGGCTTCTGCACTGAAGGTGTATTCTTTACATCTGAGCCACCAGGGAACCCTAATAAAATTAGCTATTTACTACAGAAAACTGAAATCAGCTTAATCATTTTACACAGAAGTAATTTGTGACTTTGAAATGTAAATTTTTGTTATTTTATAATAAGTTGGGCAATTTATTTAAAATTTATCCATCCCAAATCATTAAAATGACAGAAAAAATAAAGATTTATCTATAGATTGATGGTACTCTACACTTACATAGGTTATGAGTTTTTCTGGTAACTCAGGTGGTAAAGAATCCACCTGCAATCCAGGAGACCCCAGTTCAGTTCCTGGTTCGGGAAGTTCCCTTGGAGAAGGGATAGATACCCACTTCAGCATTCATGGACTTCCCTGGTGGCTCAGATGGTAAAGAATTCACCTGCATCACAGGAGACACGAGTTCGTTCCCTGGGTTGGGAAGATGTCCTTCAGTAGGCATGGCAACCCACTCCAGTAGTCTTGCCTGGAGAATCCCCATGGACAAAGGAGCCTGGAAGGACACAGTCCATGGTGTCGCAAAGAATCAGACATGCCTGATGAACTAACCACAGCACAGCAGCATGTAGGTTAAATGAAAAAAAAGTGAAAGTATTAGTGATTTGGCTTCCCCAGTAGCTCAACTGGTAAAGAATCCTCCTGCAAGGCAGGAGACCCTGGTTTGATTCCTGGTTTGGGAAAATTCCCTGGAGAAGGGATAAGCTGCCCACTCCAGTATTCATGGACTTTCCTGATGGCTTAGCTGGTAAAGAATCCATCTGCAGTGTGGGAGACCTGGCTTTGATCCCTGGGTTGAGAGGAATACTGGGAGAAGGGAATGGCTACCCACTCCTGTACTTACAGTTCAGTTCAGTCGTTCAGTCATGTCCAACTCTTTATGGCCCTATGGACTGCAGCACGCCAGGCTTTCCTGTCCATCAACAACTCCCGGACCTTGTTCAAAGTCATGTCCACTGAGCTGGTGATGTCATCGAATCACTGCATCATCTGCCATCCCCTTTTTTGCCTGCCTTCAATCTTTCCCTACTTTCAATCTTTCCCAGCATCAGGGTCTTTGCTAAGGAGTCAGTTTGCTTTCATCAGGTGACCAAAGTATTGGAGCTTCAGCTTCAGCATCAGTCTTTCCAATGAATATTCAGGACTGATTTCTTTTATGATTGACTGGTTTGATCTTCTTGTTGTCCAAGGGACTCTCAAGAGTCTTCTCCAACACCACAGTTCAAAAGCATCAATTCTTCAGCACTCAGCTTTCTTCACAGTCCAACTGTCACATCCATACATGGCTACTGGAAAAACCATAGCTTTGACCAGATGGACCTTTGTTGGCAAAACAATGTCTCTGCTTTTTAATATGCTATCTAGGTTTTTCATAGCTTTTCTTCCAAGGAGGAAGTGTCTTTTAATTTCATGGCTGCAGTCACCATCTGCAGTGATTTTGGAGCCAGAGAAAATAAAGTCTCTCACTGATTTCATTGTTTCCCCTTATATTTACCCATGTTGTTATGGGACTGGATGCCATGATCCTTATTTTTTTAATGTTGAGGCTTTTATATTTTTAGAAAGAAATTTTATTTTATGCTTTGAAGTATTTAAAATAAATACCTGTTAATCAGCTAAGACGACTGCCAGGTTTTCCACTCTCCTCTTTCACTCTCATCAAGAGTCTCTTTAGTTTCTCTTGGCTTTCTGCCATAAAAGTGGTATCATCTGCACATCTGAAGTTATTGATATTTCTCCAGGCAATCTTAATTCCATCTTGTATTTCATTCAGCCTGGCATTTTGCATGATATACTCTACATATAAGTTAAATAAGCAAGGTGGCAGTATACATCATTGTCATACTCCTTTCCCAATTTTGAACCAGTCCATTGTTCCATGTCTTGTTCTGTTGCTTCTTGATCTGCATACAGATTTCTCAGAAGGCAAGTAATGTGGTCTAGTATTCCCATCTCTTTAAGAATTTTCTATGTTTTGTTGTGATCCGCACAGCTTTGGTGTAGCCAATGAAGCAGAAGTAGATGTTTTTCTGGAACTCTCTTGTTTTTCCAATGATCCAACAGATGTTGGCAATTTGATCTTTGATTGCTCTGTCTTTTCTAAATCCAACTTGAACAGCTGGAAGTTCTCAGTTCACATACTGTTGAAGCTTAGCTTAGACAATGCCATGAACCTCTGTCCATAGTTTCTCAGGCACTCTATCAGATCTAACCCCTTGAATCTATTTGTCACCTGCACTGTGTAATCATAAGGGATTTGATTTAGGTCATACCTGAATGGTCAAGTGGTTTTCCCCACTTTCTTCAACTTAAGTCTGGATTTTGCGATAAGCATTTCATGATCTGAGCCACAGTCAGCTCCTGGTCTTGTTTTTGCTGACTGCATAGAGTTTCTCCTCTTTGACTGCAAAAAATATAATCAATCTGATTGTGATATTGACCATCTGGTGATGTCCATGTGTAACATCATCCTTGTGTTGTTGGAAAAGGAAAAGTGTGTTTGCTATGACCAGTGCATTCTCTTGGCAAAACTCTGTTAGCCTTTGCCCTACTTCATTCTGTAGTCCAAGGACAAATTTGCCTGTTACTCCTGGTATCTCTTGACTTCCTACTTTTGCATTCCAGTCATCTATGATGAAAAATACATTTATTTTGGCCCTAGAATTAATTCTAGAAGATCTTTTATGTCATCATAGAACCTTTCAATTTCAGCTCCTTCATTAGTGGTTGGGGCATAGACTCGGATTACTGTGATATTGAATGGTTTACCTTGGGAATGAACAGAGATCATTCTGTCATTTTTGAGACTGCATCCAAGTATTGCATTTCAGACTTTTGTTGATTATGAGGGCTACTGCATTTCTTCGAAGGGATTCTTGCCCACAATTGTAGATATACTGGACATCTGATTTAAGTTCATCCATTCTGGTCCATTTTAATGTTCACTCTTGCCATCTCCTGTCTGACCACTTCCAATTTACACTGATTCATGGACCTAACATTCCAGGTTCCTATGCAATATTTTTCTTTACAGCATCAGACATTACTACCATCACCAGTCATATCCACAACTGGGTGTTGATTTTGCTTTGGCTCTGTCTCTTCATTATTTTTAGAGCTATTTCTCCACTCTTCACCAGTAGCGTATTGGAGCTTAACCAGATAAATATAAGAAATAATATTATTGCAAGGAAAAACAAACTAAAGCTACACTTATTATGCAATATTGCTCTTTACAGCATCGAACCTTGCTTCTATCACCAGTCCCATCCACAACTCAGTGTTGTTTTTGCTTTGGCTCCATCCCTTCATTCTTTCTGGAGTTATTTCTCCACTGATCTCCAGTAGCATATTGGGCACCTACCGACCTGGGGAGTTCATCTTTCAGTGCCCTATCTTTTTGCCTTTTCATATGGTTCATGGGGTTCTCAAGGCAAGAATACTGAAGTGGCTTGCCATTCCCTTCTCTAGTGGACCACATTCTGTCAGACCTCTCCACCATGACCCATCAGTCTTGCGTGGTCCCACACAGCATGGCTTAGTTTCATTGAGTTAGACAAGGCTGTGATCCATGTGATCAGACTGGCTAGTTGTTGGTGCTTGTGGTTTCAGTCTGTCTGCCCTCTGATCCCCTCTCTCAGTGCCTACCATCTTACTTGGGTTTCACTTACCTTGGATGTGGGGTCTCTCTTCACTGCTGCTCCAGCAAAGCACAGCCACTTCTCCTTAACTCGGACATGGGGTAGCTCCTCTTGGCCACCTCCCTGACCTCAGGCACGGGGTAGCTCCTTCTGGCCACCACCTCTGTCCTCGGGTGCAGGGTAGGTCTTCTTGGCCGCTGCCCCTGACCCCCAGCCCCAGGTAGCTTCACTCAGCTGAGCTCATGCACTGTTGCAGCCAGGCACGTTCTTGAATGTTAGGTCCGTGAATCAAGCAAATTGGAAGTGGTCAAACAGGAGGTGACAAGAGTGAACATCGACATTCTAGGAATCAGTGAACTAATATGGACTGGAATGGGTGAATTTAACTCAGATGACCATTATATCTACTACTGTGGGCAGGAATCCCTTAGAAGAAATGGAGACGCCATCATAGTCAACAAGAGTCCAAAATGCTGTACTTGGATGCAATCTCAAAAATGACAGAATAATCTCTGTTCATTTCCAAGGCAAACCACTCAATATCACGGTAATCCAAGTCTATGCCCTGACCAGTAATGCTGAAGAAGCTGAAATTCAACAGTTATATGAAGACTTACAAGACCTTCTACAACTAACACCCAAAAAAGATGTCCTTTTCATTATAGGGGGCTGGAATGCAAAAGTAGAAAGTCAAGAAGCAGCTGAATTAACAGACAAATTTGGCCATGGAGTACAGAATGAAGCAGGGCAAAGGCTAATAGAGTTCTGACAAGAGAACGAACTGGTCATAACAAACACCCTCTTCCAACAACACAAGAAAAGACTCTACAATGGACATCACCAGATGGTCGACATTGAAATCAGATTGATTAAATTCTCTGCAGCCAAAGATGGAGAAGCTCTACACAGTCAGCAAAAACAGGACCAGGAGCTGACTAAGGCTTGGATCATGAACTCCTTACTGTCAAATTCAGACTGAAATTTTAGAAAGTGGGGAAAGCCACTAGATCATTCAGGTATGACCTAAATCAAATCCCTTATGACTATACAGTGGAAGTGAGAAACAGATTTAAGGGACTAGATCTGATAGACAGAGTGTCTGATGAACTATGGATAGAAGTTCATGACATTGTACAGGAGACAGGAATCAAGACCATCGTCAAGAAAAAGAAATGCAAAAAAGCAAAATGGCTGTTGGAGGAGACATTACAAATAGCTGTGAAAAGAAGAGAAGTGGAAAGCAAAGGAGAAAAGGAAAGATATACCTATTAGAATGCAGAGTTGCAAAGAATAGCAAGGAGAGATAGGAGGGCCTTCCTCAGCAATCAATGCAAGGAAGTGGAGGAAAACAATAGAATGGGGAAGACTAGAGATTTCTTCAAGAATATTAGAAATACCAAGGGAACTTTCATGCAAAGATGGGCTCAATAAAGGACAGAAATGGGAGGGACCTAACAGAAGCAGAAGATATTAAGAAGAGGTGGCAAGAATACACAGAAGATTGTTTCCATGTCCTGGCTATTATAAACAGTGCTGCAATGAACATTGAGGTACATGTGTCTCTTTCAATTCTAGTTTCCTCGGTGTGTATGCCCAGCAGTGGGATTGCTGGGTCATAAGGCAGTTCTATTTACAAATTTTTAAGGAATCGCCACACTGTTTTCCATAGTGGCTGTACTAGTTTGCATTCCCATCAAAAGTGTAAGAGGATTCCCTTTTCTCCACACCCTCTCCAGCATCAGCAGATGAATGGATAAGAAAGCTATGGTACATATACACAATGGAGTATTACTTAGCCATTAAAAAGAATACATTTGAATCAGTTCTAATGAGATGGATGAAACTGGATCCGATTATACAGAGTGAAGTAAGCCAGAAAGAAAAACACCAATACAGTATACTAACACATATATATGTAATTTAGAAAGATGGTAATGATAACCCTGTATGTGAGACAGCAAAAGAGACACAGATGTATAGAATGGACTTTTGGACTCTGAGGGAGAGGGAGAGGGTGGGATGATGTGGGAGAATGGCATTGAAACATGCATACTATCATGTAAGAAACCAATCACCAGTCTATGTTCAATACAGGATACAGGATGCTTGGGGCTGGTGCATGGGGATGATCCACGAGATGATATGGGGTGGGAGGTGGGAGGTAGGAGGGGGGTTCAGGATTGGGAACTCATGTACACCCATGGTGGATTCATGTCAATGTATGGCAAAACCAATACAGTATTGTAAAGTAAAATAAAGTAAAAAAAAAAAAAAAAAAAAAGAATACACAGAAGAACTGTACGAAAAAGATCTTCATGACCTAGATCATCACGATGGTGTGATCACTCACCTAGAGCCAGACATGCTGGAATGTGAAGTCAAGTGGGCCTTAGAAAGCATCACTATGAACAAAGCTAGTGGAGGTCATGGAATTCCAGTTGAGCTATTTCAAATACTGAAAAATGATGCTGTGAAAGTGCTGAAGTCAATATGCCAGGAAATTTGGAAAACTCAGCAGTGGCCAGAGGACTGGAAAAGGTCAGTTTTCATTCCAATCCCAAAGAAAAGCAGTGCAAAGGAATGCTCAAACTACCACACAATGGCACTCATCTCACATGCTAGTAAAGTAATGCTCAAAATTCTCCAAGCCAGGCTTCAGCAATATGTGAACTGTGAACTTCCAGATGTTCAAGTTGGTTTTAGAAAAGGCAGAGGAATCAGAGATCAACTTGCCAACATCCGCTGCATCATGGAAAAAGCAAGAGAGTTCCAGAAAAACATCTATTTCTGCTTTATTGTCTATGCCAAAGACTTTGACTATGTGGATCACAATAAACTATGGAAAATTCTGAAAGAGATGGGAATACCAGACCACCTAACCTGCCTCTTGAGAAATCTGTATGCAGGTCAAGAAGCAACAGTTAGAACTGGACATGGAACAACAGACTGGTTCCAAATAGGAAAAGGAGTACCTCAAGGCTGTATATGGTCCCCCTGCTTATTTAACTTATATGCAGAGTACATCATGAGAAACGCTGGGCTGGAGGAAGCACAAGCTGGAAACAAGATTTCAGGGAGAAATATCAATAACCTCAGATATGCAGAAGACATCACCTTTTTGGCAGAAAGTGAAGAAGAACTAAAACACCTCTTGATGAAAATGAAAGAGGAGAGAGAAAAAGTTGGCTTAAAGCTCAACATTCAGAAAACTAAGATCATGGCATATGGTCCCATAACTTCATGGCAAATAGATAGGGAAACAGTGGCTGACTATTTTTCTGGGCTCCAAAATCACTGCAGATGGTGATTGCAGCCATGAAATTAAAAAATGCTTACTCCTTGGAAGGAAAGTTATGACCAACCTAGACAGAATATTAAAAAGCAGAGACATTACTTTGTCAACAAAAGCCCATCTAGTCAAGGCTATGGTTTTTCCAGTGATCATGTATGGATGTGAGAGTTGAACTGAAAAGTGCGCTGAGCACTGAGGAATTGATGCTTTTGAACTGTGGTGTTGGAGAAGACTCTTGAGAGTCCCTTGGACTGCAAAGAAATCCAACCAGTCCATCCTAGAGGAGATCAGTCCTGAGTGTTAATTGGAAGGACTGATGTTGAAGCTGAAGCTCCCATACTTTGGCCACCTGATGCGAAGAGCTGACTCATTTGAAAAGACCTAGATGCTGAGAAAGATTGAGGGCAGCAGGAGAAAGGACGATAGAGGATGAGATGGTCGGATGGCATCACTGACTTGATGGACATGGGTTTGGGTAGACTCTGGGGGTTGGTGATGGACAAGGAGGCCTGGCATGCTGCAGTTCATGGGGTCGCAAAGAGTTGGACATGACTGGGCGACTGAACTGAACTGAACAGAAACCTACAGTTTGCAGAATGCATATATGGTTTCAGAAGATTAGATCAATAGTGAAAAGATGTAATGTTGCGCGTGTGTGTGTGACCCCATGGACTCTATCCCACCAGACTCTTCAGACTGTGGAGTTTCCCAGACAAGAATACAGAGGTGGATTGCCATTTTCTACTCCAGAGTACCTTCCTCATCTAGGGATCCAACCCGTGGCTCCTGCATCTTCCAAACTGGCAGTTGCTATAGTATTCTGGCCTGGAGAATTCCATGGACTGTACAGTCCATGGAGTCTCAAAGTGTTGGACACAACTGAGAGACTTCACTTTCACTAGTGGCTTAGTCATGTTTGACTCTTTGCAACCCTGTGCTTGTAGCCTATCAGCCTCCTCTGTCCATGAGATTTTCCAGGCAAGAATGCTGAGTTGTCATTCCCTATTCCCTTCTGCAGGGGTTCTTCCCAACCTGTTACCATCTGAGCCACCAAGGAAGCCCATGTATGTTATATGCTTAGTATTTAAAAGATCCAGGTAAATTAACATAAAAAGCTATTATGAAGTAAAAATCATAAATGTTGTAAATGCTTCTAAGTAAACCACCAATGAGTTTGTAATGGGAATTTAAAAAAAAAACACTCAATTTTTATAGCAAAAAATTATGCTATTAAAATCTAATTTCTAATATAGTTGGATATTTCTCTCAACATAAATTGAAAAAGTCCTTAATGTAGAGACTATAATATAAAGGACAGGAGCTAATCAGATAAATATAAGAAATAAAATTACTGCAAGAAAAAATACAAAACTAAACCTACTGCTTGGGAAATACATATTTGCTTTCAGAAGATTGGATCAATATTTTAAAAAATGTAATGTGTGTGTGTGCACGCATACACATGTGCTCAGTCCTGTCTTATTTTTTGTGACCCCCATGCACTATCACCCACCAGAATCTTCTGTCTGTGGGATTTTCCAGGCAAGAATACTGGGGTAGATTGCCATTTCCTACTCCAGCGGCTCTTCCTCACCCAGGGATCCAATCTCAGTCTCTTGCATCTTCCACATTGGCAAGTGGATTCTTTACCACTGAGCCAATTGGGAAGCCTCCAAAAGATGTAAACTCTATCTCAATGTCATTTTAAAGTTAATTTATAATCAAAGAATATATTAATGTAATATTTTATTATAAATACAAAAAAAGAATCAAAATATGTTTGGAAGAACAAGTGATTATAAACAAACAAATGAAATTTGCAAGTAAAACTAGTTAATGGGAACTTCCAATAACAATAATCTTAAAATAAGTAGTAGAAAAATAAGATGTCCTGAAGCACAGTGAGGTAGTTGTGAAAATGGCATTTGTGATAAAATTCTCATTTTAAATAATAAAAGGGATGGTTCATACAGGCTCAGTTCAGTTCAGTCGCTCAGTCGTGTCTGACTCTTTGCGACCCCATGAATTGCAGCTCACCAGGCCTCCCTGTCCATCATCATCTCCCGGAGTTCACTCAGACGCACGTCCATCGAGTCCATGATGCCATCCAGCCATCCCATCCTTGGTCGTCCCCTTCTCCTCCTGCCCCCAATCCCTCCCAGCATCAGAGTTTTTTCCAATGAGTCAACTCTTCACATGAGGTGGCCAAAGTACTGGAGCTTCAGCTTTAGCATCATTCCTTCCAAAGAAATCCCAGGGCTGATCTCCTTCAGAATGGACTGGTTGGATCTCCTTGCAGTCCAAGGGACTCTCAAGAGTCTTCTCCAACACCACAGTTCAAAAACATCAATTCTTCGGCACTCAGCCTTCTTCACAGTCCAACTCTCACATCCATACATGACCACAGGAAAAACCATAGCCTTGACTAGGCGGACCTTAGTCGGCAAAGTAATGTCTTTGCTTTTGAATATACTATCTAGGTTAGTCAAAACTTTTCTTCCAAGGAGTAAGCGTTTTTTAATTTCATGGCTGCAGTCACCATCTGCAGTGATTTTGGAGCCCCCCAACATAAAGTCTGACACTGTTTCCACTGTTTCCCCATCTATTTCCCATGAAGTGATGGGACCAGATGCCATGATCTTAGTTTTCTGAATGTTGAGCTTTAAGCCAACTTTTTCGCTCTCCTCTTTCACTTTCCTCAAGAGGCTTTTTAGTTCCTCTTCACTTTCTGCCATAAGGGTGGTGTCATCTGAATATCTGAGGTTATTGATATTTCTCCCAGCAGTCTTGATTCCAGCTTGTGTTTCTTCCAGTCCAGCGTTTCTCATGATGTCCTCTGCATATAAGTTAAATAAGCAGGGTGACAATATACAGCCTTGATATACTCCTTTTCCTATTTGGAACCAGTCTGTTGTTCCATGTCCAGTTCTAACTGTTGCTTCCTGACCTGCATACAGATTTCTCAAGAGGCAGGTTAGGTGGTCTGGGATTCCCATCTCTTTCAGAATTTTCCACAGTTTATTGTGATCCACATAGTCAAAGGCTTTGGCATAGTCAATAAAACAGAAATAGATGTTTTTCTGGAACTCTCTTGCCTTTTCCATGATCCAGTGGATGTTGGCAATTTGATCTCTGGTTCCTCTGCCTTTTCTAAAACCAGCTTGAACATCAGGGAGTTCACGGTTCACATATTGCTGAAGCCTGGCTTGGAGAATTTTGAGGATTACTTCACTGGCATGTGAGATGAGTGCCATTGTGTGGTAGTTTGAGCATTCTTTTGCATTGCCTTTCTTGCTAGACCATTTGATTTTCTATTTAGAAAAGGAGATTCAATAATTAAGTTTATAGCTTAAAGCAAAAGCAAAGAAGAAACTAAATTCTAGTTGCTTAGGGAGTTAACATTATCAACAAAGAATAATACAGTGACTAGCCAGGGAGATCTCTAGTGTTAAAAGATTATTCCCCAGGATAGAGCAGTCCAATAAAAGATAATTTGAGCCATACATGCAAGCTTATATGTAATTTACATTTTTTTCTGTAGTCATTTTTTAAAAAGTAGAAGAAAAAGAGAAGTAGAGTTTAACATTTTAGTTAAGCCAGTATACCTAAAACATTATAATTTCAAAAGTAATTAGTAAGAAACCGTTTTAATAAGTGGGTATTTTATATTGCTTTCTGGTATTCCCTGGTGGCTCAGAGGTTAAAGCGTCTGCTTCCAATGCGGGAGACCCGGGTTCGATCCCTGGGTCGGGAAGATCCTCTGGAGAAGGAAATGGCAATCCACTCCAGTATTCTTGCCTGGAGAATCCCATGGACAGAGAAGCCTAGTAGGTTACAGTCCACAGGGTCGCAAAGAGTTGGACACGACTGAGCGACTTCACCTCGCCAAGTCTTGGAAATCTGGTTAATATTTTACGTTCACACCCCTCTCAGTTTGGACCAGTCACGTTTCTTGAGCTTAAAAGTCCCACGTTCCCACTGTTTTAACAGTGCAGGCCCTGGGAGTGTCCCTTTCCCACTTCTTGTTTTACCTGAGCAGTTTCACTTCCCAAGTGACATGTTCTAGATGAGACGCTATCCTGCCATCTTGATTTAACTTCGTTATCTGCACTTTCAAAGGTTTTCTTTATGTATTTTCAAGGTCCCTCCTCATGTTTTTCCACTGTGGACAAACGTAACTAACAGTTTAGCAAGATTTCAATTGTTCCCTCTCCTTCATCATCATCCTCTCCACACTTCGTCTTATCCCAAGGTTGACAGCAGCTTCTGCTTTTCAATTTTTGCTTAATTTGGGAGCTCAGACAATATCTCTTGCTTCCTTACTTGCTAGCTCTGCTTAAAACAATGGTTAAATAGTTGTTTATTTGTCAGTTTTAAGTGTTTGTTCGGGAGTCCCCCCCCCCCTTTTAAATTGCTGTTTGTGCTGTATTGATGGAAGCCTACCATTCATTTTCTCCCACTATTCTCCTCTATACCATTACAAACTTATATCTAGACACCAGAGTGAACTCTTTAATTATAAAACTTTTACCTTGAAAGTGTTGTACATATCTCTGCAGAATAGGGATCTAACTAACCCTTTATCTGGCATATGATTCCTTTCTTAAGTGGGTCCTTGCCTATTTCTTTCTCTTATCTCTTCAGATGCATTTGTTTCACATGGAGCTATAACGTACCTATATAAATGTGTATTTGGTGCAAAAATGGCATGCTTTTTGATGCCTACAGACTTTTTCTTCTCCATTCAGCCTGTGACATTTCTTCATCCTCCATCCTGGATTGCCTTCTAAAAAATTACAAATGTAATTCTCATTCATGGATCAGGTGAAAAATTGTCTCATATTTGAATTTAACTTTCATCTTACCATAGCAAAAAGGTGCCATTACATTTTACACCCTAATTACAAAAAAGGTAAAAACGGTAAAAGTAAACAAAGTTTTGATATTTTAGTGAACTTAATTTTTTTTATTTGTCTATCAGATCGTAGATCCCTAAAAAGCAGAAACCATATACATTCATATTCTTAAGTTTTAATCTGTAATATGTACTATTAAGAGATAAGTTTCAGATCAAAATTTCTGGTACACAGTGCATTGTATAACTGATTGGTTCAGTGAATGAATAATGTGAAAGGTGGTTCTAAATTTAAAGATTCTTTCTAAAAGTTCCTATTTGTGATTATTTTAATCCTGCGCAGCCTTTCTTTGTTGTTGCTAGTATTCCCTGAGGGAGGAATAACTTACAATGCTGTGTGTGTGTGTGTGTGTGTGTGTGTGTGTGTGAGCGCGTGCTTGCACATGCACATGTGCTCAGTCATGTCTGACTTTTTGTGCCCACGTGGACTGTAGCCCTCCAGGCTCCTCTGTCCATGAAATTTCCCAAGCAAGAATACTGGAGTGGGCTACCATTTTCTCCTCCAGGGGATCTTCCCAACCCAGGGGTCTAATTCTCTTGAGTCTCTGTGAGTCTCCTGAATTAGCAGGAAAATTCTTTACCACTGTGCCACCTGGGAAGCCTTATAATGATGTTTAGTTTTGTACTATTGGTGTGCTGGTAAATTTTAAAGCTGAGTGCTAACTGCAATAAATTATATCAACTGAGAAAAATATACATATATTTGACATACAATATTAGGTTGCTTTTAGATGTACTGTATAGTGATTTGACATTTATATATATTCTGAAATGATTACTTCCATAAGTCCCCATACAATGTTACTACAATATAATTGACCATATTTCTTATGCTACATATTTCATCTCCAATGTCTTATTTATTTTATAATATGTTTGTACTTCTTAAACCCCTTTACCTATTTTACCTACCCTACCACCCTCTCTTCTGGTAACTATGCATTTTTTTTAAACTGAACTTATGAGTCTTTTAATTTTTTGTTGGTTGGTTTTTAGATTCCACATATAAGTGAGATCATATGGTATCTGTTTTTCTCCATCTGACATATTTTACTTAACATAATATCATCTAGAATTTAGATCCAACTATATTGTCACAAAAGGCAAGATATCCTTATGGAAAAAATATATCCATATATCTCACATCTTCTCTTTATTCATTCATCTATACATGAAACTTTAGGTTGCTTCCATACCTTGGCTATTGTAAATAATACTGCAATGAACTTCAAATTAATGTTTTTATTGTCTTTGGGTAAATACCCAGAAGTGGAAATGCTAGATTTTATGGTTCTGTTTTTAACTTTTTGAAGAACCTCTGTACTGTTTTCCATAGTGGCTGCACCAATCTACAATCCCACCAACAGTGCATGAGGCTTTCCTTTTCTCCATATCCTCACCAAAACTTGTTATTTGTTGTGTTTTTGATTGTAACCATTCTGGCAGGTGGGAGGTAGTATCTCATTGTGTATTTGATTTGCATTTCCTGACTATTAGTGATGCTGAGCATTTTTTCATGTGCTTGTTGACCTTCTATATGTCTTCTTTGGAAAAGTGTCTATTCAGGTCCTGTGCCCATTTTTAAAAATTGAGTTGTTTAATTATTTTTTAAATTTTGAGTTCTTTATATATATAGAGGACCCTTTTAGAATATAATTAAACCCTTTTAGAATATAATTGACCCTTGAATGATGAAAGGTTTAGGGTCCATGATCGTCTGTGTGGTAAAATATCTGTGTACAACTTAACAGTTGACCCTCTGCATTTCTGGTTACACATTCTCTGATTCAACCAATGCCAGATTGTGTAGTACTGTAATGCAAATTTTGGAGAAGGCAATGGCACCTCACTCCAGTACTCTTGCCTGGAAAATCCCATGGACAGAGGAGCCTGGTAGGCTGCAGTCCATGGGGTCACTAAGAGTCGGACATGACTGAGCAACTTCACTTTCACTTTTCACTTTCATGCATTGGAGAAAGAAATGGCAACCCACTCCAGTGTTCTTTCCTGGAGAATCCCAGGGGTGGCGGAGCCTGGTGGGCTGCCGTCTATGGGGTTGCACAGAGTCGGACATGACTGAAGCGACTTAGCAGCAGCAGTAGTGCAAATTTAGTGAAAAAGTCCACGTGTAAGTGGACTCACACAGTTTAAATGCTTGTTTTTCAATGGTTAACTGTATATCATTTGCAGATATCTTCTCCCATTCAGTAGGCTGTTGCTACTTTCCTTCACTCTACAGAAGGTTTTTAGTTTGATGTAGTCCCATTTATTTTTTCCCCTTGGCAGAAAGGACATATTCAAAAAATATTGCTAAGACTGATGTCAAAGAGCATATTGGCTATGTTTTCCTCTAGAAGTTTTATGGTTTCAGGTCTTACATCAAGTCTTTAGTCCATTTTAAGTTTATGTTTGTATGATGTGAAATGGTAGTCCAGTGATTCTTTTAGTAGTTGTCTAGCTTCCCCAATACCATCTATTGAAGAGGATGTCTTTTCCCCATTGTACTGCATATTTTGCCTTCTTTGTCATAGATAAATATTTCATATAAGTGTAAATTCACTTCTGAGCTCTCTATTCTGTTCCATTTAGCTATCTGTCTGATTCTGTGGGAGCATCATGCTTTTTTGATTACTTTAGCTTTGTCATAGCATTTAAAATCAGGGAGTGTGGTACCTCTTGTTTTTCTTTCTCAAGGTTGCTTAGATTTATATATTCCTTGTATTAGAGTAAATTTGAAATCATCATAGCTAAAAGTCAACACTATATGAGTGATAACCATTTTTGTTCTAAATTTAAGCATCATCATTCAATCCTTTTAATAGTATTCATTGGTCATTTTGTTGGCAACATATGATGTTTCCACTGGTAGAGCTCACCTAAGACACACTGTATTTAATTTAAAATGATGACTTAAACATCTATTTCAAATATTAACTTATATGCTCTTCTTTTAAAAAGCTCCTAAACTCCCCAACACAAATGGTAAAAAGATGGGATATGAGTAACTTTCTCAAGAAATTTACTCCATTGAGTTTTATACAACAGAGCTAATATATTCAAATTTTTAAATAAAATATTTTTGGTAGAAAACCACAATAACTGGAATATTGGGTTATTATTAGCTATTAGTTTATGAATTTTTTAAAGTAAATGGTGGATATATACTATTTCCTGTAATGGAAAACCCTTCTCCACTTTGAGGATACTAAGGTAAAAGACAGGCCAGCAGCAACAATATTTTAAGAAACACAACATTTATGTATTTTTTAAAATAAAATTTATCCATGCCAAATAATTTTCTCAATTTTTAGACTCTGTAATATTTATATGATGATTACATAGAGCTTGATAAATATAAAGGCATATATTTCTTTAAAAGAAAATTTTAAGCATTAAAATTAATGAAAAAATATTTTGTTAAATCATTTAAATACATATTATGGCTATAAAATGCATGAGATAAGTTAACATACTTAAAAGGAGCTTTACTTATTAGTTATAAGGAAGGATTGAGTGTGGTAACATCTCAGTTATACTTACAAAAACTGTTATGATCTTGATTTGAAGACTTCTGTACTCTAGAGTGTTAGATTGTCTTGTTTCATCAGAAAATTCTAATAATACAATAATTTAATGAGTATATATTTTATAATATTTTAAATTCATTTTTACATTCCTCATCTCTTATAAACAACTTTACCGGATAGTCTATTATCTCCTACACTAAGATCACAGTTTAATACATGCCTCTTCATAATAGAAATGTTTTCATCAATTTGCGTTACATCTAAGTAGTATTATTTTTTGAAACAGCAAAAATCTAAACCTGATGTACTAATCACAAAGACATTTAGTTTCACCAGGAAATTAAAATATATGAGGCAAAATAATAGCAGGAAGTAGATTGTAGAGTAATGCCCCACTAAAGGAATTCAAATATTGTTTTGTTATTTTTGTAGCTATTATTTAATATTAGTCTTTAAAAAGAGAGAATTAGGGGAAAAAACACACAACAAATTTCTGCTATCCAGTTTACTACATTACCATCTATAATACTTTCCCTAGAAAGATTCTTTTACAGATTTTAATAGCATGAATTTAGTTTAAAATGATAATATGCTTGCTTTTAACTTAAAAATTCTAACATGAATTCTAAATTAATTCTAATATGATTAATCTAACACTTATTCAAATTTGAATAAATTAAAATTAATTTAGGTTTACATAGAGCATCAAAGCCATGATGATCATTAACTTTCCAAATTATTGTTTACTATTTATCTTTTCTTGCATTTGTCATTCCATTGTTATCAGTATTTACCCAATCTCTTATTGATTGTCAGGTAAGTATTTGTTACTATGAGAATGAGATGGTTGGATAGCATCACCAAGCCAAACAAATATGATTATAATTAAATTTTATAAGTCAAATTAATAGCAAAATGATATGCAATTAAAAATAATAATGTGTTAAATATACAAAGTAAGCCATTATAATTCAACTTTTAGTTTCAGTGTCAACATATAAAGAGCTTGGAAGTCATTAATGAATCTAACTTAAAATCAATAACTTTCATTGAATCTATTAGAGAACTGAGTTTGCAGAACAAACCACCACCTGCAAATCTGGAGAAACAGATAAATCTAGAGAAGAAAAGCCAAGATATGCATACCTGGAACAGAAGTTTCTGGGGTCATAACCTGATGGAAAGTTATAAGGGTAATTTGGATTAATTGCTGGAAGCTGAGTATGGTTCAGCACAATGCTAAGAGGGACATTTTTGGCTCCTCTCACTTCCACTTTTGTGAATTTTACTTTAGAAATACCAACAAGTTCTCATGGTGGAAATCAGAAAGAATAAGCACATAGGTCTGACAGAAGATGGGGGAGAGAAGTCATTGTGAAATATGCCCAGAATTTTCTCTGTAACAAAGGATTACTCTCCAGGTGAAAAGCCTTTGTTGTTGTTGTTGTTCAGTTGCTAAATTGTGTCTGATTCTTTGCGATCCCAGAGACTGTATCACTCCTTTACCAGAGTTATTTCACTCAGTGTAAGGGCATTTTACTTATTCTAACTCCCACTAGAATAACACACAGCAACTTCTTGTCTTGTGGAAGGGGTGGCAAGACAGCTATACCATTAAGGAAAAACACTTGTTCACAACCAGAGCCAGAGAGCCAATACAAGATGAATGTTTAATCAAAAGATTATAAAATACATTCCCTATTTCTCTCATACCTTACCATTACACCAACAGGGCTCCAATATTACTACATATAATAACACAACAGTGAATCATAGCTGAAACTGTTGAAATTGCAGCTGAAACTGCAAGTCACAGACTCTTTCTGAGAAGAAGTACTAAGGAACAAAGTGAAAGGGGAGACAGAAACAAGAGAGACAGAGGAATCTGAAGCCTCTAGCGCCTATAGCTCCAGCAAGCATTAAACTCAGCTCAACTGGCAGATTTCCACTGACGGTTCTCACTAAACAATATTTACCTCAGTGTCTATTACATAATATAATACATCTGTGTGCATGCTAAATCACTTCAGTCATGATCAACTCTTTGCACCCTGTGGACTGTAGCCCACCAGGCTCCTCTGTCCATGAGAAAGAATACTAGGGTGTGTTGCCACGCCCTCCTCCAGGGTATCTTCCTGACCCAGGGATCAAAACAGCATCTCTTATGTCTCCTGCACTGGCAGGCAGGTTCTTTACCACGAGCACCACCTGGGAAGTCCTATTATATGTCTATGTTAGCAAAAAATTAAAAGGCATGCCAAAGAGAGGGAAAAAGAGAGAGAGAGACACTATATTAGAATTTCCTAAGAATTTAAAATATGGATGATTAATATGTTAAATACGCTAATGGAAAAAAATACACAACACCAAGGACATATTAATAATATAAGCAGAGAAAAAGAAATTTAATAAAGTACCAAAGGGAAATGGTTGGGGGAAAAAATAGCAGAAAGGAAAAATGTCATTGATAAGTTTATTATTAGATTATATCCAGTTGAAAAGGAAATCAAGGAATCCATGTGCTTAAACTTAGTTCATTAGAAATTTCCCAAACTGAAAATCAAAGAAGAAAAAAGAATGAGAACAACAACACAACAGAAGATCCAAGAACTGGTAATATGGGCTGAACTGTGCACCCCCAAAATTCATGTTGACATCCTAACCACAAGTATCTCAGAATGTGGCTGTGTTTGGAGATAGGGACTCTAAAGAGGTAATGAAATTAAAATGAGAGTCATTAGGGTGGGGCCTGATAAAATATGACTGATGTCCTTATAAGACAGAAAGATTAAGACACAGATACACAGAGTGAAGACTGGCAAAAAACACCACCTACTAGCCAAGGAGCGACTCTTCAGAAGAAACTAATACCGCAATCACCTTGATTTCGGACTTCTAGCCTCCAGCATTGTGAGAAAATAAATTTCTATTCTTTAAGCCACTTAGCTTGTTGCATTTTATTCTGGCAGCCCTATCAAATTATTGGGCTTCCCAGGTGGCATAGTGGCAAAGAATCCACCTGCCAGTGCAGGAGAATCAAGAGACACAGGTTTGATCCCTGGATTGGGAAGCTCCTCTGGAGGAGGAAATGGCAACCCACTCCAGTATTCTTGCCTGGAAAATCCCATGGATAAAGGAGCCTAGCAGACTGCTGTCTGTAAGGTTGCAAAGAGTTAGACAGGACTAAGTGACTGAGCACTAACCATGAAACAATTTCAAATGCTTCAACACAGAGATAATCAGAATAACAGAAAAAGAAAGAACAAAAGCTTATTTGAAGTATCCATGGGAAAGAACTCAGCAAAATCCATGATGAACACCAAGCTACAGATCGAAGAAGCTTGTGCTGTGCTTAGTGACTCAGTCGTGTCCGACTCTTTACAACCCCATGGGCTGTAGCCTCAGGCTCCTCTGTCCATGAGATTCTCCAGGTGAGAATACTGGAGTCGGTTGCCATGCCCGTCTCTGTCTAAGAAGCTTAGAAAGCAACAAATAGAATAAACATAAAAACATTTTACATCTTAGACATATCATACATCTAGTCAAGTTGTTGTAATTAACATTGATAGAATTTTCCCTCCAAACACATATTACTGGGATTAGACTAAGGCTATGTGTTTTTGGGAAAAAACCACAGTGCCATTGGTTGTGGGTTGCCCTTTCCTTCTCCAGAGGATCTTTGACCCAGGAATTGAATCTGCATCTCCCGCATTGGCAGGGGTATTCTTTACCACTGAGCCACCAGAGAAGCCCGTTTCAAAGGTGACAGAGTGTCTATTCCTGATATGAATACTCTAAGGAGGCCAGTCACACCCACCCTACATGTTACATAAGAGAAATGAATGTAACTCTTTCTTATTTATTCTAAGTTAGGACTTAAACTTCTTTTTGTTCAGTTTTCATTCTAATATAGTAATGTATCCTATATACTACTTTACCTCGAATGTATCTTCCAATTAAACATTTAACTATTCTAATGTATTTTATAGAAATGGGCATAAAATTTGTAACTTACAGAAAGAAATTCTTTATTCAGTAACTTAGCAGGAACTAAACTGTATTTTATATAGAATGAAAATGTTATACCCCTTTTATGTCCTCACTGCTTTGCTGTGATTGTTTTGATGACACTTTTTCTAAATTTCACTTATAAATATGCTAAGTAATCAAAATGACCTTTAGTTTCCCCATGCTGTTGTAACAGTATGTAAAACATAGTGATCATTTTGGCGCATAAGCTTGTTTTGCTCTATGAGTGAGTGAGTGTCGCTCAGTCATGTTTGACTCTTTGCGACCCCATGAACTGTGTAGCCCACCAGTGTCCTCCATCCATGGGATTTTCCAGGCAAGAATACTGGAGTGGGTTACCATTTCCTTCTCCAGGAGATCTTCCCGGCACAGGGATTGAACCTAAGTCTCCTGCATTGTAGGCAGATGCTTTACCATCTGAGCCACCAGGGAAGTCTGGCTATACATTGCTATAATTTTTGTATTTGTGTCTGTTTCATGAACATCATCCTATCATTTGAAAACTTAACATAACTTGGCCATTGTCCTGGAGAAGGCAATGGCACCCCACTCCAGTACTCCTGCCTGGAAAATCCCATGGACAGAGGAGCCTGGAAGGCTTCAGACCATGGGGTCGCTGAGGGTCAGACACGACTGAGCGACTTCATTTTCACCTTTCACTTTCCTGCACTGGAGAAGAAAGAACACTCCAGTGTTCTTGCCTGGAGAATCCCAGGGATGGGGGATCCTGGTGGGCTGCCATCTATGGGGTCGCACAGAGTTGGACATGTCTGAAGTGACTTAGCAGCAGCAGCAGCAGCCATTGTCCTTTTTATAGAAATGTGTTTCTCTTAGTTAAGGTGATTACAGAAAGGAAGTTAGGATGCTCAGAAGTGTCTGAATTAAGTTTTTTTTATCCAGAATAACAGAGCACACTGAGTAATTAGAGAACATGAGGTTTTATGAGGTTTTAAGCCTCTGTAACATATGGTTTGATCAAATATGATTTATATTTATGAAAATAGAACTCCACAGCACTATTACTCATCTACTTTTGCTTATAAAGAGCCAAAAATTTTGGAAGCATTTTCTAATCTTTGGAAATACCTGAAACATTATATGATGCCTAATTTATTATTAGATCTGACTGGTCTCATTGTCTTAGTGTGTTTGATTGCATGCATGCATCTACCTAAAACTGAACAATTTGTTGCTGTTCAGTTGATTATGTTATTGATCCACACGTTCATTTATTCAGCAACAACTACCAAAAACTGACCATGTGCCTGTCATATCACTAGGTTCTGGAAATGATAATAAAAAATGCAGACAGTTCACTAGATATAGGCAATACTCATTTTTTATAGAAGCATAGTTTATTTACAATATTGTGTTAGTTTCAGGTGTACAGCAAAGTGACTCAGCTACATGTATATATCTGTATGTATATATTCTTCTTTCTTTTCCATAATAATGTATATAAGATGTTGAATATAGTTCCCTGGAAGGACTGTGGATCCAAAGAAAAAAGCCATGTGGATTCATGTCAATGTATGGCAAAACCAATACAGAATTGTAAAGTAAAATAAAATAAAAAAAAAAAAGAAATGAAACAGGTACCCATTATCCTCAGACTACCTACCTATCCCTTCAGTATTATGTGAGATGAAATAGAAATCTTATATCAGCTGTTGTAAGTTTTAGTCCCTTCACCATAGACAGATGCCAAAGTTACATACAGGCATTTTCAGAAGGCCACTTGAGCCATTTGATTATGTTATTTCAATACCCACAGAGCTGATTTTTCTTTTTCCTGATGTTTAATTTCTAGATTTATAATTTAAAGCTGAATAGGTCTACTCAGTTCACTTCAGTTGCTCAGTCGTGTCCGACTCTTTGTAGCCCCATGGACTGCAGCACTACAGGCCTCCCTGTCCATCACCAACTCCCAGAGTTTACTCAAACTCATGTCCATTGAGCCGGTGATGCCAACCAACCATCTCGTCCTCTGCCGTCCCCTTCTCCTCCCACTTTCAATCTTTCCCAGCATCAGGGTCTTTTCTAATGAGTCAGTTCTTTGCATCAGATGGCCAAAGTATTGGAGTTTCAGCTTCAGCATCAGTGCTCCCAATGAATATTCAGGACTGATTTCCTTTAAGATGGACTGGTTGGATCTCCAAGGGACTCTCTAAGAGGGACTACTCTCTAATAAGTCTACTGCTGCTGCTGCTGCTGCTAAGTCGCTTTAGTCGTGTCTGACTCTGTGCAACCCCATAGACGGCAGCCCACCAGGCTCCCCTGTCCCTACGTCTACTAGATCTATGTTATTTATTTAAGTGATCTTAAACTAACTTTAATATGGATTAACATATGTTTATTGTATCCCACTTTGTAAATCATGTTTCCCTGATAATTTAATTTCATTTAGTGAATCATTAATTTCATTAATTAATGTTGGTGTCAGTTATGTCAAATTGCTGATACATATAAAATTTGCATACTGTTTCCACTTCAGCTGATGAATTACTCTCATTATCATCAATATCAGAAAGTATACTGATTACATAGTTTATTGTAGGCAGTTGGAAATAATCTGGGTAATGAGAGATGATAGAAGGCATTGTCATCCCCTCTGAAGATAATGACATTTAAATTATGTGATAGGAAATATACATTCTTGTGGGCTGGCTTGTGTGCTGAGTCACTTCAGTTCAGTTCAGTTCTGTTCAGTTGCTCAGTCGTGTCCGACTCTTTGTGACCCCATGAATCGCAGCACACCAGGCCTCCCTGTCCATCACCAACTCCTGGAGTTCACTCAGACTCACGTCCATCGAGTCAGTGATGCCATCCAGCCATCTCATCCTCTGTCATCCCCTTCTCCTCCTGCCCCCAATCCCTCCTAGCCTCAGAGTCTTTTCCAGTGAGTCAAGTCTTCACATGAGGTGGCCAAAGTACTGGAGTTTCAGCTTTAGCATCATTCCTTCCAAAGGTCAGTTTTCATTCCAACCCAAAGAAAGGTGCTGCCAAAGAATGCTCAAACTACCACACAATTGCACTCATCTCACATGCTAGTAAAGTAATGCTCAAAATTCTCCAAGCCAGGCTTCAGCAATATGTGAACCATGAACTTCCTGATGTTCAAACTGGTTTTAGAAAAGGCAGAGGAACCAGAGATCAAATTGCCAACATCTGCTGGATCATGGAAAAAGCAAGAGAGTTCCAGAAAAACATCTATTTCTGCTTTATTGACTATGCCAAAGCCTTTGACTGTGTAGATCACAATAAACTGTGGAAAATTCTGAAAGAGATGGGAATCCCAGACCACCTGACCTGCCTCTTGAGTCACTTCAGTCATATCCAAATCTGAGGTCCTATAGACCATTCTCCAGGCAAGAATACTGGAGTGGGTTGCCATGCCCTCCTTCAGGGGATCTTCCCAAATCAGGGATAGAAGCCAAGTCTCCTATGTCTACCTGCTTTGGCAGGTGAGTTCTTTACCACTAGTGCCACCAGTGTACATTCTTATCTGCTCACAAAGATGGACAGAGGAATGGATATATAAATTATAGGTAGAATACTATATAAAAAGTACATGAGACGGAGGAAATTTTCAATGTAGTAGCTTAATTTTTAACAGGAAGACCTCCTCTTTTAACAGAAACCCATGTAAGCAATAGAGATTAAAATGGTCCTTGTACTCTGGGTGAAATCAGGTTGAAGTATCAAGTGAAAAGCTAAGCCTTGATCATTCAACAATACAATTGATCTCTTTTGAGGCACTTGCTTGATTTTCATGGACTCCTAAGAACACAAACATTTATTAAAACCCCACTATTTTAATAATAAATTGTAGCCAGGGACTCTAATTGTTTGTGTGTGTGTGTGCGTGCACATGCACGTGCTAAGCATTTTGTTTTAGTGAGGAAGCGCTTAACTCCCCTAGGAACTGCGTTTCTCCCATATAAAGTTAAGTCTGCTTTTTTAAGCTCTTTTTCAACTTAAAATTTTTTATGACTTCATATGCAAATGATTCAAATAATATAGCTCTATTTGAGTAAAAATGGTTGGAAAATGTTGGTGATAATGGCTCGTGTCTGAGCCTTGAAATATGGCTAGAACCCTAATAAATTAAGAGGGTTTGAGAGGACTTTTCAGATAATTTAGGAATGCAAGTATATGTGCTGGCAACAAGATACATAGGTGTTTATCAATGCTTGAAAGCTTAATTTTCACCTTTGATTGAAACACTTTGATTTTGAAAGGGTAAACAATTTTTTAAAACATTGCTGAACACAATGATATACTCAGTTGTTCAGATCGATTTTAAAATTAATGCCGCTTTTCACTGGCAAGAGTTCGTATGCACAATTAGATATATTTGCCCTTTGTCATAACAAAGCCACAATTGAGTTGCCAATACAGCAGCTGTTAAAATCATAATGTCTATTGTCCCATGATGACTGAAGGGTGAGATGGAATAGAAAGAAAATCCAATTCAGAAGATTAGCTCACTTTCTACAATAGATTGAATTCCTGAAAATTTATGTTAGTCCTGTTGAATACAGAGATTATAGAAAAGTATACCTAAAATTTAGAGATATGTTGCCTTTCAAAAAGGTGAATCACTAAAATCAACACATAAGAGATTTACCTGCCTATTCATAAATGTTAATTCTTTTTGAGAAAGCCTTCAAAATAGATCAACGGAAAAGAAACCAATAATTTTTTCAGTCACATGGCCATTTACAATGGAAGCATATCTCAACAAAAGTTACCTACATGGATTTCTAGAGAAACGGGATCCAAGATTCATAATTCAACTCTAGTTTTCCAGTACCATCCTGAAGCATCCATGCCCTGATCAGGCTATATCCTCTTTTAAATATTTGTTTTCTCTGTTAACACTTTTGAAACTCCTAATAGCATTAATACGGAAGTATTATTTTATTTTCTTGTTGTTTCCAAAACTAGTAATTTTTTATAGCTATTGACTGAAAGTCCGTGTTTCATCAAATTCATCTGTTGAAATCCAGTTCACAAAGTAATGATATTAGAAAGTATAGCCTTTGGGAAGTGATTAGGTCTTGAGGGTTGAGCCCTCATGAATGGGATGCCTACCCTTTTAAAAGAGGCTCCTCAGGGTTCCTTCACCCCTGCTATCAGGTGACCATATGGGGAGAAGACAGTCTTCTGTGCACTGGTATGCATACTCTCATAAGACTGAACTGCCTGTATCTTGGGTTTCACAGCCTCCAGATTGGTAAGAAATAAATGTTTCTTATTTAAGCCATGTAGTCTGCGATATTTTTGTTGTAACAGTCAGAACAGACTAAGACTTTTATAAAATTGGTAAAACTCCTTAAAATCACTGGTGTATTAAAAATCATAAATTTAGCTTCTGATGTCCTGAGTACTTTAGTCCCTTTTGTTTATTAACAGACATTTTAAAAGAACTGAATACCAGGCATAATTCTAAGTTTTATACTTATATCAACCCACTTCATCACAGAGAGACTTAGAGAAGTCTATTTTTATCACTAGTTTACAGATTGAATAATCCAAGACTCAGAAAGGTGAAATAATTTGCCCAAGTTCTCACAACTGGTAGCAATATTTTACAAGTGGGATTTAGACAGAAAAAAATTTAGTTTCAGACTCTATGCTCTTAGTTCAGTTCAGTTCAGTCGCTCAGTCATGTCCAACTCTTTGCGACCCCATAAATCAGCACACCAGCCCTCCCTGTTCATCACCATCTCCCGGAGTTCACTCAGACGCACGTCCATCGAGTCCGTGATGCCATCCAGCCATCTCATTTTCTTCGTCCCCTTATCCTCCTGCCCCCAATCCCTCCCAGCATCAGAGTCTTTTCCCATGAGTCAACACTTCGCATGAGGTGGCCAAAGTACTGCAGCTTCAGCTTTAGCATCATTCTTTCCAAAGAAATCCCAGGGTCGATCTCCTTCAGAATGGACTGGTTGGATCTCCTTGCAGTCCAAGGGACTCTCAAGAGTCTTCTCCAACACCACAGTTCAAAAGCATTAATTCTTCAGCTCTCAGCTTTCTTCACAGTCCAACTCTCACAACCATACATGACCACAGGAAAAACCATAGCCTTGACTAGACGGACCTTAGTCAGCAAAGTAATGTCTCTGCTTTTGAATATACTATCTAGGTTGGTCATAACTGTTCTTCCAAGGAGTAAGCGTCTTTTAATTTCATGGCTGCAGTCACCATCTGCAGTGACTTTGGAGCCCCCCAGAATAAAGTCTGACACTGTTTCCACTGTTTCCCCATCTATTACCCATGAAGTGATGGGACCAGATGCCATGGTCTTCGTTTTCTTAATGTTGAGCTTTAAGCCAACTTTTTGCTCTCCTCTTTCACTTTCATCAAGAGGCTTTTTAGTTCCTCTTCATTTTCTGCCATAAGGGTGGTGTCATCTGCATATCTGAGGTTATTGATATTTCTCCCGGCAATCTTGATTCCAGCTTGTTCTTCTTCCATCCCAGCTTTTCTCATGATGTACTCTGCATATAAGTTATATAAGCAGGGTGACAATGTAAATCAGATTGATTATATTCTATGCAGTCAAAGATGGAGAAGCTCTATACAGTCAACAAAAACAAGACCAGGAGCTGACTGTGGCTCAGATCATGAACTCCTTATTACCAAATTCAGACTCAAATTGAAGAAAGTAAGGAAAACCGCTAGACCATTCAGGTATGACCTAAATCAAATGCCTTATGATTATACAGTGGAAGTGAGAAATAGATTTAAGGGCCTAGATCTGATAGATAGAGTGCCTGATGAACTATGGAATCAGGTTCGTGACATTGTACAGGAGACAAGGATCAAGACCATCCCCATGGAAAACAAATGCAAAAAGCAAATGGCTGTCTGGGGAGGCCTTACAAATAGCTGTGAAAAGAAGAGAGGCGAAAAGCAAAGGAGAAAACGAAAGATATAAGCATCTGAATGCAGAGTTCCAAAGAATAGCAAGAAGAGATAAGAAAGCTTTCTTCAGTGATCAATGCAAAGAAATAGAGGAAAACAACAGAATGGGAAAGACTAGAGATCTCTTCAAGAAAATTAGAGATACCAAGGGAACATTTCATGCAAAGATGGGCTCGATAAAGGACAGAAATGGTCTGGACCTAACAGAAGCAGAAGATATTAAGAAGAGGTGGCAAGAATACATGGAAGAACTGTACAAAAAAGATCTTCACGACCCAGATAATCATGATGATGTGATCACTCATCTAGAGCCAGACATCTTGGAATGTGAAGTCAAGTGGGCTTTAGAAAGCATCACTACGAACAAAGCTAGTGGAGGTGATGGAATTCCAGTTGAGCTCTTTCAAATCCTGAAAGATGATGCTGTGAAAGTGCTGCACTCAATATGCCAGCAAATTTGGAAAACTCAGCAGTGGCCACAGGACTGGAAAAGGTCAGTTTCCATTCCAATCCCAAAGAAAGGCAATGCCAAAGAATGCTCAAACTACCACACAATTGCACTCATCTCACATGCTAGTAAACTAATGCTCAAAATTCTCCAAGCCAGGCTTCAGAAATATGTGAACCGTGAACTACCCGATGTTCAGGCTGGTTTTAGAAAAGGCAGAGGAACCAGAGATCAAATTGCCAACATCCGCTGGATCATGGAAAAAGCGAGAGAGTTCCAGAAAAACATCTATTTCTGCTTTATTGACTATGCCAAAGCCTTTGACTGTGTGGATCACAATCAACTGTGGAAAATTCTGAAAGAGATGGGAATACCAGACCACCTGACCTGCCTCTTGAGAAATCTGTATGCAGGTCAGGAAGCAACAGTTAGAACTGGACATGGAACAATAGACTGGTTCCAAATAGGAAAAGGAGTACGTCAAGGCTGTATATTGTCACCCTATGGTCTTAAGGACTATACTTTTGGTCACTTTTAAAAATTGCAAGATGTTATATCATATGAACAGCTTTTTAGTATCTTAAGATTCATTGTCTCTATTAACTGCAAGATAACCTTGGAGACTATAAGTGACTCAGGCCTTTAGGTTCATAACAATAATTTTAGCAACTATATTAATAATTATCCATTCACTTCAATTACTTCATTCATTGTGCTTATGTTTTTTTAAATGATAATTGAGTGTTTACACATGATAGTATGAAAAGCCTGCAAATTAATTTTGCTTTAGTTATATGCAAATTACTGCATACTTAATATTATAATCAAATTAAATTTTCAGATACTAACCATATCCCATGGGTCCTTAATTCTTAATTTCTTTCTTTCCTAGGTCTTTTTGACTCAGTCAGTATCATTTATTTCATGGCTTTTACTTGTTTATTTGCATTCAAAGCACAATTCAGGTTCCTATGAAGTTAGTCACCATTTTATTTTTCTGTTGCCTGTGTAACAAATTACCACAAATTGTGTAGCTTGAAACAATTTAAAATTTTTTTTCTCACATTTCTGGAGGCCAGATGTAGGAAGTCAGTATAATGGGTTAAAATCAAGTTGCCAGTAGGGCTGCCCTCCCTGCCAAGGCTCGTGGTGATAATCCATTCCTTGTCTCTTTGAGCTTGGTGGCTGCATTTTAGCTCCTGGAAACATCTCTCCTTTCTCTGCCTCTGACTTCACATTGTCTTTTCTGCTGTGCTCTGCTGAAGTCAGGTCTTCTTCTGAACCCACCCTAAGAAGAAGGCTCATGATTCTATTTAGGGCTTCCCAGGTGGCTCAGTGGTAAAGAATCTGCCTGCCTAGGCAGGGAAGCCAAGAGACATGTGTTTGATCCCTGGGTCAGGAAGATCCCCTGAAGAGGGAGATGGCAACCCACTCCAGTATTCTTGCCTGGAAAGTTCTATGGACAGAGGAGCCTGGTGGGCTACAGTCCATGAGTTCTCAAACAGTCAGACAATGAAAGACTGAGGAGGCATACTAGCATGTCAAGGCTAGGATAATCTCATCATCTCAAAAAGCTTAATGTAATCACATCTTTGAAATCCCATTTTCAAAGTAGGATAACATTTAAAGGAATTAGGACTTGACATTTTTGTAAGCTAATATTTAACCTACTATAATAATGAAGAGGAGTTGCTAGAAAATTAATCCATGTTTTCTTGAAAATTGAAAAGAGGATTTATGAACATAGGCCTAATGTCTAAGTATATCTTGAATGTTTCAATCACTCAGTTGTCTCCAACTTTCTTTCAATCCCATGGCCCATAGCCCACCAGGCTCCTCTAGCCAGTCATGAATACTTGAGGGGGTTGCTATTTCCTTCTCCAGGGGATCTTGCTGAACCAGGGATCAAACCCATGTATCTTGCATCTCCTGCCTTGGCAGGCAGGTTCTTTACTGCTTAGCCACTGGGAAAGCCCCAAGTACCACTTTACCCAAAATTAAAGTTCAAATAAGATCAGGATTATGGTTTTCTAGGCTGACTTCTAAATGCCTAGAGAGATAAAATACATGTGTAAATATCAATGTCTTTTATTTTTAAGCATTAGTTCTTAATTATCAAGTTATTCATTTATTAATTTTTTGTTTTGGTAAAATACATATATTGTATTTACTCTCTGAACTATTTTAAGTGTACAGTACAAAAGTGTTAAGTCTTTCACATTGTTGTGCAAGGGATATGTGGAAATTTTCACCTTGCAAAACTAAAACTCTTTACTTATTAAACATTAATTCCACCTCCCCCAACAGCGTATTTTGTTTCTATGATTTCACTACATTAGATTCTTCATATGAGTGGAATTATGCAGTATCTGTCTTTTTGTGACTGACATATCATTTAACATAATGACCATGGCTACCTGATCAAAAATAGTATATAACATCAACAGGATAGGCAATCTGGCAGTAAAAGCAAAATTGGCAAAAAGGATAAGGGATTTAGTGTTAAGCATACTTAAGTTAGACTTTGAGGAAACTTTTGAGTGAAATTATCTAAGGAGTATCTTGATGTATAGATTTATAGCTCAACCTGAGTAGGAAATATATCAGATATCAGACATGTTTGAATAGTGTAGAATCCGAGGCATGGACAAAATATTACAGAACAAGGATGAATCATCAGAAATGCATCACGGATGGAACTCTGAACAAATAAATATAAATAAGAGACACTGACAGAAGGAACAAAGAAGTGGTAACAAATAATTTTAAAAAACAGAAAAGCTAGGTTTCTTCCTACAAACTGATAGATAAAAGGAGACAATATTCAGTAGAGTCAAGGCCATGGGTAGCAGCTAGGACAAAGATTGTCACTCTTTTTTTTAAAATTTATTTTGAATTGTGGGATAATTGCTTTACAATATTGTGTTGATTTCTGCCATACATCAACATGAATCAGCCATAGGCAGACATATGTCCCCTCCCTCTTGAATCTCCTTCCCACTGTATCCCAACCCTCTAGGTTGTCACAGGGCACTGATTTGAACTCCTTGAGTCATATAGCAAATTCCCACTGGCTATTAATATACTTTACATATGATAATATATACATTACCCTGCTGCTCTCTCAATTCATCTCAGCCTCTCCTGCCTCCATTGTGTCCACAAGTCTGTTCCTTATGTCATTCTTAGCGATTTATAGCTATAGAAAGTCTATGAAATAATCTGGTGGGTTTCTTCTTTATCTAAGGAGAGGTTGGATGATGAGAAAATAAAGGTAGGAAAGCACAGCATCTTTTTTTTAGAAACTTGATTATGTTATCTGAGCTAAGGGGTCACTGCACATTGGACTCCTAATATCTTTACATAGTTTGTCAAAGATATAAAGCATGCAGATGTTTTGAAATATGTTCCTGAGAAATGCTGAACAAGGGCAGCACATGGAATAAAACATCTATGAGTATTTGCACATTTTCCAAAGTAAGTTAACTTCTATTACCACTCTGTACCCATGTTTTTTTTTCCTTTTTTTTCTTTTTAAATATAAATTTATTTATTTTAATTGGAGGTTAATTACTTTACAATATTGTATTGGTTTTGCCATACATCAACATGAATGTGCCACGGGTATACACGTGTTCCCCATGCTGAACACATGTTTTTTTTTTGTCTTTTCTGGTCTTTAGCTTTCTTGGGACAGCCTCCCTGCTTCTCAATCTTTGGGAAAATCATGGAAAGTAAAGTGCAAAGAAGAAAGTTTAGCTCTAAAAGCTCCTTAAAAAGGCGTTTAGAATAGATCCCATGTGTATCAATAGAAAAGGGGTTATGGTAAAATTGCTATTTTAAAGTTATGCCTTAGACTGGAAGGCTTATAGTCACATGCATATACTGAGATGAGGAACTAGTGGAATGAATAAGTGTCCATGAAGGAGAAAAAGGAAATCAAGAGATATGTGGTGGTGAGATGGTAAACATTAGCATTGCTGGTTTAACCACATACAGAAACTAGATTTTGAGAAGAAAAATAGTAAAATTAGGAGTTTCAAGGAAACCACGACAATATAAATGAACACATATGGGTACTGCATGAGTGATCCTGAGGAAGATGGAGGTGTTGATCAAGAATCAGTGATATTAAAGACAAGCTTGGTTTCAATAAATTGGGAGATTGGGATTGACAAATATATACTACTCTGTGTAAAACTGATAACTAATAAAAACCTACTGTATAGCACAGGGACTCTACTCAAGTCTGTAATGACCTATATGGGAAATTGATCTAAAAAAAGAAAAGAGTGGATATATGTATATGTATAATTGATTCATTTTGTTGTACACCTGAAACAACCACAATATTTTTAATCAGATATACTACAATAAAAATTAATTTTAAAAAAAGCAGGACTGGATTTGGGAGAATCATCAATAGTATTAAAGGGTACTTTAGGTTGTTTTTGACTTGGTTATGAACATAAATTACTTCAAGCCATTCTTTCTCATTTATATGAACAAACATTGTGAGAGAGAAAACCCACCCACCCCCACCTCTGCCAAGAAAAAAAAAGATTTTATAAAGGGCTTGATTATCAGAGAAATGCAAATCAAAACCACAATGAGGTACCATTTCATGCCAGTCAGAATGGCTGTGATCCAAAGTCTACAAACAATAAATGCTGGAGAGGGTGTGGAGAAAAGGGAACCCTCTTACACTGCTGGTGGAATGCAAACTAGTACAACCACTATGGAGAACAGTGTGAAGATTCCTTAAAAAACTGGAAATAGAACTGCCTTATCACCCAGCAATCCCACTGCTGGGCATACACACTGAGGAAACCAGAATTGAAAGAGACACGTGTACACCAGTGTTCATCGCAGCACTGTTTATAATAGCCAGGACATGGAAGCAACCTACATGTCCATCAGCAGATGAATGGATAAGAAAGCTGTGGTACATATACACAATGCAGTATTACTCAGCCATGAAAAAGAATACATTTGAATCAGTTCTAATGAGGTGGGTGAATCTGGAGCTGATTATACAGAGTGAAGTAAGCCAGAAAGAAAAACACCAATACAGTATACTAATGCATATATATGGAATTTAGAAAGATGGTAATGATAACCCTGTATGCGAGACAGCAAAAGAGACACAGATGTATAGAAGAGTCTTTTGGACTCTGTGGGAGAGGGAGACGGTGGGGTAATTTGGGAGAATGGCATTGAAACATATATAATATCATATATGAAATGAGTCACCAGCCCAGGTTCAATGCATGAAACTGGATGCTTGGGGCTGGTGCACTGGGACGTCCCAGAGGGATGGTATGGGGAGGGAGGATGGAGGGGGATTCAGGATGGGGAACATGTGTATACCTGTGGTGGATACATGTTGCTGTATGGCAAAACCAATACAATATTGTAAAGTAATTAACCTCCAATTAAAATAAACAAATTTATATTTTTTTAAAAACGGCTTGAACCATATTTCCCCCTAGTCAAATTTTTATGTGATACATATCAATAATTTGGTGTAATATCAAAATGTGCAAGAATTTCTAAAGGAATAAAATTTTCATGTGAGTGTATTTCAAAGGAACTGAGCAAAAAAGTCTGAATTCGTTTTTGCAGAGACACCGTGTATATACTTATATATATGTGTGTGTGTATGTGGCATATGTCTTTGCAAACTTTAGTGAAAATTGAAATTCTCGACTAAGATTGTATGTCATATTTAAGTGATATGTGAATGGAAATATAGAAAGCTTTTTATGTTACTTGCTTAGGAAGTTCACTGTTTTCTAAATTCCTATTAAATTGACTATAAAAGTGAAACAGAAAGTTCCTTGCTCAATTTTATATTATACATATTGCTTATTAGTTCTTTAGCTAAGCAAAATGTTATACCATCAGTAGATGGACATCTATTGATGATTTTGAATTGATTTTTAAACAAACTCACAAGAACAAAACATATTTGTATCTCTCAGTTCAGTTCAATCACTCAGTCGTGTCTGGCTCTTTGCAACTCCATATATGGCAGCATGTCAGGCCTCCTTGTCCATCACCAACTCCCGGAGCTTACTCAAACTCATGTCCATTGGTTGGTAATGCCATCCAACCATCGCATTCTATGTTGTCCCCTTCTCTTTCTGCCTTCAATCTTTCACAGCATCAGGGTCTTTTCCAATGAGTCAGTTCTTCACATCTGGAGCCAAAGTATTGGAGTTTCAGCTTCAGTATCACTCCTCCCAATGAATATTCAGGATTGATTTCCTTTAGGATGGACTGGTTGGATCTCCTTGCAGTCCAAGGGACTCTCAAGAGTCTTCTCCAACACCACAGTTCAAAAGCATCAATTCTTCAGCACTCAGCTTTCTTCACAGTCCAACTGTCACATCCATACATGACTACTAGAAAAACCACAGCTTTGACTAGATGGGCCTTTATTGGCAAAGTAATGTCTCTGCTTTTTAATATGCTGTCTAGATTGGCCATAGCTTTTCTTCCAAGGAGCAAGCGTCTTTTAATTTTATGGCTGCAATCACCATCTGCAATGATGGAGCTGAAAAAATTAAAGTCTGTCACTGTTTCCCCTTCTATTTGCCATGAAGTGATGGGACCAGATGCCATGATCTTAGTTTTCTGAATGTTGAGTTTTAAGCCAACTTTTTCACTCTCCTCTATCACTTTTATCAAGAGGCTTTTTAGTTCCTCTTCACTTTCTGCCATAAGGGTGGTGTCATCTGCATATCTGAGGTTATTGATATTTCTGCCGGCAATCTTGATTCCAGCTTGTGCTTCTTCCATCCCAGATTTTCTCATGATTTACTCTGCATATAAGTTAAATAAGCAGGGTGACAATATACAGCCTTGATGTACTCCTTTTCCTATTTGGAACCAGTCTGTTGTTCCATGTCCAGTTCTAACTGTTGCTTCTTGACCTGCATACAGATTTCTCAGGAGGCAGGTCAGGTGGTCTGGTATTCCCATCTCTTGAAGAATTTTCCACAGTCTGTTGTGATCCATATAGTCAAAATCTTTGGCTTAGTCAATAATGCAGTCATATTTATATTTTTACATATGGTAATATATGCCAGCAAATTTGGACAATTCAGCAGTGGCAACAGAACTGGAAAAGGTCAGATTTCATTCCAATCCCAAAGAAAGGCAATGCCAAAGAATGCTCAAACTGCCGCACAATTGCACTCCTCTCACACGCTAGTAAAGTAATGCTCAAAATTCTCCAAGCCAGGCTTCAGCAATACATGAACCATGAACTTCCAGATGTTCAATCTGGTTTTAGAAAAGGCAGAGGAACCAGAGATCAAATTGCCAACATCCACTGGATCACTGAAAAAGCAAGAGAGTTCCAGAAAACCATCTATTTCTGCTTTATTGACTATGGCAAAGCCTTTGACTGTGTGGATCACAATAAACTGTGGAAAATTCTGAAAGAGATCAGAATACCAGACCACCTGACCTGCCTCTTGAGAAACCTATATGCAGGTCAGGAAGCAGCAGTTAGAACTGGACATGGAACAACAGACTGGTTCCAAATAAGAAAAGGAGTATGTCAAGGCTGCATATTGTCACCCTGCTTATTTAACTTATATGCAGAGTACATCATGAGAAAAGCTGGGATGGAAGAAGGACAAGCTGGAATCAAGATTGCCAGGAGAAATAACAATAACCTCAGATATGCAGATGACACCACCTTTATGTCAGAAAGTGAAGAGGAACTAAACAGCCTCTTGATGAAAGTGAAAGAGGAGAGTGAAAAAGTTGGCTTAAAGCTCAACATTCAGAAAACTAAGATCATGGCATCTGGTCCCATCACTGCATGAGAAGTAAATGGGGAAACTGTGGAAACACTTTCAGACTTTATTTTTCTGGGCTCCAAAATCACTGCAGATGGTGATTTCAGCCATGAAATTAAAAGACACTTACTCCTTGGGAGGAAAGTTATGACCAACCTAGACAGCATATTGAAAAGCAGAGACATTACCTTGCCAACAAAGGTCCATCTAGTCAAGGCTATGGTTTTTTCAGTGGTCACATATAGATGTGAGAGTTGGACTGTGAAGAAAGCTGAGTGCTGAAGAATTGATGCTTTTGAACTGTGGTGTTGGAGAAGACTCTTGCAAGTCCCTTGGACTGCAAGGAGATCCAACCAGTCTATCCTAAAGAAAATCAGTCCTGAGTGTTTAGTGGAAGGACTGATGCTAAAGCTGAAACTCCAGTACTTTGGCCACCTCATGTGAAGAGTTGACTCATTGGAAAAGACCGTGATGCTGGGAGGAATTGGAGGCAGGAGAAGTGGACGACAGAGGATAAGATGGCTGCATGGCATCACCGACTTGATGGACATGAGTCTGAGTAAACTCTGGGAGTTTGTGATGGACAGGGAGGTCTGGAGTGCTGCAGTTCATGGGGTCGCAAAGAGTCGGACATGACCTAGCAACTGAACTGAAATATATATGCAGCTACTCAGAGCTGGAGCAGTGGCTGCATGGTGCTAGAACGAGGACTAGGAGATACCCCACATCTAAGGGCAAAGGAGAAGCCCCAGCAAAATGGTAGGAGGGGTGAAATTATGTTTGGAGTCAAACCCCATACTCACCGGAGATGCTCAGAGGGCTCACACATACCCTGTATGCACCAGGACCCAGAGACCCCACTGAAACTGAGACAGAACTGTGTTTGGGTGTCTCCTGCAAAAGTATGGGTCATCAGTGGTCTGCTGCAGGGGCAGGGGCTCTGGGTGCAGTAGACGTGCGTATGGCATCAGCCCTCTTGATTAGCCCACCATTAGCCCACCACAGAGCTGCCAGAACTTACACAGGACAGGGAAATAGACTACTGGAAGGCACAATCAGAACCTCGTGTGCACTAGGACCCCGGAGAAAGGAGCAGTGACCCCACAAGAGGCTGACTCAGACTTACTCGGGATTGTCCAGGAGCCTCTGGTGGAGGCGTGCATCTGCGGTGGCCTGCTGCACGGTTGGGGGCGCCGAGTGTAGCAGTGAATGCATGGGACCTTTTGAAGGAGGTCACCATTCTCTCCATTATCTCCACCATGGTTTGGCCTCAGGTCAAATAACAGGGAGGGAACGCAGCCTCGCCCTGCAATAGAAAAATTATAACTCTATCTATAGATATAAGATAATTCCCCAGGTCTATCTTTTTTTATCATTTTGTAATAGTCAGTGGTGGTGGTGGTTTAGTCCCTAACTCATGTCTGATTCTTGCAACCCCATGGACTGTAGCCCGCCAGGCTCCTCTGTCCATGGGATTCTTCAGGCAATAATACTGGAGTGGTTTGCCACTTCCTTCTCCTGGTTATCTTCCTGACCCAGGGATGGAAGCTGAGTCTTCTGCATTGCAGGCAGATTACCAACTGAACTACAAAGGAGACCCATAAAAGCCAATACTTTGTATAAAAGCTTGAAATACAGTTTGAGTAACTATTTTTTGACCCTACTGAGTTAAAAAGTATTTAAAGGCTCACAGTGTACAGAGTGGCATTTTATTTGCAGATTTTTAGCAGCTATTGAATGTTCAAACTTGCTAGAAGGCAAGCTAAATAAATCACTTTTTTCAAGCTAATGAAACTCTGATGGTTCATAGTCTGTTGTATTGACATCTGAATCACTATTGGCTACATAGAAGCCAACATTGGGGCTGCATTTCAATGACCAGGAAACTTCAAAGGAAATTCTAATAGGAGTAAAAGGAAAGCAGAGTTAGGGTATATTAAGTGGCAATTGATACTGGTTGAAATAATGAAACAAGTAGAAATAATGAACAAGTAGAACTAAATTCCAAATTGTGGATAGACAATTTGGTGTCTTTATTTTATTATTTTTTTGGTTTGAAGTTTTTAAATACATTTCAAAATATTATGCTCTTTCAAAATAATTTATAGAGGATACAGTATGTAACCCAAACTCTCGTTCCATAAGTTCATGTTGTTAAACGTAACACATTTTGTGGTGCTACTGGTAAAGAATCCGCCTGTCAATGCAGGAGATGTAAGAGACGCTGATTTGATCCCTGGGTAGGGAAGATTCCCTGGAGTAGGAAACAACAACCCGCTTCAGTATTCTTGTCTAGAAAATTCTATGGACAGAGGAGCCTGGTGGGCTACAGTCCATAAGGTTGAAGGAGTCGAACATGACTAAGTGGTTGAACACAGGCACACACACAAAGACTTGAAAGATTATTTTAGTTCTCAGGTTTATTTGCATTCACCCTCATATATAACTTAATAAGACCATAAGGAATTATATTTTTGAAATAGTGAAGTCATTTTTAATTCCTGGTTATCATATGCCCCTATTGCATCTGTTAGGATCATTTCAGGTATTAGTAACAGAGAAATAAACACTAACTGTTTTAAATATTTAAATCAGTATTTTGGCTCACTTAAAAATTATAGCACTAGCATGGACTTAAGGACCATATTATTTTCCCCTCCAGATTTATTGATGAGTATTTGACAATCAGAAATTATATATATTTATCTTATATAAAATGAAGATTGATATACAAATACATTGTGAAATAATTACCACAATCAAGACAAGTAACATATCTATCACCTCACATAATACAGTTTTTTGGTAGTAAGAACACTTCATATCTATTTTTTTTGCAAATTTCAAGCATGTAACACTATATTTTAAACGATAATCACCATATAGTACATTATTTCTCCAGAATTTATTCATTCTGTGTAGCTGGAACTTTTGACCAACATCTCTCATTTTATCCCACCTTTCAACCTGTAGTAACAACCCCTCAATTCTGCTTTTATGAATTTACCTTTTTTAGATTTCACATATAAGTGGGATCATGCAGTATTTGTCTTTCCATTTCAGACATTTTACTTAGTATAATGTCTTTCAGATTCATCCATGTGTCCCAAATGGTAATACCACTTTCTATAAGGCTGGATAACATTCCACTAGATATATATGCCACATTTTCTTTATCCATTTGCCCATAATTGGACATTTTAGTTGTTGTCATTCTTAGATATTGTGAATAATACTACAGTGAACATGAGGGGGCATATATTTCTTAAAGATATTGATTTCATTTCTTTTGTGTGGATAACCAGAAGTAGGATTTTTGGGTCATATGATAGTTCTATTTTTAGTTTTTGAGAAACCTTTGTATCACTTTCCATAATGACTACACCAATTTATAGTCTCAGCAACAGTGTACTAATGCCCCCTGTTGCCAACACTTGTCAACTTTTCTTCTTGATAATAACTGTGTCAATAGCTGTAAAGTGATATCTCATTGTGATTTGCATTTGCATTTCTATGATTGAAAGATGCTGAGTACACATCCATATATTCGTTGATCATATGCATTCCTTCTTTTAAGAAATGTCTATTCAAAGCTCTTGTCCATTTGAAAAATTGGATATTTTTTTATTTTTTATATTTTTGCTTTTGAGTTATTTGAACTTCTTAAATATTTTGGATTTAAGCCCTTATCAGACAGGCAGTTTGCAAATACATTTCCCACATTCCATAGATGTCTCTTCAGTATGTTGCTTGTTTCCTTTGTTGTGCAGAAGCTTTCAGTTTGATGTTGCCTCACTATTCCTTACTTGTTTCTTTTTTCTTTTATTACTTATGCTTTTGGTGTCAGATCAAAAAAAAAAAAAAATCCCTGCCAAGACGAATATCAAGGAGCTTTAACCCTCTCTTCTCTTCTAGTAGGCTGACAATTGCAGATCTGATGCTTAAGTATTTTATCCATCTTGAGTTGATTTTCATTTGTCTCAAGGTATTTTTTTTTAATTTCCCTTTTGACTTCTTTGCCTCTGACTATTCAGCACTGTCTTGTATAATATTCGTGAATTTTCCAATTTTTCTATTATTGATTTCTAGTTCTTTACCATTGTGATTACAAAAGATCTCCGATATTATTTCCATCTTCTTAACTTTACTACAGCTTGTTTTGTAGTCTAATGTCTGATCTATCCTGAGAATGTTCTGTGAGTACTTGAAAAGAATGTTTATTCTACTGCTGTTGGATGTAATCTTATGTATATGTCTTTTAGTTCCACTTGATCAAAGGCTTATTCAAGTCTGCTGTTTTCTTATTGATTTTTCTGTTGGGATGATTCAATGTTGAGAGTGGGATATTGAAGTTTCCATCATTATTGTACTGCTTGCTGTCTTTTTTTTTTTTTTTCCTTCCGTTCTGTTAGTATTTGCCTTATATATTTATGTACTTCAAAGTTGGGTGAATATATTTTTACAGCCACCATATCTCCTTGATGAATTGACCTTTTTCTCATTATCTAGTGGCCTTCTTTTGTCCCATGTTATAGTTTGGCATTTACAGTCATCTATTTTGTGTGATATAAATACAGCCTCTCATGTTTTCTTTTGGTTACTTGTTTAGAATATCATTTTTGACTACTTTAGTTTCCACTTCATGGTTTCTTAAGTGAAATCGAGTTTCCTGTAAGCAGCATATTTTAGATCTTGTTTATAATTTTTTAACCACCCTTTCTATATATATGGCATATTAATTAATAATGTAATTTGAAATTCTAATTTTAGTCTTTGTCTAAATAGGCAATAAGAACACCAATAAACATTGGCTAAATCACATTTTACTTATTATACTAATACTTTAATGCCTTTAAATATTTGTCATCTTAGGCAGTATGGATCATATAAAAGTCTTATTAAAATCCTTGTCATAAGAAAGAGAGAAAATATGATTAATCCTAACACACCAAGCCTGTCAGAGATAAGAACAGGGTCAAGGAGGCATCCAGCAGTCAGAAGTGCAGTTTCACTTACTGAAGCACGAAGTATTCAGGTAATTCTGGAGAGAGGATTGGGCTACTGGAGCATTTGGAGTTTTCACTGGACTTACAGAAGTGGCTATTCATTGAGGAAAGTGTGAGTCAGGTCCCTGGGTGTATCCACTAGTTTTTCAGAATATTGAATTCTGTTGACTAATTGAGAATATTGAAACTTACAGACTGAAATCCCATTGCTTTGCAATTCATATGTTTAAACTTTGATATCTTTAAACTCTGATATCGTGATGTTCAAAGATAACATCTTTAAAAAAGTAGATAAGGTTGTCTGTGCATGCCTAGTTATGTCTGACTCTTTGCGACCCTATACAGTCTCCTCAGCCCATGAGATTCTCCAGGTAAGAATACTGGAATGGGTTGTCATTTTCTCATTCAGGGGATCTTCCCGACCCAGGGAGCAAACCCAGCTCTCCTGTGTCTTCTGCATTGACAGATGGATTTTTTTTTTTTTTTTTTACCATCAATCAGTTCAGTCGCTCAGTCATGTATGACTATTTGCGACCCCATGAAATGCAGCCCGCCAGGCCTCCCTGTCTATCACCAACTCCCGGAGATTACTCAACTCATGTCCACTGAAGCAATGATGCTATCCAACCATCTCAACCTCTGTCATCACCTTCTCCTCCCTCCTTCCATCTTTCTGAGCATCAGGGTCTTTTCAAATAAGTCAGTTCTTCATATCAGGAGGTCAAAGTATTGGAGTTTCAGCTTCAACATTAGTCCTTCCAATGAATATTTAGGGCTGATTTCCTTTAGGATAGACTTGTTGGAGCTTCTTGTAGTCCAGGGGACTCTCAAGAGTCTTCTCCAACACCACTGTTTAAGAGCATAAATTCTTCCACGCTCAGATTTCTTTATAGTCCAAGTCCCACATCCATACACATTACTGGAAAAACCAGTTTTGACTAGATCAACATTTGTTGGCAAACTAATGTCTCTGCTTTTTAATATGCTGTATAGGTTGCTCATAACTTTCCTTCCAAGGAGTAAGCATCTTTTAATTTCATGGCTGCAGTCACCATCTGCAGTGATTTCAGAGCCCCCAAAAATAAAGTCTGACACTGTTTCTACTGTTTCACCATCTATTTTTCATGAAGTGATGGGACCAGATGCCATGATCTTAGTTTTCTGAATGTTGAGCTTTAAGCCAACTTTTTCACTCTCCTCTTTCACTTTCATCAAGACATTCTTTAGTTCCTCTTCACTTTCTGCCATAAGGGTGGTGTCATCTGCATATCTGAGGTTACTGATATTTCTCCCAGCAACCTTGATCCCAGCTTGTGCTTCATTCATTCCAGCATTTCTCATGATGTACTCTGCATATAAGTTAAATAAGCAGGGTGACAATATACAGCCTTGACATACTCCTTTCCCAATTTGGAACCGGTCTGTTGTTCCACGTCCAGTTCTAACTGTTGCTTCTTAACTTGCATACAGACTTCTCAAGAGGCAAGTCATGTGGTCTGGTATTCCCATCTCTTGAAGAATTTTCCACAGTCTGTTGTGATCCACACAGTCAAAGGCTTTGGCATAGTCAATAAAGCAGAAGTAGATGTTTTTCTGGAACTCTTTCTTTTTCAATGATCCAACGGATATTGGCAATTTGATCTCTGACTCCTCTGCCTTTTCTAAATCCAGGTTAAACATCTGGAATTTCACAGCTTACATATTGTTGAACCCTGGCTTGGAGAATTTTGAGCATTACTTTGCTGGCATGTGAGATGAGTGCAATTGTGTGGTAGTTTGAACATTCTTTGGAATTGACTTTTTAGTGATTGGAATGAAAACTGACGTTTTCCAGTCCCGTGGCCACTGCTGAGTTTTCCAAATTTGCTAGCATATTGAGTTCAGCACTTTCATACCATCATCTTTTAGGATTTGAAATAGCTCCACTGGAATTCCATCACCTCCACTAGCTTTGTTTCTAGTGATGCTTCCTAAGTCCTTCTTGACTTCTCATTCCAGGATGTCTGGCTCTAGGTGAGTGATCACACCATTGTGATTATCTGTGTCATGAAGATCTTTTTTGTATAGTTCTTCTGTGTATTCTTGCCACCTCTTCTTAATATCTTCTGCTTCTGTTAGGTCCATACCATTTGTCCTTTATTGTGCCCATCTTTTCATGAAATGTTCCCTTGGTATCTCTAATTTTCTTGAGTCTTTCCCATTCTGTTGTTTCCCTCTATTTCTTTGCATTGATTGCTGAGGAAGGCTTTGTTATCTCTCCTTGCTGTCTTTGGAACTCTGCATTCAAATGGGCATATCTGTTCTTTTCTCCTTTGTGTTACACTTCTCTTCTTTTCACAGCTATTTGTAAGCCTTCCTCAGACAGACATTTTGCTTTTTTGCATTTCTTTTTCTTGAGGATAAACTTGATTCCTCTCTCCTATACAATGTCATGAATCTCCATCCATAGTTCTTCAGGCACTCTGTCTATCAGATCTAATCCCTTTAATCTATTTCTCACTTTCACTGTATAATCATAAGTAATTTTATTTAGGTCATACCTGAACGGTCTAGTAGTTTTCCCTTCTTTCTTCAATTTAATCTGAATTTGGCTTTACCACTGAGCCATCTGGATATCATAAAGATATGAGAGAAATACGTTATGGTGGTTTCTTATAAGAAGAAGAAGAATAGCCAGTTAAACATGTTCACAGAGAAAATACTACGTGAGGACACAGCAAGGTGACAGACATTTGCAATCCGAGAACACAGACCTCAGGAGAAATTATACCTGCTGATCCCTCATTCTTGGACTTTCCAGCCCATAGAACTATGAAAAGTTACATTTCTATTTTTCAATCTACTAGTCTGTAGTAAGTTTTTTGGAAGCCCAAGTAAATGAACACAGGACCTATTGTTCATATCTTGACATAGACTTTGGAGGTTACATGTTTCTCAGAGAAGCACTAAATCAATATGATCTTAGTCAGATTAAGTTAGACATAACTATGGAATGTGTGAATCAGAGACCAGCGACCTTTTTGTTCCTCATGGTACTTATCCATTTGAAAATATATATTAACTCTCAAATAATCTTTTGAGAAAGAATGGTGACAGCTGAGGAATAAACTTCATGTGCCTGCCTGAGGTGTGAGGTGAGGTGACTGTGCAGATTGAGAAGGCAAATTGTTCTTTGAAATTCAGCAGCACCAGCTAGAATGAAGATGGAAATAACACCCTCAAGGATGGTTAAGCAACCACCATGAATGACTTGTTCCAATAGAACAGGCCACCAGTTACACCATCCAACACACAGCCCAGTGAAGACAATTTATTTTTCCTAGGATAGCCCAGTGGCTAAGAAAGTAAAGAATCCACCTGCAGGGCAGGAGACCTGGGTTTGATCCCTGGGTTGGGAAAATCCCCTGGAGAAGGAAATGGCCCACTCCAGTATTCTTTCCTGGAGAATCCCAGGGACAGAGAAGCCTGGTGGGCTGCCATCTATGAGGTCGCACAGAGTTGGACACGACCGAAGTGACTTAACAGCAGCAGCAGTCTCACTCTTACATACATAGATGAAGACTTAAACAAGGATTTTAAGTTAATTATATAAACAAATCAGAAAAGTTCCTTACTTAAGTGGACATAATTACCAATAAATTTGTTCATTGTTGTTCAGTAGCTAAGTCATGTTTGACTTTTTGAGACCCCATGGACTGCAACATGCTAGGCTTTCCTGTCCTTCACTATCTCCCTGTGTTTGCTCAAACTCATGTCTGCTTAGTCAGTGATGTCATCCAACCATCTCATTCTCTGTAGCCCTCTTCTCCTCCTGCCCTCAATCTTTTCCAGCATCAGGGTCTTTTACTAAAGAACAAATATTTTTAATAATTTACCTTGATGCCAAGTATTAAATCCTTTCAGGTTTTACTTTACTTTTGATGATATCTGAAAGAGTTGTGCAGCATAGGAATTGTAAAGATCAATAAATGGTTTACAAGAACTAAGGATGTTATATGGTCTAATAATAATGATATCAATTTCAAAACAATTAAACATATACATGGACACAAAAGTACACTCATACATATAATGCCCCTCAAAGCTCATTTACTATGACATGCATTTCTATTAATCATTTTAAATAATATTTTTCTGGCAATTTGTGTGCAGAGGTTCTTCATAGGCACACATTTTGCTGATCCACTACTTTGTACACCGTACTGGTTTGTTGAAGAATGGCTTCTATCTAGTCAGTTTTTATAAAATGTGAAGAATTCTATCTCTACATCTGCACAGACTACATCAAAGCTGTTTTTTTCTGAGGAACTTTGTATCATCAAATTGTATGCTTTTATTAACATGTCTGATTGTATGGGATTTATGAGATTCTCCTAAGCTTAGAACTGGGGGATATTCCCTTTCTCTCTCTCTTTCTTTCTTTTTCTCTCTTCTCATTTGTAAGTCTATATTGATAGTGTTCTGAAATTTCATGTCAATTTTTCTTTCTTATGGTGCTGTGAACTTGAAAATCTTTTACAATATTCAGGTGCATGGCATTCAGGCTTGAGAATTTATTTGTTTTTTGGTTAATAATGTCTCTTCTGATTTCCCTCATCTTTCTCTCACTCTCATTTTCTCTTTTTCATCAATGTTCATTCAGCAATAGATTCAACAGGTAATTGGGTGAAATTAGCTTGAGTTTTGATTGGAGATAGTTGATTACTGCTAATATTTCCTGTGTATGTCTTTACTGTAATGATGATAAACATTTGTGGAACAGAACGTTACTGGGATCTGGGGATAAAGTCACTTTTTATGGAAGTTAAGATCTCTGCCAATTTTTAAAACTTCACATAAGATAAGGAGAATTATATTTAACAAACTTTGAGAGGATTATAGAAGCTGTTGGCCTAACTTACAATGTTAGGGAATTTCCTAGCCTAAAAGCACTTAAACGAGTTTGTTAGGTTAAAAGGTTGGCACTGCAGACTCCAGATTAGTGTAGATGGCAGGTAGAAACTTATGCAGTATGTGATCTGAGAATCAGGTAATGGAAATAAATATAGGGGTAGTAGGGTATGTATTATTATTAAAAAAATTTGCTACACAATTATTAAATGTTTTACTCAGTAACTGCTTTAATATTGCCCCTTCCAATAGCACAGTTTTTCATTTACTCTCTTTCTCCCATGTTTTCTCACTTTGGGATGTTTAGTATATTTATTGTACTTCTTTTAAGCTAACAACTATATTACATGTTTTGAATTTAGAGGTACTTCACCTGGAAAGAAATAAAATTATACATTATCTGTTTTAACTAACATTGTTTTTAAACACAAGTTTATTCTGTTTCTAGACTTAAGAACATCCTATAAAATGACTTCATACACTATCAGTTAAGTGTCTTATATTAACCTCTCTTTTTATATTATAGTATAAAACATGTGGTGGGTCTTCCAAGGTGTGCTAATGGTAAAGAACCAGCCTGCTAAAACACAGGAGATATAACAGACTTGGGTTCAGGGACCCATGGGTCAGGAAAGTCCCCTGGAGGAGGGCATGGCAACCCACTCCAGTATTCTTGCCTGGAAACTCCTAAAACAGAGGAGTCCGTAAGATCACAAAGTGTCAGACACAACCGAAGTGACTTACCACACATGAACACACTTATAACATGTAGTAAAATTTCTTGTTGACAAAACTTTCCAAGGGTTTCTAATTATTTCCTTAAAATAAATTTCTAGGAATAGAATAGCCAGATCAAAGGGCATGAATATATTAATGACTTTTCAGATGTATGGGAAAAAATTGGCATGCAGAAATACATCATCAACGTATTTCTCATTCTCAGTGAAATACTAATGCAACAATGGCTATTGTTTCATAATTGAAAAATTGCAATTCAATAAAATCATAAATGTTAAAAATTATAAATTTATAGAGCTAGAAGATAACTTAATAATTTAATATGCTCAATTAATTTAGTTAATATGGTGACTGGGTTCAAATCAGTTAATTGAAATGAGTAATTATATCTTACTGAGGAAACAGAAACATAACTTGAAATCTAGATTTTTTTTCATAAAATCTAATTTCCAGTATTTCCTTGGTATAAATTTTTTATAGAATTTCAAATGCCTGCTTATATCTTGTATATATCTCAGAATTAGTAATAAAGTAAGTGATATTCCTAGACCACTGCCAAGATGAAACTATAATTTTACAGCTAAAATTGATTTCTTATTATATCTATCCTAGCTGACAACTTGAATGAACATCTTTATTAGTCTGAGAAAACAATGGAGCAATTTTTTTTCCAAAGTGCCTAATAGTCAGGACTGGGCTGTTTTTGAAAGGCTAATAAACGTGGTGAGATAATAGAATGGGAAAGACTAGATATCTCTTCAAGAAAATCAGAGATACAAAGGGAATATTTCATGCAAAGATGCACACAATAAAGGACAGAAAAGGTATGGACCTAACAGAAGCAGAAGATATTAAGAAGAGGTGGCAAGAATACACAGAAGAACTGTACAAAAAAGATCTTCATGACCCAGATGACCATGATGGTGTGATCATTCATCTAGAATCAGACATTCTGAAATGCGAAGTCAAGTGGGCCTTAAGAACCATCACTATGAGTAAAGCTACTGGAGGTGATGAATTCCAGTTGAGCTGGAAGATGATGCTAGGAAAGTGCTGCATTCAATATGCCAACAAATTTGGAAAACTCAGCAGTAGCCACAGGACTGGAGAAAGTTAGTTTTCATTCCAACCCCCCAAAAAGACAATAGCAAAGAAAGTTCAAACTACTGAACAGTAGCACTCATCTCACAGGCTAGCAAAGTAATGCTCAAAATTCTCCAAGCCAGGCTTCAACAGTACATGAACTACGGACTTGCAGATATTCAGGCTGGATTTAGAAAAGGCAGAGGAATCAAAGATTGAATTGACAACATCCGTTGGATCATCGAAAAAGCAAAAGAGTATTAGAACACCTATTTCTACTTTATTGACTATGCCAAAGCTTTGCCTGTGTGGATCACAACAGACTGTGAAAAATTCTTCAAGAGATGGGAATACCAGACCACCTGACCTGCCTTCTGAGAAATCTGTATGCAGGTCAGGAAGCAACAGTTAGAACTGGACATGGAACAACAGACTGGTTCCAAATTGGGAAAAGAATACGTCAAGGCTGTATATTGTCACCCTGCTTATTTAACTTATATGCAGAGTACATCATGAGAAATTCTGGACTGGATGAAGCACAAATTGAAATTAAGGTTGCAGGGAGAAATATCTATGACCTCAGATGTGCAGATGACACCACCCTTATGGCAGAAAGCAAAGAACTAAAGTCTTCTTGATAAAAGTGAAAGAGGCGAGTGAAAAAATTGGCTTAAAGTTCAACATTCAGAAAATGAAGATCATGGCATCCGGTATCATAACTTCATGGCAAATAGATGGGGAAACAATGGAAACAGTGGCAGACATTTTTGGTGGGAAGGGCTCCAAAATCACTGCAGATGGTGACTGCAGACATGAAATTAAAAGACGCTTGCTCCTTGGAAGAAAAGCTATGATCAACCTAGACAGCATATTAAAAAGCAGAGACATTACTCTGCCAAGAAATCTCTGTCTAGTCAAAGCTATGGTTTTTTTCCAGTGGTCATGTATGGATGCGAGAGTTGGACTGTGAAGAAAGCTGAGCACTGAAGAATTGATGCTTTTGAACTGTGGTGTTGGAAAAGACCCTTGAGAGTCCCTTGGACTGCAAGGAGATCCAACCAGTCCATCTTAAAGGAGATTCGTCCTGAATATTCTTTGGAAGGACTGATGTTGAATCTGAAACTCTAATACTTTGGCCACCTGATGTGAAGAACTGAAAAACCCTGATGCTGGGAAAGATTGAAACAGGAGGAGAAGGGGATGACAGAGGATTAGATGGTTGGATGGCATCACTGACTCAATGGACAAGTCTGAGTTGATGGACTGGGAGGCCTGGTGTGCTACAGTCCATGGGGTTGCAAAGAGTCAGACCTGACTGACTGAACTGAAATGAATAGAGATAACTTTTATGGATATATTTAGACTTAATGGACCTCTTTAGTTAACAAGATGTTTGAATATGCACAACATGTATAAGACAAAAGGTAATGTATCAGTTTTTTAAAAGTATTAGTTTATTGTAGACTGTATATTAAGATGATGAAAGTCCAAGACTAGCTTTGTCTATATCTCAATCATTATTAATCTCAACTTGTAAACTTTACCATACACTCATTCAATGTGTATGTATTTCTTAAAAATAGTTTGATATTGTTTTCAGTTAAAAACTAATCCAGCTTCCATATATAAAAACATATAATCTGTAAACAGAGACAATTTTATTTCTTCCTTTCCAATTCTTTGATATCTTTTTTTCTTGTTTTCCTTTCCCAATCTTCTTCCTTTCCATCTTTTATCACTCTAAAGTGAAAGTGAAAGTCGCTCAGTCATGTCTGACTCTTTCTGACCTCATGGATATACAGCCCGTGGAATTCTCCAGGCCAGCATACTGGAGTGGGTAGCTATTCCCTTCTCTAAGAGATTTTCCTAACCCAGGCCTCCTGCATTGTGGGCAGATTCTTTACCAGCTGAACCACTAGGGAAGCCTAATTACCCTGGAGTGGGTACCCTATCCCTTCTCCTGTGCATCTTCCTGACCCAGTAATTGAACAGGGTTTCCTATACTGCAGCCAGATTCTTTACCAGCTGAGCTACAAGGAAAGCCCTCTATCACTCTAAAGTAGCAATAACGTCATGCTCATAAACACATTCACCCATGTGTGTACATGCATGTACAAATGAGGAATTGTTCCCTTTTCTATTTTACAAAGGTTGGGTCATTCCACTGAGAAGTTACTTTTTCTCCATAAACAATGTAACATGAGGATTCTTACCATTTACTAGACAAAAACTTGACTAACTCTTTTCTAATCGATCTTTATGTAATTCTTGTATGTATCATTCTTTTTTTTTTAATGTGTATCATTCTTGAATTATGTAACAGTATGTTTTATTTCTTCATATAGAGCTCCAAAACTAAAATTGTTTGGCTTTTGTATTTGTGAACTTTTAATTTGAAGTTATCTTGAAATTCTCTTACAAGTAGAGGTATTGAAAGTACCTTTAAATGTATGTGCTGCCATGCTTATTTTGTGAAATTTCTAGTCAAAGTTCTTTGATTCACTTTTCTTTAGATCTTGTTATCTTTCCCTTACAATTGATAGAAAAACTTTCTGTATATTTTAGTATAACTATTTATCTTTAATACACCTTTAAAAATTTTATTTATTTATTGTTATTATTATTTTTACTTTACAATATTGTATTGGTTTTGCCACACATCAACATGAATCCGCCACGGGTATACATGTGTTCCCAATCCTGAACCCCCCTCCCACCCCCACCCCCCACCATCCCTCCGGGTCATCCCAGTGCACCAGCCCCAACCATCCTGCACCCTGCATTGAACCTGGACTGGCAATTCATTTCACATATGATATTATACATGCCTCAATGCCATTTTCCCAAATCATCCCACCCTCTCCCTCTCCCACAGAGTCCAAAAGACTCTTCTATACATCTGTGTCTCTTTTGCTGTCTTGCATACAGGGTCATCATTACCATCTTTCTAAATTCCATATATATGCATTAGTATACTATATTGGTGTTTTTCTTTCTGGCTTACTTCACTCTGTATAATCAGCTCCAGTATCATCCACCTCATTAGAACTGATTCAAATGTATTCTTTTTCATGGCTGAGTAATACTCCATTGTGTATATGTACCACAGCTTTCTGATCCATTCATCTGCTGATGGACATCTAGGTTGCTTCCCTGTTCTCTGGCTATTATAAACAGTGCTGCGATGAACACTGGGGTATGCATGTTTCTTTCAATTCTGGTTTCCTCGGTGTGTATGCCCAGCAGTGGGATTGCTGGGTCAGTTTCCCATTCACTTTGATTTTCATTTTTTAAAATTTCTGTATGTTTAAAAATGTATAAATTTAAATATTTATTTTCCAAATTTCCTATTATTCTTATAGCACCATTCTTAAGTTTCTATTTCTGAGTTTGATACGTAACAAAAGTTTTCTCTATAATTCAATGAGAAAACTATGTTTGTTTTAAAAAACTGTAATTTCATAATTAACTGTACACCTGGACTAAAACAAAATTTGACTTATTCCTCACATTACATAAAAATGCATTATTCAGATAAATAACATATTTAAATATAAGGAAAACAGACTTCTGGGAAAGATATTAAAAGATATGTGTAATATATCTGTATTTTATATCATTGCTTACTTTCAATATTTTTAAGTTTTTATATTCCAAAGTTCTATATTTAAATCAGAATAAAATATAATTTGTTAATGTTAGCCAAAACTGTTAATAACTATATAGATATATGTATTGTATACATAGAGGAATAAATGAATGATGACTAAATAGATGATATATGAAAGAATAGAAATAAAATAACAATTTTAAAATTAAATATTTGCATGTTTAAACATTTTTTATCACTGAATTACCTACTTTCCCAAAGTTTTAAAAAATATATTGTATTTTTTAATTTTAATATATTTTAAGAACTGTAGTGATCATTTAATATTCATCAATACAATTTCTGCATTTTCACTTTCTTATTTTGTGATCTATGTTTTAAAACTGATGGAATATTTTAAACATAAGCATTATTTACATATTTTATTTTGCTCTATTATCTCTCCTTTTCTTGATTGTTCATTTTTCTTTTTGACCTTTTACACCTCTCTAATTATATTAATATTCCCCTGTGACTCAACTTTTTGAGTCTGGGATTTTAATTTCTCAAAGGTAAGTTCATTTCTACCCACAGACTAACCTCAGCAATGATGGTAAAATACTAGGCAGATAATTTCAAGGTTTCTTTTCTGGGTGTGATAGATGCTTTCTGGCCCCATCGTAAATATTTCATCCCTGATCCAATCCTGTGGCCTAAACTACAGTTTTCCTATGATGTCATTTTCACTACAATCATTCAAAAGTGTATCTGATCTTTGTCCCCATCAGATAGATCATGACAACTGCTAATCACTCTATGGTCTAGCAATTAATTTTTGATATCCAGAAAAATTTTATTGAATTAAAACTTTCAAAATTATATTTATTGACTGCATCATTTTGACATACATATTTGGGGAGTGAGGTGGGACTTCTTACATTTGTTCGGTCTTCTCATCCACAATTGTTTTTCATTAATTACCTGTAGATAGATATGACATATTGCCATATCCTTAATGCATAAGTCATACTTTAATTTGTCTTGAATCTTATTAAAGTACTGCTATTAATTGTTTCTATGCTTTATTTCAATCCAAAGAATTTACATATACCATAGATAACTAGAAAATATTTTTGGTTGTTTTAACTTATTTATTTACCAATTCAAAGTTTTCTATGTAGAATTTCTGTAAAAAATGCAGTGACATAAAGGAAACTAATTTGTCATTTTTTTATGAGTTCAGTTTCTTTAAAAATATATGGAGATGGAATAGATAATAAGTCGTATCCTAGTTTTTTGGAAACAGTTCATGTAATTTCCAAAAGTTGTGAGAATTTAAAAGTAGAACAAACTATAGTTATCTAAGTAGATGTTAGAGACATATTATAGTTTAAATTTATACATTCTAAAATTTGCTAAACATTTAAGGTAAGACAAACATATGTTATAGTGTGACAATATTTCATGGGATTAATAGCTAAAATGAAGCAATGTCATTCTGCTTCTAATTTTGATATCTGCCAGCTCCTGAGTGTTTTTTAATAACTCTTTTTTGCACACTAAAGGTTGACTCAAACTTCGTTTCAGGTTTTCCAGTTACAATAAATATATTTTCCAAAAGAATTCTACAGTTTGAACTCAGAATTAGGCCATAATCCCAGGGCCACTCCAAAGTCTGACAATCCAGGACTGAAAAAGAACATCAAATGTCTCTTGTTCAGGAAAAAAGTGTCCTCTGGATCAACATTAGCCAGGCACACTTTGCCACAACAAGATCATTAAAATATTTAATTTGATCTTTTTCTGAGCTCATGTAATCTCCCCTCCCCTCAAAATTAAAGTCACAGAAGAATGATAACTATCACTGTTTAAAATAAAAAGTTTGAAGGAGACAAAGTTAGGCTACATTTTACAGTGAAATGCAATTTTCAGAAATAAATATGCAAATAATAGTTATCATAATCCATAGGAAAATGTCTTAAATTCAGTTAGATAAAAAGATAGGGGGCATAACACCACTGAAATAAGAGGAGATATTGGCAGAAATGAATAAGATAAGGAGAATATGCACAGTATTTACATAGTTCCGGTGGGTGAATGTGGTGAACTATGAGTTGAAATCCATCGTTTTGGCGGAGAATTCCAAATTAAGCCACACTGTGCAGGTATCACTTCTTGACGTCCATGTTCAAGGTAACTTTCTGACACTAACAAAACATAATAGTAATAAAAAAAAAATACACGAAGCAAATAGTTAAAAAGTGGACAAGATCATTCTGGGGAAATGTTTATAGAGGAATTTAAGAGATATTTGAATAGTGGTAAAAGATTAAGATCACACAGAAAAGATACATAGTAATAGAAGATGATGCCTTCTGGGTTACTTTAGCTGTTCTAGTTGGTGGAATAGGAGGTAATCCAGGCTGTAGATGACTGTGGTAATCCATTGTGAGAGACACACTGTAGATTTTATTTGATTACTGTTATGAGTTCTGGTAATTAGTCTGATTGTTCAAAAAATTTGAAGATTTTTCTGCCTTAATTATCTCCTTGCTACTTCCAGGAAAGGATTCCATTCAAAGGGCTTAGGATAAATAGAAGTGAAATTTTACATATATGTATATATATGTGTGTGTATATATATATGGAGACCTGGCGTGCTGCAATTCATGGGGTCGCAAAGAGTCGGGCACGACTGAGCTACTGAAATGAACTGAACTGGTATATATATATATATATATATATACATATATCCCTTTAACATATAAATAAGGATGTATACAAATCACAATTATTTTAAGAATTTAGAGAGATGAGTAGAGAGATCAATGAGTACAGGAAAATGAGGATATTACAGGAAAAAATTATCATTGTTTATTTATTTTCTCTAAATAAAATTTAAATTTACCAAAAATTGGGACTACCTTATCAAATATATCTCATTTTGCTATTCTTTGAAACTGCATTCAGATGCTTATATCTTTCCTTTTCTCCTTTACTTTTCGCTTCTCTTCTTTTCACAGTTATTTGTAAGGCCTCCCCAGACAGCCATTTTGCTTTTTCGCATTTCTTTTCCATGGGGATGGTCTTGATCCCTGTCTCCTGTATAATGTCATGAACCTGATTCCATAGTTCATCAGGCACTCTATCTATCAGATCTAGGCCCTTAAATCTATTTCTTACTTCCACTGTATAATCATAAGAGATTTTATTTAGGTCATACCTGAATGGTCTAGTGATTTTCCCGTCTTTCTTTATTTTAAGTCTGAATTTGGCAATAAGGAGTTCATGATCTGAGCCACAGTCAGCTCCCAGTCTTATTTCTGCTGACTGTATAGAGCTTCTCCATCTTTGGCTGCAAAGAATATAATCAATCTGATTTCAGTGTTGACCATCTGCTGATGTCCATGTGTAGAGTCTTCTCTTGTGTTGTTGGAAGAGGGTGTTTGCTATGACCAGTGTGTTCTCTTGGCAAAACTCTATTAGCCTTAGACCTGCTTTATTCCGTAATCCAAGGCCAAACTTGCGTGTTACTCCAGGTGTTTCTTGACTTCCTACTTTTGCATTCCAGTCCCCTATAATGAAAAGGACATCTTTTTTGTGTGTTACTTTAAAAGGTCTTGTAGGTCTTCATAGAACCATTCAACTTTGGCTTCTTCAGCGTTACTGGTTGGGGCATAGACTTGGATAACTGTGATATTGAATGGTTTGCCTTGGAAACGAACAGAGATCATTCTGCTGTTTCAGATTTTATTTTTGGAGGCTCCAAAATCAATGCAGATGGTGATTGCAGCCATGAAATTAAAAGATGCTTACTCCTTGGAAGGAAAGTTATGACCAACCCAGATAGCATATTAAAAAGCAGACACATTACTTTGCCAAAAAAGGTCTGTCTAGTCAAGGCTATGGTTTTCCCAGTAGTCATGTATGGATGTGAGAGTTGGACTGTGAAGAAAGCTGAGCGCCGAAGAATTGATGCTTTTGAACTGTGGTGTTGGAGAAGACTCTTGAGAGTCCCTTGGACTGCAAGGAGATCCAACCAGTCCATTCTAAAGGAGATCAGCCCTGGGTGTTCTTTGGAAGGAATGATGTTAAAGCTGAAACTCCAGTACTTTGGCCACCTCATGTGAAGAGTTGACTCATTTGAAAAAACCCTGATGCTGGGAGGGATTGGGGGCAGGAGGAGAAGGGGACAACAGAAGATGAGATGGCTAGATGGCATCACCGACTCGATGGACATGAGTCTGAGTGAACTCCGGGAGTTGGTGATGGACAGGGAGGCCTGGTGTGCTGCAATTCATGGGGTCACAAAGAGTCGGACATGACTGAGTGACTGAACTGAACTGAACTGAACTATCATATATATATTTTCTGCCTTTATATTACTTGCCATAGGATTTAAGTTAAATTAAATTCTCAGTGAATATATGATTAACATTTTCTTGAAACTTACTAGAGTTTTTTTGCAAGAGAGTTCTTTTATTTTAGCAAGTCATCTTTTGACTTTAGTCAAAAGCAGCATGAAAGATGGGCTATTTTTGTAGAACAGTTTATCTATTTGGCCTTGCTGTCTCAATGATTGAAAATAAATTTCCTATGGATTTACATGTTTTACTGCAGTAAATCAAATCGAACAAAGAGTAAGAAATGTCAATACACCTGAGGTTTCTCCATATTTGTTTCATTAATTTATCCATACTCATTGAGTTCTAATACATAATTGACCATCTCAGTTATAGATAAAAGTGTATGCCAATCCTGATAGGTCCTGCTTCTTGTTATCATACCCCAGCTTATAAAATTTGTTCTTATTATCATGTTCTTACTTGTAGCTTCAAAATTTCCAATGCCAGATTTACTCAACTCAGTTAAGTTCTGTTCAGTCACTCAGTCGTGTCTGACTCTTTGCGACCCCATGGACTGGAGCATGCCAGGCTTCCCTGTCCATCACCAACTTCCTGAAACTTACTAAAATTCATGTCCATTGAGTATGTGATGCCATACAAGCATCTCATTCTCTGTCATCCCCTTCTCCTCCCACCTTCAATCTTTCCTAGCATCAGGATCTTCTCCAATGAGTCAGTTATTCATATCAGGTTGACAGTATTGGAGTTTCAGCTTCAGCATCAGTCCTTTTAAAGAATATTCAAGACAGATTTCCTTTAGGATTGACAGGTTGGATCTCCTTGCAGTCCAAGGGACTCTCAAGAGTCTTCTCCAACACCAGAGTTCAAAAGCATCAGTTCTTCGGCACTCAACTTTCTCTATAGTCCAACTCTCACATCTATACATGACCACTGGAAAAACCATAGTTTTAACTAGATGGGCCTTTATTGGCAAAGAAATGTCTCTGCTTTTTAATATGCTGTCAGGTTGATCATAGCTTTTCTTCCAAGGAGCAAGTATCTTTTAATTTCAAGGCTGCACTCACCATCTGCAAAGATTTTGGAGCCCCCCTCTCCATATAAAATCTCTCACTCTTTCCATTGTTTCCCCATCTATTTGCCATGAAGGGATGTGACTGGATGCCCATGATCTTAGTTTTCTGAATGCTGAGGCTTAAGCCAACTTTTTCACTCTCCTCTTTCAATTTCATCAAGAGGCTCTTTAGTTCTTCACCTTCTGCCATAAGTGTGGTGTCATCTGCATATCTGAGGCTACTGATATTTCTCCTGGCAGTCTTGATTCCAGCTTGTGCTTCATCCAGTCCAGCATTTCTCATGATGTACTCTGCATATAAGTTAAATAAGCAGGGTGGCAATATATAGCCTTGACATATTCCTTTTCTGATTTGGAACAGTCTGCAGTTCCATGTTTGGTTCTAACTTTTGCTTCTTGACCTGTGTACAGATTTCTCAGGAGCCAAGTCAAGTGGTCTGGTATTCCCATCTCCTTCAGAATTTTCCACAGGTTACTGTGATCCACACAGTCAAAGGCTTTGCTATAGTCAATAAAGCAGAAATAGATATTTTTCTGGAACTCTCTTGCTTTTTCTATGATCCAACAGATATAGGCAACTTGAATACCGATTCCACTGCCTTTTCCAAAACCAGCTTGAACATCTTGAAATTCATGATTAATGTACTGTTGAAGACTTGCTTGGAGAATTTGAGCATTACTTTGCTAGCGTGTGAGACAAGTGCAATTGTGTGGTACTTTGAAAATTTTTGGCTTTGCCTTTCTTAGGGATTGGAATGAAAACTGACATTTTCCAGCCCTGTGGCCACTGCTGAGTTTTCCAAATTTGGTGGCATATTGACTGCAACATTTTCACAGCATCATCTTTTAGGATTTAAAATAACTCAACTGGAATTCTATCATCTCCCCTAACTTTGTTCATAGTGATGGTTCCTAGGGCCAATTGACTTTGCATTCCAGGATGTCTGGCTCTAGGTGAGTAATCAAATCATTGTGGTTATCTGGGTAATGAAGATTTTTTTGTATAGTTCTTCTGAGCATTCTTGTCAACTCTTCTTAATATCTTCTGCTTCCGTTAAGTCCATACCATTTCTATACTTTATTGTGCCCATCCTTGCTGAAATGTTTTTTCATTCAGTTCAGTCACTCAGTTGTGTCTGATTCTTAGGGACCCTATGGACCACAGCTTGCCAGGCCTCCCTGTCAATCACCAACTCCCGGATTTACTCAAACTCATCTCCACTGAGTCAGTGATGCCATCTAACCATCTGACCCTCCATTTTCCCCTTCTCTGGCCCTCAATCTTTCCCAGCATCAGGGTCTTTTCCAATGGGTTAGTTCTTCCAATCAGGTGGCCAAAGTATTGGAGTTTCAACTTCAACATCAGTCCTTCCAATGAACACCCAGGACTGATCTCCTTTAGGATGGACTCGTTGGATCTCCTTGCAGTCCAAGGGACTCTCAACAGTCTTCTCCAACACCACAGTTCAAATGCATCAATTCTTTGGCCCTCCGCTTCCTTCACAGTCCAACTCTCACAGCCATACATGACCACTGGAAAAACAACAGCCTTGACTAGACGGACCTTTGTTGGCAAAGTAATGCCTCTGCTTTTTAATATGCTGTCAGGTTGGTCATAAGTTTCCTTCCAAGGAGTAAGCCTCTTTTAATTTCATGGCTGCAATAACCATCTGCAGTGATTTTGGAGCCCCCTAAAAATAAAATCTGTCACTGTTTCACCATTTATTTGCCATGAAGTGATGGAATTGGATGCCAAGACCTTAGTTTTCTGAATGTTGAGCTATAAGCCAACTTTCACTCTCTTCTTTCACTTTCATCAAGAAGTCTTTAGTTCTTCTTCATTTTCTGCCATAATGTTGGTGTTGTCTGCATATCTGAGGTTACTGATATTTCTCCCTTCAATTTTGATCCCAGCTTGTGCTTCTTCCAACCCAGCATTCTCATGATGTACTCTGCATATAAGTTAAATAAGCAGGGTGACAATATATAGTCTTGACGTACTCCTTTTCCTGTTTGCAATCAGTCCGCTCTTCCATGTCCAGTTCTAACTTTTGCTTCTTGACCTGGATACAGATTTCTCAAGAGGCAGGTCAGGTGGTCTGGTATTCCCATCTCTTTCAGAATTTTCCACAGTTTATTGTGATCCACACAGTCAAAGGCTTTGGCATAGTCAATAAAGCAGAAATAGATGTTTTTCTGGAACTCTCTTGCTTTTTCCATGATCCAACGGATGTTGGGAATTTGATCTCTGGTTCCTCTGCCTTTTCTAAAACCAGCTTGAACATCTGGAATTTCACAGTTCATGTATTGCTGAAGCCTGGCTTGGAGAATTTTGAGCATTACTTTACTGGTGTGTGAGGTGAGTACAATTGTGTGGTAGTTTGAACATTCTTTGGGATTGCCTTTCTTAGAGACTAAAATGAAAACTGATCTTTTCCAGTCCTGTGGCCACTGCTGAGTTTTCCAAATTTGTTGGCATATTGAGTGCAGCACTTTTACAGCATCATCTTTTAAGATTTGAAATAGCTCAACTGGAATTCCATCTCCTCCACTAGCTTTGTTCATAGTGATGTTTCTGGATGCCCACTTGACTTCACTTTCCAGGATGTCTGCTTCTAGATGAGTGATCACACCCTCGTGATTATCTTGATAGTGAAGATCTCTTTTTGTACAGTTCTCTATATTCTTGCCATCTCTTCTTAGTATGTTGTGCTTCTGTTAGGTCCATACCATTTCTGTCCTTTGTTGAGCCCATCTTTGCATGAAATGTTCCCTTGGTATCTCTAAATTTTGAAGAGATCTCTAGTCTTTCCCATTATATTGTTTTCCTCTGTTTCTTTGCACTGATCCCTGAGGAATCCTTTCTTATCTCTCCTTGCTATTCTTCGGGACTCTGCATTCAAATGGATATATTTTCCTTTTCTCTTTTGCTTTTCACTTCTCTTATTCTCTCAGGTATTTTTAAGGCCTCCTCTGACAGATATTTTCCTTCTTGCATTTCTTTTCCATGGGGATGGTCTTGCTCCCTGTCTCCAGGACAGTGTCATGAACCTCTGTCCATAGTTTGTCAGACACTCTGTCTATCAGATCTAATCCCTTAAATCTATTTCTCACTTCCACTGTATAATCTTTAGGAATTTGATTTAGGTCATACCTGAATGATCTAGTGGTTTTCCCTACTTTCTTTATTTTAAGTCTGAATTTGGCAATAAGGAGTTCATGATCTCAGCCATAGTCAGCTCCTGGACTTGGTTTTGCTGACTGTATAAAGCTTCTCCTTCTTTGGCTGCAAAGAATATAATCAATCTGATTTCGGTGTTAACCATCTGGTGATGTTCACATGTAGAGTCCTCTTGTGTTGTTCGAAGAGAGTGTTTCCTGTGACCAGTGCATTCTTTTGGCAAAACTGTATTAGTCTTTGCCCTGCTTCATTCTGTACTCTAAGGCCAAACTTGCCTGTTACTCCAGGTGTTTCTTGACTTCCTACTTTTGCATTCCCGTCCCCTATAATAAAAAGGACATCTTTTTTGGGTGTTAGTTCTAGAAGGTCTTGTAGGTCTTCATAGAACCATTCAACTTCAGTCTTCAGCATTACTGGTTGGAGCATAGGCTTGGATTACTCTGATATTGAATGATTTGTCTTGGAAAAGAGCATTGAGATTGCATCCAAACACTGGACTCTTGTTGACTATAATGGCCACTCCATTTCTTCCAAGGGATGCTTGCCCACAATAGTAGATATAATGGTCATCTGAGTTAAATTCACCCATTCCAGTTCATTTTAGTTCTCTGATTCCTAAGATGTAGATGTTCACTCTTGCCATCTCCTGTTTGACCACTTCCAACTTGCCTTGACTCATGGACCTAACATTCCAGGTTCCTATATAGTGTTGCTCTTTACAGCATTGGACCTTTCTTCTTTCACCAGTCACATCCACAACTGGGTGCTGTTTTTGCTTTGGCTCCGTCTCTTCATTCTTTCTGGAGTTATTTTTCCACTAATCCCCAGTAGCATATTGGGCACCTACCGACCTGGGGAGTTCATCTTTCAGTGTCCTGTCTTTTTGCCTTTTCATACTGTTCATGGGGTTCTCAAGGCAAGAATACTGAAGTGGTTTGCCATCCCCTTCTCCAGTGGATCACATTTTGTCAGAACTCTCCACCAAGACCCATCTGTTTTGCGTGGCCCTACATGACATGGCTTAATTTCATTGAGTTAGACAAGGCTGTGGTCCATGTGATTAGATTGGTCAGTTTTCTGTGATTGTGGTTTCAGTCTGTCTGCTCTCTTATGCTGTCTCTCAGAGCCTACCATCTTACTGGGGTTTCTCTTAACTTGGACGTGGGGTATGTCCTCACGGCCATTGCTACTGACCTTGGATGTAAGGTATCTCCTCTAGGCCACTTGCTGCTCCAGTGCTGTGAAGCCACTGCCCACTACTCCAGCTTCTTCAGCATTACTTGTTGGGTCATAGACTTGGATTACCATGATACTGAATGGTTTGCCTTGGAAACGAACAAAAATCATTCTGTCATTTTTGAGATTGCATCCAAGTACTGCATGGCTCATAGTTTCATTGTCATAAGCAAGGCTGTGGTCCATGTGATCAGTTTGGTTAGTTTTCTGTGACTGTGGTTTTCATTATGTATGCCCTCTGAGGGATAAGGATAAGCTTGTGGAAACTTGCTGATGGGAGAGACTGGCTATGGGTGAAAGTGGGACTTGTTCTGATGGGCGGGGCCATTCTCAGTAAATCTTTAATCCAATTTTGTAGATTTTCTGATGGGCTGGGCTGTGTTCCCTCCTTGTTGTTTGACCTAAGACCAAACTATGGTAGAGGTAATGAAGATAATAGCGACCACCTTCCAAAGGTCCTGTATAGGCACTGCTGTGCCCAGTGCCCTGGACCCTGCAGCAGGCCACCATCAGCCCATGCCTCTGCCAGAGTCCTGGACACTCACAGACAAGTCTGGGTCAGTCTCTTGTGGGGTCACTGCTCCTTTCTCCTGGGTCCTGGTGTGCACAAGGTTTTGTTTTTGCCCTCCAACTTACTGTTTCCCCAGTCCTGTGTGAGTTCTGTAATCAAATCCCACTGGCCTCCAAAGTCAAATTCCCTGGAGGTTCTCAGTCCCTTTGCCAGATTCCCAAATTGGGAAATCTGTTGTGGGTCCTAGAACTTTCTTAACAGTGCAATAATTTATTTGGCATAATTGTTCTGCAGTTTGTGGGTCATCTGCCAGGAAACTGTATGGTGGGATTAATGGTGAACTCCTCCAAGAAGCCTGATGCCACAACCAGGATTGCTGCACCCAGAGCCCCTGCCCCTGAGGCAGGCCACTACTGACCCATACCTCCACTGGAGACACTCAAACACTCAAAAGCAGGTCTGTCTCAGTCTCTGTAGGGTCTCCTGGTGCACACTAAGTGTTGTTTGAGCCCTTCAAGTGTCTCTGGTGGTTATGGGGTTTGATTCTAAATGCGATTTCACCCCTCCTACCATCTTGCTGGGGTTTCTCCTTTGCCATTGGGCATGGGGTATCTTTTCTTAGTGGGATCCAACATTCTCCTGTCAATGGTTGTTCAGCAGCAAGTTATAATTTGGGGATTTTCACAGGAGAAGATGAGACCATGTCCTTCTACTCGTCTCCAGCATTGCAAGAGGATTCTTTACCAGCTGAACCAAAGGGAAGCCCATTTACTCAACTAAGTATCCTAAACTTTTAAGAAACCTATAGTATATGGGATTCTGCAAGATTATGCTCTTTTGTGATTTCTTCCAAAGAATTAAACATTCTTCTTATAGGATTTTATCTTATCTACCCAGGTGTTCCTATGAAACTTGAGTTAGACTATCTCCATTTTAGAGGTTTTCAGGCTGATACATAAAAAGAAATGAACAACAATAATTCCAGCACATGTTCTCCATAGTAAAATTAGATTGCATAATATATTGTTTTAGCTCATGAAGATCGATTCTGTGCTTCAAAGAGATACATTGAAAAAAGTCACACATGTCAAGAAGGCATTTGCGTAAGTAAAGATGTAAGAACATATTTTTGCACCTCTACTATCTCAGAGATTACAAAATTCACTGTACTTACACTATCTAAAATTTTTGATGATTGGGAAAACTTATGTTTGAAGACACAATATATGACTAAAATTATTTTTAAATATCTCAATGAAATGCCTTATAAATTTTATATAAAAGCAGGTGCAAATGGCTCCAACTTGTTTACCTGTGGAAACATTTCAAATATAATATACTTGCCAAATTGAGCAAATGAAACATTCTGACAAATTATTTAGTAGACTCTGCATTTGGGATTCTAATTTTTGTTTCACTGTAAAAAAAAAAAAGTATAAAGCAAATACATAGGCAGTAATTATAATAGGTTTTTTGGTCTCACAGTGACATTTCTCTGAGTCTTTTGTTCTTTGTATATAAAGTTACATTTACTCTCTCAGCTGAATTAGTTTAATAAAACTTAGTGGAAAATCTTCAAACCTAATGAAGCACTCTAAAATGTAAAACATAGACAGCTAAAGGCTGGACTACAGCTATAGAATCCTCTGACCCATACACTTAAAAAAAAAAGAAGAAGAAGAAGAAGGAATCAGATTAGAGCATAAATTTATCACAGTGAATATTTAGAAGAAAATTGAAGTTCAGTTGATGAAATATTTAATGTTTTCCACCCTTCACTGAGAAGAAGCTCTTCTGTAATATAATTTGAATTACATGTACACAGATAAATATATATATGCATTTATGATGTATTTCACAAATCCTGTGTGCATTTAAAAGCTCAGCTGCACAAGCTTCACTGAATAAATTATTGTTTTGTGTTGTGTTAGGACCAAAAAGAGCGTTGAAGTTTAAGATGCTCATGCGTGACCAAATGTTATGGATTCCCAAAGACTGTAGAAGGCAAGGCTAAGCTAAAGGCAATTGACATTATCACAGAGTTTAAAATCCAATTGCATGGACTTTTCTGAAGTTCAGATTGTCACACAATCTCTCTTTGTGAAAGCATCTCTGTTAGATTTAATTTACAAAGAGATTTAATGCCACATTACAATCAATAAATAAATATAGTGAAGAGTGACAATGAAAACTAAATTAAGATAAAATGTACATGAAAGACATTTGACTTATATAAAACACTAATAAATCAGCATAAGGTCAGTAAAAAATGATGATGTATTTTGAATTACAGACTTTAAAAGGAATACAAATTCTAAATCCAAGGAACCAGATCAACAAAGGGTCTTATGCTAAATATATTGTTTTAATATAAGACAAACGTTTTAATTAGTGACATGGTGCTAAATTTTAATGTTAATTACTCAGCATGGTTCTGAAGATAAGTAGTTTAACTAGAGAGTTTGCAATGTGTGGTCTTGATACACAACCTCTGAAACTTTAGTATCCTCACTGGAAAATGAGAGCTATTGTAAATTTCCCCATCCACATTGTGGATTGGGGGTATCTTATGAAAAAATTATTGTTTAGACACAAAATTGTGTCCCACTCTTTGCAGTCCCAAGGACTGGAACATGCCAGGCTCTTCTACCCTCCATTCCACTCTCTTTTGGAGTTTGCTCAGATTCGTGTCCATTGAGCTGTAGATGCTGTCAAACCGTCTCAACATCCACTGCCCACTTCTCCTTTTGCTCTCAATTATTTAATGCAAAAAATAGACATAAAATATTTTAAAACTGAAAAGTCATGAATAATTTAGTTGACATTTTTGTTATTATTATTTTTCTCCAGCCCTGAATAGTAACAAAATATGTGATGCCTTTCAGATGTTATTTATGTTTATATGCCTTTCAAGATAAAGTTTATCAATTATAAACATGTTTTATATACTGGTATTGGGGGCTTCCCTGGTAGCTCAGCTGGTAAAGAATCTGCCTGCCATGCAGGAGACCCCAGTTTGATTCCTGGGTCTGGAAGACCCCCTGGAGAATGGATAGGCTACCCTCCCCAGTATTCTTGGGCTTCACTTGTGGCTCAGCTGGTAAAGAATCCATCTGCAATGCGGGAGACCTGGGTTCAATCCCTGGGTTGGGAAGATCCCCTGGAGAAGGGAAAGGCTACACATTTCAATATTCTGGCCTGGAGAATTCCATGAACTCTATAGCCCAAGGGGTTGCAAAGAGTTGAACATGACTGAGTGACTTTCGCTTTCACTTTCATTGTGAAAATAGGGCTTCCCAGGTAGCGCTAGAGGTAAAGAACCTGCCTGCCAATGAAGGAGACATAAGAGATGCAGGTTCTATCCTTGGGTTTGGAAGGTCCACTGGAGGAGGGAATGGCAATCCACTCCAGTATTTTTGTCTGGAGAATCCCAAGGACAGAGGAGCCTGGAAGGCTACAGTCCATAGGGTCACAAAGATCGGACATTATTGAAGCAATTTAGCACACAGGTTGTGAGCATGTTATCTCTTTATGAACAAAGAGAGACTGAAATATTACTGCATTCTCTTTTAATATGTTACTCTGAGCATGCTAGTTGAAAGGAAACAAGTAAATTTTGTGTCTGTGTTTATTTACCAACAGAAGTATGTATGTTGTAGAGTTGGCATTCCCAGCTAAAGATTTCCTCTTGTATCTAATTTAATTCTGCTTTAAGCTTATATTTTTGGCCTGTGCTTTCTGTTGGAATATAGCTCTTCTACACATGGGCTGCCATATTTAACAAATAGGAAATCTGTTGAAGCAGTTGCTCCATATTTTGTGATACATACACCAGTACTATTTCTCTGCATGATAAGTGACTATTACAGCTAATGCCATCAGGTAAAACACATGGATGTTGTGTGTGTGCTCAAAGACCCACATTTTAGAGACAAAACATATCATAGCACTTTTGATATATTGGTTATTAAAATAACTAAATACTCTCACTGATTATGGAGGGCTAACCCAAGATAGAGGTATTGGTTTGACTATTTCATCATCAATATTTCTAAATCCCTGAGTCAGTTTCCCAATTCATCAGTTACTAACCAGAATTTAGGCACATATTTTGATAAGAGAAATGAGTTTATCAAATATCTAGTACTTAAGATTAAGTATATCATTTACTGCTTTAAATTTTAAAAAAATTCTTATCTCAAGAATAAAGAGTATTATGTAGAGCCTTTTCACTTTTTCTTCCTTTATGCATTCATTCACTTATTATGCATTTATGAATTCCTTCATATAAATTATGTATTTGCTGCTGCTGCTGCTGCTGCTAAGTTGCATCTGTCGTGTCTGACTCTGTATGACCCCATAGACGGCAGCCCACCAGGGTCCTCCATCCCTGGGATTCTCCAGGCAAGAATACTGGAGTGGGTTGCCATTTCCCTCTCCAATGCATGAAAGTGAAAAGTGAAAGTGAAGTCTCTCAGTCGTGTCCGACTCTTAGAGACCCCATGGACTGCAGCCAACCAGGCTCCTCTGTCCATGGGATTTTCCAGGCAAGAGTACTGGAGTGGGTCGCCAGTGCCTCCTGTGATGTATTTGCTAGGTTGTATGAATACTTTTCTTTAAAATTCCATGTAGATATATAATGAGAAGCAGTTTTGATTGAGTTCTGTGTAGTTAGTATTTTTTGTGGGGACTGGTCCTGATAGCCATATGTAAAATTTGCCTAGTAGGAAAGTTAAGACAATGATAGCAATATCTTTCATATCTCACAGCCTGAATGTATAGACACTCGATATTTCTTTTTAAAATATTAGATAAATATATCAAACAATAAATAGAAAATGTATAGATTAAAATTTTGCTAACTTTAGACTATTGCTTTATAGTAAACAAGCACTGCCTTATGTGTTTATATATAAACACACATGCCCATTCATTCATCAATATAGAAATGAATAAATGCTTATTCACAAATGCTTATAACAATTCATTGTCTTTCTTCATTTTCCTTTGGTGACAGAAATCACCAAAGGCTAGAACAAAGAGACTCTAGGAAAAAGACAGGTGAAGTATATACATGAAAAGATAGACCCCAGTGACCTATTTACTCATATTCTTCCCCGGTGGCTTAGAGGTAAAGAATCAGCCTGCTGTGCAAGAAACATGGGATTCAATCCCTGGGTCAAGAAGATCTCCTGGAGGAGAAAATGGTAATCCACTCCAGCATTCTTGCTTGGAGAATCCCACGGACAGAGGAGGCTGGTGAGCTACAGTCCATAGGGTCACAAAGAGTCACTACATGACTAAAATACTTGAGCACAAAGGAGTTACAGACTGAATAGGCTTTCTATTTTCTCAGACTCACTTGGCATAGATTAGTGTCATCATCAGCAGAGCAATAGTGGGCTGTTCCCTCTCTTACATGCAAAAACAACTGGGCTCAGAGAATTAAATGGCTTTCTCAAGGTCCCTACAGGAATTAAATGGTAAGCTAAGAACCGAAGCCTTATCTTATCATTTGAAAACTAATATTATTTCCATGTATTCAGCTGTGGGCAGTGACTTATTGTTTGTACTTAAATATCCTTAGAGTAACAATAAAATTTTAGAGTACATTATCTTTAAAGGGTGACATCATCAAGATGGCAACAAAGGTTGATCCTAACTTCAGTCTCCCTCATAAGATCAATTAGCAATGATTCATAGAGGACACATCATTGTGAAAATTCTATAGTATGGAGGTGAAGTTGAAGCACCCCCTTGACCACAGAGACCACAAAGGACTGTATTAGCAAGGTAAGAGGAAAGGCCACTCTCTGGCCACACTCTCTTGCCCCCAGGCTGTCACCAAGTCACACCAAGAGGGCCATTCTTTCTCCAATGGGAAGGAGAGGGCCCTAGGCAGGTATCCAGCTCCCTCCACACTGTGGCTCACTTCCCAGGGGGCCTGGGCAGGTCTTGCCTCACGAAGACAGAGAGGCAGGAATTTATGGAGCTTGAATATTGGAGATCAGATTGCGATGGGAAAGAAGGTTGGACATACAACATCTAGAACTCAGACCTTGGCAGACTGAATTTACAGCAGCACCTAGGAGAAATCCCAGCCAGCAGGTTTGTACATCTAGAGAGCCAAGATGATGGCCTCATCTGACCAGGGAGTGTTATTTTCAAAAACAGGCCTATGGATTACCTTACCTTCACTTCTTAAACATGAGTCTGCTTGAAGCATTCTCCTTATGGATAATGTATTGTAAGTTGGCAAATGTGCACAGCAAACTCTCCTGTGCCCAAACAAAAAAGCTTGCTGGCGTTGGAGCCTGATCTGCCTCTTCACCCAGAAAGGGAAGGTAGTTAATATCCCTGCCCACTGCTGAATTCAGTCCTCAGCCCTGCGTAACTAGAAAACCTAGCCAGAGCACCAGGGAAGCTGTGTGACCCACAGCACTCCAGCAGAGAGCCCACCAAGTAAACCAGTGGCTTTGCTTGGGCAGGGAACTTAGAGCACCATTCTGCTTGATTTGGTCCTCAAAGAATGAAAACCTTTTCAGCCTAGGCATCTGTTCTGTGCCCATAACCAGATAAGAAAGTCAATTCATTCAACATACACAAATCGAAAAATGTGATACATCCTATTGATAGAATGACATATAAACATCATGTGATCATCTTAATTATTGCTGGAAAAGTGAGAAAATTCAACATCCATTTATGATAAAAACTCTCAACAAATTAGATATAGAAGTAACACACATTAACATTATAAAGACCATATATGACAAGCACACAGCTCACATTAGACTTAGTGGCAAAAGATTAAAAGCTCTTTTTTTCTAAGACGAGGAATAAGGCAAGGGTGCCCACTTTCACCAATCCTATTCAACAAAGTACAGAAGTTGTAACCAAGCAATCAGGTAAGGAAAAGAAAAGTCATTAGAATTAGACCAGAGAAGTAAAATTGTCTCTATTTGCAGTTGACAGGATTTTATACATAAAAGATCCTAAAGATGCCACTAAAAATCTGTTGGGTTTAATCAATAAGTTCAGTAAATTTTTAACATACAAAATCAACACACAACAATTAGTAACATTTCTATATACTAGCAATTAATTCACTGAAAATTAGAGAAAGCAATCTTATTTATAGTAGCATCAAAAATAAGAATAAATTTATGCAAGGAGGTAAAAATTATAAGACATTGATGAACAGAATTGAAAAAAATAAGTATAAACATATCCTGGGTTCATGGAATTTTTTTTTTGTCCCATTGTATCATTTTGCTCCTTTGTCAAAGAGTACGCTTATGTGGGTCTAAGTGGCTTTTTTCTTGAGTCTTAGTTTCCCTTTAAATTCAGCTGTTTTCTTATTACCTTTCTTCCTTTCTTGTTTCATATAATCCATTTTCTCAAATTTCATAATGTGAAAAGCAGATGCTTTCTAGTATTTATTCTGTGTTCAGTAATAAATCTATTTCAAAATACAGTAATTGTATATTGATGGTGTGAAGGTTACACTTTATTTTGTAGGTACTCATTCTTATTTTTTCCCCATTTTTCCTGTTTATACATCTGTGAATGATGAAAGAACTATACAAACCTATTTTCAAAAACAGGCCTATGGATTACCTTATCTTCACTTCTTAAACATGAGTCTGCTTGAAGTATTCTCCTTATGGATAATGTATTGTAAGTTGTCAAAGGTGCACAACAAACTCTCCTGTGCTTTTGCAGATGTGAATTTAATATCTAGTTCAGTACCCCCAAAAAAGGATCTATTTATTTTCTCTCCCAAAGTGTTCAGGACTGGATTTCATTTCTGAATAATATACAGTAGTTTGTAGTTTTAGTTGTGTCTCTCGATTTTAAAAAGTGACTGAAAAGTAAAAATCCCAGAGTATATTGTTACTAAAATTTATTCAGTTGCAGTCTGTTTTCACAGTGACAATCTATGTAAGAAACAACTTGCCTCCTTATGTAAATATCAGCTTTATTGGTGGAAATCAGTTTCCCAGCAAGTTATTTACTGGGTAATGAAAGGATGCAATGGTCCTGGCTAGTCTTTAAAAAAAAAAAAAATAGCTAAAACTAATTATAAAGAATGATGTAGTGAATACAAAGATACATATATCTTTTAGAACTAGTGTTTTTCTATTCTTTGAATAAATACCCAGAAGTTTGATAGCTGATATAATAGATTAAAAAAAAAAAAGCCTCTTATTGCACACTGGTGCAGGATGAAGGAGATGGAGGCATGAGGATGAATGAAGTCAAATGTCTGTAAGATACAGAAATGCAAAGGAATTGGGTGAATAGAATGAAATAGTCTATTATATTCCAATTCATCATTCTTGGTTCTACTATTTTCCTTAGGATTCCTGGCAAATTAGTATAGGATAAGCTGCGAGGCAGAAAACCTTGGTTTGCATAAAAAGCCTTGCCACTTTCTAGCAGTATGACCTAGAGTAATGTTTGTTTGTTTATACCATTTTCTACCACAATATTATCTGCTAAGTAAGCTTGGTAATTGTATCTACTTCATGACTATAAAGTCATCTATGCATGCTAAATGAGCTAATATTTATAAAATGTTATGTACTGGCACACCATATATTTTAAATTATTCAACATTTGTTTAATACATATAAATAAATATCTATCATAGATATTTACTCAATTTTGTCAGCGGTAAATTAAAAGGTTAGATCAGATTTTCCTCAATGATATTTAAAATCAAATATCTAACAGGCACTTATTGATATGTTTATTTAACATATAAATATATGTTAGGAGCCAAAACCAAAGGAGCCAAAATAGATATAAATATATTAACATATATCTATTTGGCTCCTTTGGTTTTGGCTTCTATCATATAATATTTTTATCAGATCCATCTACATCTTTTGATATTTACCTGATTATTTTCTAAGAAAAGTACCTGAAGCATCAACGCTTTAAACTCTTCTTTTAATTTCTTTTTGAGTTATACCTCATAAAATAGCCATTGTAACATCCAAGGCGGTGATTTTTTTCTATTTTCTGCAGCCTATTTTCCAAGCAGAAAATTATTCCAAATGAAGCACATATACAATGGGGCTACATGGGGAGAACTGTAAATAGAGTGTATGGGATCTAAAAATGTTGCACAGAGATATGGAGGTAAATATTCAAAATAAAGAGGTTCTCAAGGGAGTTCACAATATCAATCAAAAATTACCTGGCAAAGTGAAATATTATTTGGCAATCTCTTTTTCAAAAATTAAGGTTGCCATATATTCATCGTTGGTACCAAATTCCTCACACATCCAATTCTTTTTGCATGCATGATAAGTTATTTAACCCCATGGACTGTAATCCACCAGGCTCCTCTGTCCATGGCTTTCTACAAGCAAAAATACTGGAATGGGTTGCCATTTCATCCTCCAGGGGATCTTCCCAACCCAGGAATCCAACCCGTGTCTCCTGCATTGCAGACGGATACTTTACAGCTGAACCATAAAAAAAATACATGTGTGTATAATGCTTTTACTTAATTGGTCTAGGAAAAAAAATCTTTGAAATATTATTTCTTGAACTGATATGAGATGATTATTTTGCAATATTATTTCTTGAATTGATATGAGATGATTGTTTTGCCCTGTCAAGTTTTCCTTTTCTCTTTTAAGGTCTTGGGAGCAAACTTTCCGAGATTGCTTTGGTTTCTATGTTTCTTAATGAAGATGGTAATGAGAGTTTTCTCTTAATAGTTGTGTAAATCCTGTTGAATGCATATAATGTCAACTCTGCTTATTCAGATGAGTTTTATTCATTTTAAAAATCTAAAGACATTCAATTATTGATGGCATCTAGGTATGCAAATCAGTTTAACTGTTCTGGCAGAATGTACTAGTAATTAACCTGTTACTAAATGTGTGCTTAACTAATTTTCTATCTTATTTTTTCTTGTAAAGATAGATTAGAGAGGGACCATTCAGGTGTAGGGGAATAAGAGGAACAAATAGTTATGCATAAAATAAGCTACAAGGATATATTGTATAGCTTAGGAAATATAGCTAATATTGTATATTAACTATAAATGACATATAAGCTTTAAAAACTGAATCACCACTTTGTACACCTGTAACTTATATAATGTACATCACCTATAGTGTTAGTTGCTCAGTCGTGTCTGACTCTTTGCAACCCCATGGACTGTAGTCTGCCAGGTTCCTCTGTCCATGGAATATCCCAGGCAAGAATATTGCAGTAGGTAGCCATTGCATTCTCCAGGGAATCTTCCCAACCCAGGGATCAAACCTGTATCTCCTGCATTGCAGGCAGATTTTTACAGTCTGAGCCATCAGGTATATCACCCATATTTCAATTAAAAGAAAGAAAAGTATCACATATATGACTAAAACCAAAACAAAGCCACAGTCTCCCATAGCTGTAAAACAGTTACTTCAGCACTGTATCCCAATCCTCCTTGAATGTCTTCAAGTTCATATTTTAGTGTCTAGAAGTGTTCCTGTGTGCTGCTCAAATAGGTCCTTTTGGTTCTTTTATCCTTCCCATCATTTGCTATCTTCCTTGCTTTGTTTCTTGTGTATGTGTATGTGTATGTTTCTATTCCTCCCAATTCAAAAAACAACAGTTTTACTGTTATCTCACAAAGATATTACTACTTGTAATGCTCTCTGACTTGTGAGTTGAGATGAATATTATATAATGTCATGATGGGTTGCATTGAAACCACCAATTTCCTTTATCCCTGCCCACTAAAAAACTGTATGTGAGCCTGCAACTGCCAATATCTACTCCAGGCTTTCTATGCCTGAAGAGCCACAAAGAAAGCCCAAGAATACTGGAGTGGGTAGCCTATCCGTTCTCCAGTGGATCTTCCCAACCGAGCAACTGAACCAGGTCTCCTGTGTTGCAGGCGGATTCTTTACCAACTGAACTATCAGGGAAGCAGCATTAAAAACTGCAGGTGATGGCATGTATTTAATATTTCATAGTTTTACTCTTTCTTATGTATATGTGTTTGTATGTATGATTGCTTATTTTTGTTGCTTTTTTTCCACCTATGACTAAAGCACAGCTATAAAGGTTAACAAGCACCTTTTGGACTATTCTGTACTTTTAATCTCCCAGACTCCTAAAAGTTAATTGTGCACTTTAAATCTTTCTGTCGTGCCTGCTAAGCTTGCTCTGTTCTATATGGAACAATGGTAGGCTTGTACTAACTGAACATCACTGAAGCCTAGTGTAAACATGAGTAATGTTCAAGCTTACACCCCTGCTGTATGACAATTATCTGTATTTGGAAAATTTTTATGAAAGCTTGGAGTCATTTATCACTTACAAGTTGACTTTTGGATCTGATATGATTTGTTACATTGATTCATAAGTGAATGAATGAAGCTATTCAAAGCTTGTCCTCAAAACAATGACTGACCTGCATTGAACAATATCAACCGTCATCTAACCAAAATGGACTCTTACTAAGGACTGGGTCAGGATATTGTGCTTGGTTTGCACTTGTGGTTAGTGCATTAATTCCAATGCTAGTTGATGTTTTTCTCTATACGATCAATGACTAACTACATCACAATGATGTTTAACATTTTTAAAGCATAATGAACATACTTTTATTCTAATTTCTTTTTTTCCCTAGCGTTTTGCCACATTTTATTCTAATATTTTAAAGTACAGATTCAGCTGAAACTCACTGTGTACCTTTTCCCAATTTTAATCTCATGCCTCCCCAGATAAATCCACATCTTGAATTTATTATTTCATGTGCCTAATTATATTAATACCATGTGTATTCATAAATAACATGTAGTATTGTTTATGCTTTCAACATTAATATAAATGGCATCATAATGGGTAGATATCTCTGTAGCTTTCTTTTTTTCTCATCACATGGAAACATCTGTTTAGGAGATTTAGCTATGATGATATGTGTGAAAGTCTGTCAGTTGTATCCAATTCTTTGCGACCCCATGGACTAGGCAGTCCATGGAATTCTCCAGGAATACTGGAGTGGGTAGCCGTTCCCTCCTCCAGGGGATCCTCTCAACCCAGGGATCAAATGCAGGTCTCCCCCTTTGCAGTGAGATCCCCCACCAGCTCAGCCACTAGGGAATGATGATACATGTAGCTGTAATGTATTCATTTTACATAGTATATAGTGTCCCATTGTCTGAATTCATCCTTCGATGAATGGTTAGGTGGTTTTTCATCTGACGTATTGACAAGTAGCCATACATACATTTTTGCTGTCAAATATTCCAACACTTTTGAAAAGGGAAAATGCTCCTTAAAATCCCCATTTCCACACCCCACGTTTTCCTTCCCAGAGGTAACTGGCACTATTAGCATACTGTGCATTCTTCCAAACCAATTTATTAAGACATCAAATTAAACAAACAAAAGATCACAATAATCTTTTTTAAAAAGCATTCATGTCTCTCATTTTTGGAAGCCACTGCACTGTCACTTTTGTGATGTTTCAGCCCCAAATATTTGTAATTTCACAATTTTATTTTTTGTAATAATTATGGTTATTTTGAAAGCTTGTCATCACTTAAATTGAAACTGTATCACAAAAATTTACTTTTACTCTAAAATTATTTTTCAATAGAATATTTTTTCAATTATATTTCTTTCTTTCTTTCTTTCTTTCTTTTTTTTTTTTTTAAATTTGGTCATGCTGTGCCACTTGTAGGGTCTTAGTTTCCTGACCAGGAATCAAAATCAGGCCACCAATCCTGTAAGCACAGTCTTAACCACTGGACTACCAGGGAAGTCACTAAATTTCTTTTATTACTTTATGTTTTCCAATTTCATTGAGATATAAAATTGTGTAAGTTCAAGTGTACAGTGTGATTATTTAATATATCCATGTATTATGAAATGATCACCCCAATAAGTTTAGTTAATACCTCTCACCTCACATAGCTACAATTTTTGTTTCCATGTGATGAGAACTTTTAAGATCTACACTCTTAACAACTTTCAAATATATAATTTAGTGTCATGAACTATAGTCATCATTGTCTATATTACCTCAGAAATCATCTTATAACTAGAAGTACATTTTGACCAACTTTGCCCAATTCTCTCACCCCACACCTCCCACTTCTGATAATTGAAAATCAGATCTCTGTTTCTCTGGGTTTGGTGTTTTGTTCATTTGTTTATGGATTCCACATTTAAGTGATATTATACAATATCTGTCTTTGTCTGATTGGTTTTGCTTAGCATAATGCCCTCAAAGACCATCCATGTTGTCACAAATGGCAATGTTTTTCCTTTGCATAACTAAATACTGTTCCATTGTGTGTATGTTTATTTCATATTTTCTTTATCCATTCATCCATTGATGGAAACTTGGGTTGTTTTCTCATTTTGACTATTGTGAATAAGCTGCAGTGAACAAGGGGTACAGATATGTCTTTAGACTCATGATTTTGTGTTCTTTGGATGTGTAGCCACAAATGGAACTGCTAGATTATGTGGCAGTTCGATTTTTAATTTTTTGAAGAAACTGCATACTGTTTTTCATGGTGTTTGTATACACATTTACATTCCCACCAACAGTATGCAAGGTACACTCATGTGTCTCAATCCTTTGTTCCAATGTTTTTTTAAGAAATAACATTCAGAAAAAAGAAACAACATCAAAAGAAGAAAAACTAATCAAAGGATCAGTTCAGTTCAGTTCAGTTGCTCAGTCATGTCCGACTCTTTGGGACCCCATGGACTGCTTCCCTGTCCATCACCAGATCTCAGAGCTTGCTCAAACTCATGTCCATTGAGTCAGTGATGCCATCCAACTATCTCATCCTCTGTCATCCCCTGCTCTTCCTACTTTCAATCTGTCCCAACATTGGGGTCTTTTTTAATGATTCTAATAATCAAAGGATATTAACAAATAATTCATGAAAAGAAGACTAAATTGGCAAATATACCTATAAAATATCTCTGTATCACTTTGCAAACACACACCCACACACAGGGGTATGTATGTGCTTATGAACATAAAAAAATTTGGAAAAAATGGCTCTCAGAGAGAATAAGACAATTATTTTAAAGGTTTTATGGCTCAGCTTTCCTGTTTATTCTTGCAGTGACCCAGAAGGGATTCTGCCAAGACTGGATCAGTGGAGGGCAACTTATGGTATCAGGGAAGTGTTCAAAGAGAAGCTTCTCAGCTATTCCTGGAAAAGATTGTGAGTTGACCTGTGACTTTGTAAATGGTAACTCAGGTGTCTTGGCCCTTTCCCTTCCTCTTACCTACAGAAGTATTCTTATTCTCCTGCCATTTTGAAAATGAGCACCTCACTAAAGCATTACAAATTAGCTTACAAACTAGAAGCCAAGAATCAAACAGTCTTTCTAAAATAACCATGCCATCTGTCATTAGAGAAGAACTAATTTAAGAAGGAAAAATTATAAAAAGAAAAAAACTTGAAACTACATCAGATGAATTCCCCTGGTGAAAATCAGTCCTTGGAAAATTGTGACCTATGCTTCCATAGAAGGATTGCCTGGTGGTTTCTGGAGTTTGCCTCAAAGCTGAAAAGAACTCATCATCATAAATGTGTTTTTCTGAAGTAACATTTCCAGCACCTGAGAGATGATTGCTGAAAATTCCTTGCAGGTGTCTCAGAGATTACAATAAAGGCACAGAGAGTTAAGGAGTTAGCAAAAAGTGTTTAGAAAAATAATCCTGGAATATGCTACCCTGCTCTGTGTATGAACACTGACTGTTAAACTTATCACACATACCTGTTCAGTAATGATTAATGGGGATCATGCTAATAATCCAAGACCTAAATCTGAGTCTGGGGTGGATAATTTATAGAAAATGTTTCTTTGCCAATGAATGATTTGTTGAAGAAATTAAGTGACTTGATAATCTCTCAAGAAGCATGCTGGTGTTTATTTCTAAGCTCTGGCATTGAACAAAATGACTATTAAAACATTTATACTAAATTATACTATACTAAGTTAATTAAATAATATCATTTATACTAAATATAAAATGAAATGATATCATTTATACTACAATGCTGACATAATAATACTGGCCATTCTTTTAAAATGTGATTACTTTCCTTCAGAATTATTTTATTACTGAAATAATTTAATGTAAATTTGAAAACATTTTCACGTGAAAAAAATCTAAATAGCATTCAGATAAAAGAACAAGAGGATTTTTTTTTTCTCAAAGCTGTATTTTATTTTATTAGTAGGTGTATGTCAGACAATGTATCAGTAAGACAAACAGTGAACAAGTAAGTAAATATGGGCAAGTAATCATATATATTATAGGTAATATTTGTTGAACACTGGTTCTAGAACTGAATAATATTCAACAGCTCAAACAATGCAGGAGTATCAGCCATTTACACAGCTCTAAAATTCTTGCTTCCTGTTTTAAAAAAGAGCAGTACTTCCTATGGTTTCTTCACTGTTTGGTCCTTTTTTCCTGCTTCCCCATCACTGAGTGGACATCAGCTTAGACCTCTGGGCTTTGCTTAAAAGAATCCACGTTAATTATTGCTCATCAGCATTCATCATGGTGACAGCTCCGGTTAGCAGCGCTGTTTATTTTGTTCTCACCTTTCTGCTTGGCTGTCAAATGGAAGAATTTTATGGTTCTTAAGGGAACAATCCTTCTTTATGACCAGCTGCTTTGAGGAGAAAGAAAAAAAAAAAAGGCTTTTCTTTAGTGTTGTACTGGCTTTGGTAATTCCTTGCAAATGAAATGGCACAAATGTAGCAATTAATAGTCTCCTTTAATTGAGTTCACTTATAACAGAGCAGAGTTAAACCAATTAAAACTCCATTGAACAAAATCCTGAAATTGAATGGTATTTCAAGTATTTTTCAAAGATTATAAAACTTACATTGTCTTATAAAAATCATCTGTATCGTGCTTGACCTAAAATTGAACTGCTTATTCTTAACTAAATATCTTCTTAAGTACAAAATAAGTAACAAAATAGTGAAAAATCACTGGCCACAATAGAGAGGAAAGACAGAATTTTAAAGAGATAAACCCAGTAATTAATGGGAAGAACTTGGGAATATCTCAGGTGCCTGAGATAGAAGAGAGCTTTGGCAGGAATGAATGTGAGGGACTTTAAAAGTAGTAACTGCAAATCAGAATAAATTTTCTTTGATAAGAATTTTCATCCTGATGAAAGTCATGGAACAAAAGACTGGTTTCAAATTGGGAAAGGAGTGTGTCAAGGCTGTTTAATGTCACCCTAATTATTTAATATATATACAGAGTAGATCATGGGAAATGCTGGATTGGATGAAGCACTAGCTAGAATCAAGATTACTGGGAGAAATATAAATAACCTCAGTATGCAGATGACACCACCCATATGGCAGAAAGCAAAGAACTAAAGAGCCTCTTGATGAAAGTGAAAAAGCGGAATGAAAAAGTTGGCTTCAAACTCAACATTAAGAAAACTAAGATCATGGCATCCAGTCACATAACTTCATGGAAAACAGATGGGGAAACAGTGAAAACAGTGGCAGACTTTATTTTTGGGGGCTCCAAAACCACTGCAGATGGTGACTGTAGCCATGAAGGAAAGTTATGACCAAGCTACATAGCATATTAAAAAGCAGAGACATTACTTTGCCAACAAAGGTCAGTCTAGTCAAGGTTATGGTTTTTCCAGTAGTCATGTATGGATGTTAGTGTTGAACTATAAAGAAAGTTGAGCACCAAAGAATTAATGCCTTTGAACTGTGGTATTGGGGAAGACTATTGAGAACCCCTTAGACTGCAAGGAGATCCAACCAGTCCATGCTACGGTAAATCAGTCCTGAATATTCATTGGAAGGACTGATGCTGAAGCTGAAACTCCAACACTTTGGCCACCTGATTTGAAGAACTGACTCATTGAAAAAGACCCTGACGCTGGGAAAGATTGATGGAGGGAGGAGAAGGGGATGACAGAGGATGAGATGGTTGGATGGCATCCCTGACTCAGTGGACATGAGTTTGAGTAAGCTCTGGGAGTTGGTGATGGACAAGGAGGCCTGGCATGGTGCAGTCCATGGGGGCGCAAAGAGTCGGACATGACTAAGTGACTGAACTGAACTAAACTGAAAGTCATTGTCCTTGCCTACAAAAAAATCTCAAAAAGTAAAACTGAATTAAAGTGATAAAGTGCTGCCAAATACCATTCAAATATAAATTCAAAAACATTACATGTTTTACGCTAAAATTAATTTGGCAATTATTTTATATTCCAAACATAATGACTATCACACAATCAAAAACATTTAAGTGTGACTGAAAAATAGTGAATAACAAACAGCACATGAAATGGACCTGTGCTGTAGTATATTAACACACAAAGACTAAAACAAGTATGGTTGATATTTCATAGACATAAAAGCTAAGCTAATTTATAAAACTAGCAAGATCCTGGAAACTGCAGAAAAGTTGCAATAGATTTTTAAAGATCCCTAGAAATTCTAATCTTAAGAGAAATTAAGAATTAGTAGAAATTCTAATATTTCAGTGACTGAAATTAGAATTGAGTAGTTCAACAGTATATTATATAGAACTTAATAAAAATATTATATCAAAGGATAATTAGAAGAAAATATCTAGACTGAAACACAAAAGATAAAATAACTGTAAATACATAAAATAATTAATAAAATTGGAAGGTGCAGGAAAGCCCTAACATCCATTTAGTTGAAGCCTAAGGAAAGGAGATAGAGAATACAGCAGAGGTAATGTGTGCATAAATCAGAGCTGGAGATTTTCTTAAACAGATAAAAGGTATTAACCCCAAAGTTGAACAGTTCAAAAAATCGTATGCAGGAAGAATATTAATGGAATAGAAATTCACACCTAGACACACACAGTTTCTATAGAGAAGTTACAGCAACTTAAAACAATAAAAATGATTTTACAAATAGCCAGAGAAGAGACTGAATGGATTAAAAAGGACCAACAGACTGATAATGAATGCCTCAAGAGCAGCAATAGAAAAGTAAGAATGAGTGTATAATATCTGAAATATTTTGAGAGAAATAACTGTCAGGCTAGAGTGCCATACCAGCCAAAGTGCCCTTTATTCCATTATTGTTTCTCTTACAATTGACACCATTACTATTTAACAGCCCCAGATTAATGTGGGATCTCTTACCTAATCTTTTATAAAAAGTTACCAGTCTCTCTCCCTTTTAGACCACTTACAGTCTTTTTAAACTCAGGTTACAGGTGCCCCTGATGGCTCAAACAGTAAAGAATCTGCCTGCAATGCAGGAGACCCAGGTTTGATCCCTGTGTTGGGAAGATCCTGAAGAAAGGAATCCACACCAATATTCTTGCCTGGAAAACCCCATGGACAGAGCAGCCTGGCTGGCTACAGTCAGTGGGGTTGCAAAGAGCCAGACACAAATGAAGACTAACACACACACACACATACACACACACAGATCATCAAATTACCTTGAAGTAAACAATGACTGAATTAATTAATTGCATAATATTTGATCTTGACATCATTCAGTTCAGTTCGGTTCAGTCACTCAGTCATGTCTGACTCTTTGCGACCCCATGAATCACAGCACGCCAGGTCTCCCTGTCCATCACCAACTCCCAGAGTTCACTCAAACTCATGTCCATTGAGTTGGTGATGCCATCCAGCCATCTCATCCTCTGTCGTCCCCTTCTCCTCCTGCCCCCAATCCCTCCCAGCATCAGGGTCTTTTCCAATGAGTCAACACTTCTCATGAGGTGGCCAAAGTACTGGAGTTTCAGCTTTAGCATCAGTCCTTCTAATGAACACCCAGGACTGATCTCCTTTAGGATGGACTGGTTGCATCTCCTTGCAGTCAAGGGACTCTCAAGAGTCTTCTCAGCACCACAGTTCAAAAGCATCAATTCTTCGGCTCTCAGCTTTCTTCACAGTCCAACTCTCACATCCATACACGACCACTGGAAAAACCATAGCCTTGACTAGACGGACCTTTGCTGGCAAAGTAATGTCTCTGCTTTTGAATATGTTGTCTAGGTTGGTCATAACTTTCCTCCCAAGGAGTAAGCGTCTTTTAATTTCATGGCTGCAATCACCATCTGCAGTGATTTTGGAGTCCAGAAAAATAAAGTCTGACACTGTTTCCACTGTTTCCCCATCTATTTCTCATGAAGTGATCAGACTGGATGCCATGATCTTCGTTTTCTGAATGTTGAGCTTTAAGCCAACTTTTTCACTCTCCTCTTTCACTTTCATCAACAGGCTTTTTAGTTCCTCTTCACTCTGCCATGAGGGTGGTGTCATCTGCATATCTGAGGCTATTGATATTTCTCCTGACAGCCTTGATTCCAGCTTGTGCTTCTTCCAACCCAGTGTTTCTCATGGTGTACTCTGCACTTAAGTTAAATAAGCAAGGTGACAATATACAGCCTTGAGGTACTCCTTTTCCTATTTGGAACCAGTCTGTTGTTCCATGTCCAGTTCTAACTGTTGCTTCCTGACCTGTATACACGTTGCTGGATTCTAAATTTTGACCAGGTTGTTAAAAATTTTTTTAATGATTTAGTCAGCTTTGGCAGTAATAAAATTCACTCAATTAAGTATATACTTTGAAAAGTTTTGACAATTGTGTGCACTCCTATAATCGTCACCACAATTGAGTTTCAATCCTCTAGAATATTTCTCTGCACTTCACTAAAGGTGATCCCCTCGGTATATTTTGATGCTGCTCTCTTCCTACAGTTAATTTTTTCATATTAATTTTTTCCCTGAGTGCTATCTACTCTGATTTCACAACTTTGTATATTTCTATTCTAATTTCTGACTTTCAGTATCCTGTCATATCTTTAATTGCCTATTTAATTAAAATCAATTATTGTTGCAATATTGGGTTATTATTGTTCTCACCTTTGTGATTAGATTTTGGGTCATGTTTTTATTAGCTAATTAGTATTGATTAGTTCCTTCTGCTTCACCACTCTTATTATATCTTTTTATAGTTGATTTCTGCCATTTCCCATTTATTTTAATTCATACTTTTTAAAATTTTTGGACTAACAGTTACAAGTATTTTTAAAGAGAGGTCAACATTCTAGATACCCTTTTCTGTTGGTAGTTAAATGCAGTTTCTTAAATTCAGAGCACCTTTTTCTTGATTAAGAAGTTTTAGTGAACTGGCTGATTTTGTGATGGGACCCTTACTTTTCATCCTTCTTATTTGTTCTTCCCCGCCCCCCCCCCCCACCATCAAGAATCTGAGTGGTGCCTTTCTCTTCCAAGTCTATTTTATCTCCCTCAAAGTACTGTCTTCTAAACACTATTGATTCTGTGAATACACTTGCCACACTAAGATTTTAGAACTTCAGCATTCAGCTCTGATCCAGTGGTTCTTAGACCACTTCTCAGTAAAGTCCAAGACACCAAAGGCTCAAGAACCAGAAACACCAATGTTGGAGCACAAGATAATATAGATGTCCCAGCTCAAAAAGAAGGAGTGAGAGCTAGCCCTTGGTCTGCCTTCGTGTTCTACTCAGGCCATTAACCGTTTGAATGGTGTCTCATCTCACATTGGTAATGGCAGATCTTCTTTACTAAGTCTACTGATTCAAATATTAATCATTTCTGGAACATACTTACAGACACATTCGGATATAATATTTTACAAGCTATCTAAGTAGCCTTTAGCCGAGTCAAGAGGACACAGAAAATTAACCGTCCCATATAGGTCAATACAGATTTTAGCCTGTACCCTAGTTTTGACTAAGTATGATTTTTGAAGGGGGTTTAACCAAGTTCCATCTTTTTGACCTATTTCTTTCACTCTGTGTGCATTCTTGGCAGCTTATGCCTTTACCAGAGAAAACTAACTCTATTCCCATTTCTACTTCTCCTTTTCTCAATATGCATGATGCTCAGTCTATCCTGGAATTTTTTCCACCTCCAAAACTCATTGTAGCCTCAAAATCTTTGGGCATCATCTTCCCTCTATTTGAATGTGCCTGCACTGGATATTCATATGCTTAAATCCTTCTTATCATCCAGATCTCTGTTCAAATTTTTCCCATTCTGTCACATTTTATGGGCACTCTAGCCAAAGAATCCCACATCCTCAATTTTTCTAGCTATCCCTTCCCTACAACTACTCTATTTGTTTTTCTTCAGAATACTTGTCACTTTTCTCTCTTCTTCTTTCTCTTATTGTACTGGGGTAGAGTTGTTTCTGCTTTATTGCATCTACTTCTGCTTTATTGACTATGCCAAAGCCTTTGACAGTGTGGAACACGACAAAATGTGGAAAATTCTTAAAGAGATGGGAATACCAGACCACCTGACCTGCTTCCTGAGAAATCTGTATGCAAGTCAAGAAGCAACAGTTAGAACCAGACATGGAACAGCAGATTAGTTCCAATAGGAAAAGGAGTACAACACCCTGCTTATTTAACTTATATACAGAGTACATCATGAGAAACACTGGGCTGGATGAAGCACAAGGTGGAATCAAGATTCCCAGTAGAAATATCAATAACCTCAGATATGCAGATGACACCACCCTTACAGCAGAAAGCAAAGAACTAATGAGCCTCTTGATGAGAGTGAAAGAGGAGAGTGAAAAAGCTGGCTTAAAACTCAACACTCAGCAAACTAAGATCATGGCCTCTGGTCCCACCACTTCATGGCAAATAGATGGGGAAACAGTGAAAGACTTTATTTTCTTAGGATCCAAAATCACTGCAGATGATGATTGCAGCCATGAAATTAAAAGAAGCTTACTCCTTGGGAGGAAAGTTATGACCAACCTAGACAGCATATTAAAAAGCAGAGACATCACTTTGCCAACAAGGGTCAATCTAGTCAAAGCTATGGTTTTTCCAGTAGTCGTGTATGGATGTGAGAATTGGACTATAAAGAAAGCTGAGTGCCGAAGAATTGATGTTTTTGAATTGTGGTGTTGGAGAAGACTCTTGAGTCCCCTTGGACTGCAAGGGGATCCAACCAGTCCATCCTAAAGGAAATCAGTCCTGGGTGTTAATTGGAAGGACTGATGTTGAAGCTGAAACTCCAATACTTTGGCCACTTGATATGAATGACTCATTGGAAAAGACTCTGCTATTGGGAAAGATTGAAGGCGGGAAGAGAAGGGGATGACAAAGGATGAGATGGTTGGAAGGCATCACCGACCTGATGGACATGAGTTTGAGCAAGCTCCGGGAGTTGCTGATCGACGGGGAAGCCTGGCGTGCTGCAGTTCATGGTGTCCGCAAAGAGCTGGACATGACTGAGTGACCAAAGTGAACTGCACTGATAGTTGCTTTACAATGTTGTATTAGTTTCTACTGTACAATGAAGTGAATCAGCTATATGTATACAAAAATCCCCTCCTTCTTGGACCTCCATCCCACCACCACCCCTGTAAGTCATCACCGAGCAGCCATCTGAGCTCCCACTGCTGTAAATCAGCTTCCTACCAGCCAGCTATCTTACACGAGGCAGTGTTACATGTCAGTCCCAACCTCCACCTCATCCTGCTCTCCCTTCTCCCTGCTCATTGTGTCCACAGGTCCAGTCTCTATGTATGTGTCTCTATTCCTGCCCTGCAACTGGGTCCATCTGTACCGATTCCTGGAGAGTGTGATGAAATAGGGAACTCACTTGCCACTCTTTTAAAATTTCATTATGTATACATTTGCTTATATATTTATAGCCTGCCCTCTCTAGTAGAATGTACTCAATAAAAGCAAGTATTATATCTGTTTCTGTTGTATTTCAAGCACTTAGAATCATGCCTACACATAGTAGGTATGTAAGTCGAGTAGTTTTGTCAAATATAGTTTGATTTTTAACCTATTTATAAATAGCAGTTCTGTGAGAAAAATGAAATATTTCATGAGAAAATTGTATGGACTCTGTATTCCATTTTGATTTATCACACCAAAAGTATCTTAGGTTCTAGAAGTAAGATTACTGGATTGAACTGAAATTTTGAATTATGATTAATTTTGTAATTTTTGTATAGACATCACCTGGAAAATATTTAAACTTCTCTCATTATCAATTTGAAAAAGAGCAATTTATGTCATACCAACCTGTGTGTAAGTTCAGAGGAAGACTTCCCTGCTGAAAAGCATTTCTTGTGTTGTAGACTTCCTAAGTTTCTCTGCTTGATGCCTCTCTATGCACAACTTTTGCTCTGCAGGGAATATTATTTACTCAATATTCTTTACCCTCCCTAAAAGTTGTAAGCACTTTCAAGAAGCTCACTAACAAGGTATAAACACAACATTTATCATTTCACAAATGTTTTGCTTTTCTTTGAAATCCTTCCTCTTTAAACTACAACAAATCTTAGTCTTTAAACGTTCATAACAAAGGAAAACAAAACTAAAAATGGGAACGTTCCCCAATCCTATGGCTGCTCTTCCTTTGAACTCTGTGGGGTTCTTAATTTTTCTAAGATGTTTGAGCCAAAGGAAGAAGAAGCAATTTTGAGTGCTCCTTCTCTGAGCAGTATCCAGGGGCAGAGTCCATTAAATAAAGAGAGAAAAAGAGACAGACAGACAGAGCACTCAGCATGGTATACTAAAATCTGTATCATTGGCAGTGTGTGTTTTCATTTGTCATTTTTGAAAACAGCATTTCACAAACAACCTTATGTCACACTGTAGAGTCACTATATGTTACAGACATTACAAAGTTAGGAAAATTGAGAAATGTATGCTACTAAAGAACAGTAGTGTGAATACTAATTATTACTTAAGAAATGTAATAAGAAAAAAATGTAGATATGTATGTTTTTCAATGTACATTGAAATAGCCATTTGTGCATGATTCTCCTAACTCTTGTCAAAATCATTGGATAACATATTTCATACATTAATTAAATATATATGTATTTCACTGCAATACTATCGCTAATAGAAAATCTGAGAAGCCAAAAACACACATTTGGATAATTAATTTAATTACAGTATTTTTACATATATAAGAAAAGTATAAACTAAAGTCATCTATTTCTATTATTCAAATGCAAAACTAAAGAGGATTTTTAAGACAAAGTATTGCACATAACTGGTCACACTTCCTCCTCAAAATATTTTCTTTAGATTTTTCTGACATTTTGCTTTTCAGGTTCTCCTAGTTATTTAGTCAGAATTCCAGTTAATCTGATGTAATTGTTACTCTGTTGCACTTTGAACTCCTTTAAGTTTGTTCATGTAATTTTCATTACATTGAGGCTTATAGGCTATTTTTTTACTTGACTAACTCAATATCCTGCTATAACAGGCAAATAATGAAATTTATAATGATGTCTGTTCTTAAATAAAAGGGTGGAAGACCATGGAAAGTAATGAAATACTATATTTAATACCAAGTATCCTTTCATTCTACTTGCAGCAGGGCTGGTGAATTTAGCTGCATAAAATGGGGACTACTGGCCAAAGTATATCCAGCAACGTAAACATACAGACTTAAAAAAAAAAACACTTTAAAATTATTGATTTATTTGGCCATGCCCCGAGGCATGTGAGATCTTAGTTCCCCAGTCAAGGATCAAACCTGTGCCCTTGCATTGGAATCGTGGAGTTTTAACCACTGGACAACCAGGGAAGTCCCCAGACATAATTTTTTTGTTTTTAAGATGAAATTATGACACTAAAAAATTTTTAAAGTGGAATACACTTTAAAGTTCTTTATTATTTAATGTTATCTCCACAGAGTGTCCTTCCACAAACAAAAATCCTCATATATCCATAGAAAACTATTATTTTTGCATTGCTATCAGTTACCTATAACTCACAAAATTATGAAATGCTTCTCATAATATCAGAATGACGTAACCTGGAAGGGTGTGCCTTAGACAAGGCATAGATTTCCACTGAAGCACAATTTTTTCATTACAAATGTAAGAGGAATAATATATAAGAAGATGTCATTAACTTTGACAGAGTAAAACAGATTTCTCAGAGGTTGCTCAGAGGTTACAACTTTTGAAGACACAATATTAGTATTTCTACATCCGAGGGTTAGAGAAAGGATGGATCATGAAAAGAGGTTGGGATATGTAATGATGACTTTTCCACATTGTGTGTGTGCATGCTCAGTCACGAAGTCCTGTCTGACTCTTTGTAACTGTATGGACTGTAGCCCACTAGGCTCTTCTGTCTGTGAGATTTTCCAGGCAAAAATACTGGTGTGGGCTGCCATGCTGCCTCCTTGGAATCTTGCTGACCTAGGGATCAAACTCGTATCTCTTATGTCTCCTGCATTAGCAGGTGGGTTCTTTACCACTGAGCCACCTGGAAAGCCCTATATATATGTTCAGTTCAGTTCAGTTCAGTCGCTCAGTCATGTCTGACTCTTTGCGACCCCATGAATTGCAGCACGCCAGGCCTCCCTGTCCATCACCATCTCCCAGAGTTCACTCAGACTCACGTCCTTCGAGTCCGAGATGCCATCCAGCCATCTCATCCTCTGTCGTCCCCTTCTCTTCCTGTCCCCAATCCCTCCCAGCATCAGAGTCTTTTCTAATGAGTCAACTCTTTGCATGAGGTGGCCAAAGTACTGGAGCTTCAGCTTTAGCATCATTCCTTCCAAAGGAATCCCAGGGCTGATCTCCTTCAGAGAAGACTGGTTGGATCTCCTTGCAGTCCAAGGGACTCTCAAGAGTCTTCTCCAACACCACAGTTCAGAAGCATCAATTCTTCGGTGCTCAACCTTCCTCACAGTCCAACTCTCACATCCATACATGACCACTGGAAAAACTGTAGCCTTGACAAACGGACCTTAATTGGCAAAGTAATGTCTGCTTTTGAGTATACTATCTAGGTTGGTCATAACTTTTCTTCCAAGGAGTAAGCGTCTTTTAATTTCATGGCTGCAGTCACTACCTGCAGTGATTTTGGAGCCCCCCAAAAATAAAGTCTGACACTCTTTCTACTGTTTCTCCATCTATTTCCCATGAAGTGATGGGACCAGATGCCATGATCTTCATTTTCTGAATATTGAGCTTTAAGCCAACTTTTTCGCTCTCCTCTTTCACTTTATCAAGAGGCTTTTTAGCTCCTCTTCACTTTCTGACATAAGGGTGGTGTCATCTGCATATCTGAGGTTATTGATATTTCTTCCGGCAATCTTGATTCCAGCTTGTGTTTCTTCCAGTCCAGCGTTTCTCATGATGTACTCTGCATATAAGTTAAATAAAGAGGGTGACAATATACAGCCTTGACATACTCCTTTTCCTATTTGGAACCAGTCTGTTGTTCCATGTCCAGTTCTAACTGTTTCTTCCTGGCATGCATATAGATTTCTCAAGAGACAGGTCAGGTGGTCTGGGATTCCCATCTCTTTCAGAATTTTCCACAGTTGATTGTGATCCACACAGTCAAAGGCTTTGGCAGAGTCAATAAAGCAGAAATAGATGTTTTTCTGGAACTCTCTTGCTTTTTCCATGATCCAGCAGATGTTGGCAATTTGATCTCTGGTTCCTCTGCCTTTTCTAAAACCAGCTTGAACATCAGGGAGTTCACGGTTACATATTGCTGAAGCCTGGCTTGGAGAATTTTGAGCATTACTTTACTAGCCTGTGAGATGAGTGCAATTGTGTGGTAGTTTGAACATTCTTTAGCATTGCCTTTCTTAGGGATTGGAATGAAAACGGACCTTTTCCAGTCCTGTGGCCACTGCTGAGTTTTCCAGATTTGCTGGTATATTGAGTGCAGCACTTTCACAGCATCTGTCTATATAGTTTTGGTTTATAATTCTGATCATTCATATTTAACTTAGACTTGGATTGTCAATTGGAGAAAATTAGAAAAGCATATCTAGGCTTCCCTGGTGGCTCAGCAGTAAAGAGTCTGCCTTTCAAGGCTGGTGACAGGGGTTTGATCCCAGGGTCAAGAAGATCCCTTGGAGAAGGAAATGGCAATCAACTCCAGCATTCTTGAGTGGGAAATCCCATGGACAGAGGAGCCTGTATATCCTATTTTCTCTGTGAATAGATGACATGAGTGGATGACTAAGGCAATCACTTTAAGAATAAAATAGGATTGTACCTTCACATCAACCAATAGAAAATTCTCCCTTTGGCCTGTGTCCTAGAGCATATGCCTGGAAATTTACAACACCTCCTTTTCTTTGGAATTGTTGCCTCTGGTTTTGGCTATCGTGGGTGTTTGTCCCAATCAGTTTGATGGAATTAGTGCAGTTCTGAGTAAAAGTGAAGAGGCTGACTTCACATTTATTGTTTAATCGCCTTATGGCTCCTCATCCCTTTGGCTGTGGAAGTCTGGCCTGAAGATGCCAATAGGGAAAGGGAAATTACTTTCTCTCAAATAACCCCACTTTCTCGATGACTATTGACATTATGAAGCTATTCAAGCTAACCGATTAAAAACATAAAAAGGCAATGAAGTTAGCTTACTAACACTTACAGCAATGTTCTTTCCAGAAGATTGAGAAGCTGACTTCTCAGTATGCTAAACTGCAGTTCAGATAAGGAATATGTGAATGCTGAAATCCATATGTACAGGAAGAGCAGAGTATATTGACTGGGGTCCTCATAGTGCATATTTATGATTATTTTAAAGTATTTAAATTATTATCTAATGAAAGATAGTTATTTCTACTTAGCCACGTGTATCATCATTTCTAGTACATTTCATCTGCATTATTCCTAGAGAATAGTGTATATCTGGATCATCCCATTAGTATAATTCTTTATTTTAGTAAAATAAGACTATTGATCAATACCACTATAATAAAAATGCAACTATATAGTGCTATTTGAAGTTGGCTACTTTTCCTAAGCAATACTGCATAAGATACATTTTTCCTTTCTTGTGCATTTGTATACACTTTTTTGTTTGTTTGTTTGTTTTTTTATTTTAACTACACTTACACAATAAATGTTTTAAAAATAATTGTCTCTTCTTATGAAATTTGTTCTAATACTCTTCTTGGAAGAATAAAAGTACAATTTAGAATTTTCCTTACTCTCATTGTGATGGTTCCATTCCTTGAAAGCTAGATATTACACAGACAAAAAGAAAATCTAATGAAATGCTTGAGGATAACAATAAGTTTGAGTTATTAGGATAATGTTGAACACAAACACAAAAAAGTGCATTCAGTTCAGTTCAGCTCAGTTCAGTTGTTCAGTCATGTCCGACACTTTGCGACCCTATGAATCACAGCACGCCAGGCCTCCCTGTCCATCAGCAACTCCCGGAGTTCACTCAGACTTACGTTCATTGAGTCGGTGATGCCATCCAGCCATCTCCTCTGTCGTCCCCTTCTTCACCTGCCCCCAATCCCTCCCAGCATCAGAGTCTTTTCCAATGAGACAACTCTTCGCATGAGGTGGCCAAAGTACTGGAGCTTCAGCTTTAGCATCATTCCTTCCAAAGAACACCCAGGACTGATCTTTAGAATGGACTGGTTGGATATCCTTGCAGTGCAAGGGACTCTCAAGAGTCTTCTCCAACACCACAATTCAAAAGCATCAATTATTCGGCCCTCAGCCTTCTTCTCAGTCCAACTCTCACATCCATACATGTCCACTGGAAAAAAACATAGCCTTGATTAGACGGACCTTTGTTGGCAAAGTAATGTCTCTGCTTTTCAATATGCTATCTAGGTTGGTCATAAGTTTTCTTCCAAGGAGTAAGTGTCTTAATTTCATGGCTGCGGTCACCATCTGCAGTGATTCTGAAGCCCCCCAAAATAAAGTCTGACACTGTTTCCACTGTTCCCCCATCTATTTCTGATGAAGTGATGGGACCAGATGTCATGATCTTCATTTTCTGAATGTTGAGCTTTAAGCCAACTTTTTTGCTTTCCTCTTTCACTTTCTTCAAGAGGCTTTTTAGTTCCTCTTCACTTTCTGACATAAGGGTGGTGTCATCTGCATATCTGGGGTTATTGATATTTCTCCCGGCAATCTTGATTCCAGCTTGTGTTTCTTCCAGCCCAGTGTTTCTCATGATGTACTCTGCATATAAGTTAAATAAGCAGGGTGACAATATACAGCCTAGATGTACTCCTTTTCCTATTTGGAACCAGTCTGTTGTTCCATGTCCAGTTCTAACTGTTGCTTCCTGACCTGCATATAGGTTTCTCAAGAGGTGGGTCAGGTGGTCTGGTATTCCTATCTCTTTCAGAATTTTCCACAGTTTATTGTGATCCACACAGTCAAAGGAAACTTTGGCCTAGTCAATAAAGCAGAAATAGATGTTTTTTTGGAACTCTCTTGCTTTTTAGATGATCCACTGGATATTGGCAATTTGATCTGTGGTTCCTCTGCCTTTTCTAAAACCAGCTTGAACATCTGGAAGTTCATGGTTCATGTCCATAGTTCATCAGGCACTCTATCTATCAGATCTAGTCCCTTAAATCTATTTATCATTTCCACTGTAAATCATAAGGGATTTGATTTAGGTCATACCTAAATGGTCTAGTGGTTTTCCCTACTTTCTTCAATTTAAGTCTGAATTTGGCAATAAGGAGTTCATGATCTGAACCACAGTCAGCTCCTGGTCTTTTTTTTTTGTTGTTGTTGACTGTATAGAGCTTCTCCAACTTTGGCTGCAAAGCATATAATCAATCTGATTTTGGTGTTGACCATCTGGTGATGTCCATGTGTAGAGTCTTCTCTTGTGTTGTTGGAAGATGGTGTTTGCTATGACCAGTGCATTTTCTTTTAGTCTTTGCCCTGCTTCATTCCATATTCCAATGCCAAATTTGCCTGTTACTCCAGGTGTTTCTTGACTTCCTACTTTTGCATTCCAGTCCCCTATAATGAAAAGGACATATTTTTTGGGTGTTAGTTCTAAAAGGTCTTGTAGGTCTTCATAGAACCGTTCAACTTCAGCTTCTCTAGCGTTATACAAATCTAGTGTTTTTTTTTTTCTTTCTTTCTGCTTCATTATAATTTTTACATTTTTGAAATTTGTTTTTCAAAAGATAGTCTTTAAAATTTTTTTAAATTTAGATTTCTTCTTTTTTGGTTAGCAATGTCAATAACATATATAATACATATGAATACATCTTTGTAAGGCAGACATGTAAATGTTGTGACCTTTACTGAATTAAGACTCCACAAAGAGGGATATTCTCTTCTTAAATCACAGATACATTAACCATTAATGAATATTGTTCAGTCACTAACTTGAGTCCGACTCTCTAGGATCTTGTGGACTGCCTCACGCCAGTATACCCTGTCCTTCACTATCTCCCAGAGTTAAGTTAAAAAAAACAAACTCTATACTTAAGTATTAGAAGACTGTATTTTTGTTTAATATTATCCATTAAACAATAAAATATTAAAATAATTATGATAACAATTTTATGAATTGTCTTTTATTAAAAGAGGTCCTTATTCTGTGAAAGAAACAAAAGTAAATAAATGATCACATTATGTTTATTTGTTCAGTTCTCTGGAATGGGTTTTACACTGATTTTATAAGTCATTTAAGGATGTGTTTTATTTGATGTTTCTATTTATTAAGGACTTTTCATTTGTTATATCATATTTTGCCTCTTTTGTGAACAAAATGATAAAGCATATATTATTTCTTTGACCATGGAGAAAATATTTTTATTTTAGGGCTTTCTTTTAAATTTTGTGGAAACTTTAGAACTGAATTAAAATATATCATGATCATCTCCAACAAAAAGAAATGCAAAAAGGAAAAATGGTTTTCTGACAAGGCCTTACAAATAGCTGCAAAAAGAAGAGAAGCTAAAGGGAAAGGAGGAAAGGAAAAATATATCCATTTGAATGTAGAATTCCAAAGAGTAGTAAGGAAAGATAAGAAAGCCTTCCTCAGTGATCAATCCAAAGAAATAGAAGAAAGCAACAGAATGGGAAAGACTAGAGATCTCTTCAAGAAAACTAGAGATACCAAGGGAACATTTCTGCAAAGATGGGCACAATAAAGGACAGAAACGGTATGGACCTAACAGAAGCAGAAGATATTAAGAAGTGGCAGGAAAACACAGAACTATACAAAAAGTTCTTCATGACCCAGATAACCATGACGTGATCACTCACCTAGAGCCAGACATCCTGGAATGCTAAGTCAGGTGGGCCTTAGGAAGCATCACTAGGAAAAAAGCTAGTGGAGGTGATGGGATTCCAGTTGAGCTATTTCAAACCCTAAAAGATGGTGCTGTGAAAGTGCTGCATTCAGTATTCCAGCAAATTTGGAAAGCTCAGCAGTGGCCATAGGACTGGAAGAGGTCAGTTTTCATTCCAATCTCTAAGGACGATGCCAAAGAATGTTCAAATTACTGCACAGTTGCACTCATTTCACATGCTAGCCAAGTAATGCTCAAAATTCTCCAAGCCAGGCTTCAACGGTACATGAACCGAGAACTTCCAAATGTTCAAGCTGGATTTAGAAAAGGCAGAGGAACCAGAGATTATATTGTCAATATCCATTGGATTAGAAAAAACAAGATAATTCCGGAAAAACAACTACTGCTTTACTGATTATGCTAAAGCCTTTGTGTATATCACAACAAACTGTGAAAAATTCTTCAAGAGATGGGAATATCAGACCACCTGAACTGCCTCCTGAGAAATCTGTATGCCGGTCAAGAAGCAATAGTTAGAGAGAGAGAGAGAGAGAGAGAGAGAGTTATGTTTGTGTTGTGTGTGTGTGTGTATATATACATATACATCTCTGTATATTGCCACATGTCTATTTAACTTATAGGCAGAGTATATCATAGCTGGAATCAAGGTTGCCTGGAGAAAACAACCTCAGATGTGCAGATGATACCACTTCAATGGCAGAAAGCAAAGAGGAAATAAAGAGTCTCTTGCTGAGGGTAAAAGAGGAATGTGAGAAAGATGGCTTAAAACTCAACATTCAAAAAACAGAGATCATGGCATCCAGTCCCATCCCTTCATGGCAAATAGAATGGGGAAAAAGTGGAAACAGTGAAAGATTTTATTTTCTTGGGCTCCACATTACTGTGGATGGTGACTGAAGCCAATAAATTAAGACACTTGCTCATTGGAAGGAAAGCTGTGACAAACTTAGTGTATTAAAAAGCAGAGACATCGTTTTGTTGACAAAGGTCCCTATAACCAAACCTGTGTTTTTTCTAGTAGTCATGTATGGATATGAGAGTTGGACCATAAAGAAGGCTGTGCATGGAAAAATATTTTCTCTTATGTTTCATCATTAGTTTAAATTTTTATTGGAGTATAGTTGCTTTATAATGTTGTGTTAGCTTCTATGGTACAGCTATATGTATTTGTTGTTGTTCAGTCACTAAATCGTGTCCAGCTCTTTTCAACCCCATGGACTGAAGCATGCCATGCTTCTCTGTCCTTCACTATCTCTTGGAGTTTGCTCAAACTCATGCCCACTGAATCAGTGATACCATCCAATCATCTCATCCTCTGTCACCCTCTTCTCCTCTTGCCCTCAATTTGTCCCAGCACCAAGGTCTTTTCCAATGAGTTTGCTCTTCATATCAGGTGGCCAAAATATTGGAATTTCAGTTTCAGCATCAGTCCTTCCAATGAATATTTACGATTGATTTCCTTTAGGATGGACAGGTTGGATCTCCTTGCTGTCCAAGGGAATCTCCAGCACCACAGTCTGAAAGCATCAATTTTTCCATGCTCAGCCTTCTTTATGGTCCAACTCTCATATCCATACATAACTACCAGAAAAAACACAGGTTTGGTTATAGGGACCTTTGTCAACAAAACGATGTCTCTGCTTTTTAATACTAAGTTTGTCACAGCTTTCCTTCCAATGAGCAAGTGTCTTAATTTAATGGCTTCAGTCACCACCCACAGTAATGTGGAGCCCAAGAAAATAAAATCTTTCACCGTTTCCACTTTTTCCCATTCTATTTGCCATGAAGGGATGGGACTGGATGCCATGATCTTTGTTTTTTGAATGTTGAGTTTTAAGCCATCTTTCTCACATTCCTCTTTTACGCTCAGCAAGAGACTCTATTTCCTCTTTACTTTCTGCCATTGAAGTGGTATCATCTGCACATCTGAGGTTGTTAGTATTTCTCCAGGCAACCTTGATTCTGGCTATGATATACTCTACCTATAAGTTAAACAAATATGTGGCAATATGCAGCTGTGTGTATGTATACACATCCACACCCACACACACCTCTCTCTCTCTCTCCATATATATATATATATATCCCATTTTTTGGATTTCCTTCCCATTTAGGTTACCACAACTAGTGATTATTTTTAAATGCCTCTCAAATTTCAGGAAGAATTGACTCGTGTATACTTTCAACAGTGCTTTGCAACAATGACTACTTGTCCTTTTGCTGCAGAAACTGGTAAAAACAGCTGATGCTGGTGCACACAGCATATCAAGGCATTGCAAAGCAAAGGTTTGGGTGGAGGAAAGAGTTGATTTCTAAATGTATTCTCTTGCCTGAGATTTGGTTTCTTGAGTTTTCACTTCTCCCTTGCCTTTCAGAGTAAATTGTGCCTGAAAAATAGCTTCTGCAAAAGGAGCTTCTGCTAATAATTTGATGATGAAATCAAGACCAAAGAGGTTAATGATATGTGGAGGTGAAGGAGGAGGAGTATTAAGGTGAGGAAACATGTAGGTGGGATCAGATGGATTGGAGACGTGCTTGGGGCTTTCCACTCTTCAAACTCATGAACCAATCTCATCATCAAAGTAACTTATTCAACCAAGAAAGCACAAACTCATAGACCAAAGCTAAATATCTAAAAAGCATACATTCATTAAACATATATAATACACTAAAGAACATATTCCACTAAAAGGTAGTTATTTGAAGAGAAAGACAAATAATTAAAAGTAAAATTATTTCTTAAGTGAAAGTCACTCAGTCATGTCCGACTCTTTGCGACCCAATGAATATACAATCGATGGAATTCTCCAGGCCAGAATATTGGGGTGGGTAGCCTATCCCTTTTCCAGTGGATCTTCCTGACTGAGGAATCAAATGGAGATCTCTTGCATTGCAGGAGATGATTATTTACCAGCTGAGCTACAAGAGAAGCCCATTTCTTAAGGGTGTAGGTAAAATACTAGCAACATAAAACAAAAATTACAGTAAAAAAGACCATAGGTCTCCAGTTTCTGGTTCCACATGGAAGCAGCTTAGAAGTTCCTCCTGCGTTCCTAACAGCAAGCAAAAATTTGGACAAGCTGGAAAATTACCATCATATCTTGGTTCTATGAGAGCAGAAAACACTGACCCCAAGATTGGAGAGATAGGGAGTCGTGAGTTCATAACAGACTCTCTAGCAGAAATTGTGTTGAGGGAACAAGAAGGAAAATATATCATAAGATTTAGAGCAGAATTCCATGAAACAGGATTTGAAAACAGGAAATCAGTAAGAAAAAAAATCAATAAAAGTAAAAGCTGGTTCTTTGAAAAGATCAATAAAATTGATTAGCCTCTAGCTAGACCAAACACCAAAATAAATAAATAAATAAATAAATAAAAAATAAAAAAGATGCCAATTACTAATATAAAAAATAAAAGATGGAACATTAGTACATACATGATGGAAAAATAAAGGATTATAAATCAATTCAAACTGGAAATTTTAATAAAAGGTGGTAGCTGTGGCAGAAATTTATAAATGAAGTAGACTAAAAAATTGGTTTTAATTTAAAAAATAAAGAGAGCTTTTAATTTTAATTAAGTCCCATTTGTTTATTATTGCTTTTATTTCCAGTATTCTGGGAGGTGGATCATAGAGAATCCTGCTGTGATTTATGTCAGAGAGTGTTTTGCCTATGTTCTCCTCTAGGAGTTTTATACTTTCTGGTCTTATGTTTAGATCTTTAATCTATTTTGAGTTTATTTTTGTTTATGGTGTTAGAAAGTGTTCTAGTTTCATTCTTTTACAAGTGGTTGACCAGTTTTCCCAGCACCACTTGTTAAAGAGATTGTCTTTACTCCATTGTATATTCTCGCCTCCTTTGTCAAAGATAAGATGTCCATAGGTGTGTGGATTTATCTCTGGGCTTTCTATTTTGTTCCATTGATCTATATTTCTGTCTTTGTGCCAGTACCATACTGTCTTGATGACTGTGGGTTTGTAGTAGAGCCTGAAGTCAGGCAGGTTGATTCCTCCAGTTCCATTCTTCTTTCTCAAGATTGTTTTGGCTATTCGAGGTTTTTTGGATTTCCATCCAAATTGTGAAATTATTTGTTCTAACTGTGAAAAATACCGGTGGTAGCTTGATAGGGATTGCATTGAATCTGTAGATTGCTTTGGGTAGTATACTCATTTTCACTATATTGATTCTTCCAATCCATGAACATGGTATATTTCTCCATCTATTAGTGTCCTCTTTGATTTCTTTCATCAGTGTTTTAGAGTTTTCTATATATAGGTCTTTAGTTTCTTTAGGTAGATATATTCCTAAGTATTTTATTCTTTTCATTGCAATGGTGAATGGAATTGTTTCCTTAATTTCTCTATTTTCTCATTATTAGTGTATAGGAATGCAAGGGATTTCTGTGTGTTGATTTTATATCCTGCAACTTTACTATATTCATTAATTAGCTCTAGTAATTTTCTGGTGGAGTCTTTAGGGTTTTCTATGTAAAGGATCATGTCATCTGCAAACAGTGAGAGTTTTACTTTTTCTTTTCCAATTTGGATTCCTTTTATTTCTTTTTCTGCTCTGATTGCTGTGGCCAAAACTTCCAAAACTATGTTGAATAGTAGTGGTGAAAGTGGGCACCCTTGTCTTGTTCCTGAATTTAGGGGAAATGTTTTCATTAAAAGCTCTGCACAACAAGGAAACTATAAGCAAGGTGAAAAGACAGCCTTTGGAATGGGAGAAAATAATAAAAAATGAAGCAACTGCCAAACAACTATCTCAAAAATATACAAACAACTCCTACAGCTCAATTCCAGAAAAATAAATGACTCAATCAAAAAATGGGCCAAAGAACTAAATAGACATTTCTCCAAAGAAAACATACAGATGGCTAACAAACACATGGAAAGATGCTCAACATCACTCATTATCAGAGAAATGCAAATAAAAACCACAATGAGGTACCATTTCACACCAGTCAGAATGGCTGCAATCGAAAAGTCAACAAGCAATAAATGCTGGAGAGGGTGTGAAGAAAAGGTAACCTTCTTACACTGTTGGTGGGAATGCAAACTAGTACAGCCACTATGGAGAACAGTGTGGAGATTCCTTAAAAAACTGGAAATAGAGCTGCCTTATGATCCAGCAATCCCACTGCTGGACATACACACAGAGGAAACCAGAATTGAAAGACTCGTGTACCTCAATGTTCATCGCAGCACTGTTTATAATAGCCAGGTCATGGAAACAACCTAGATGTCCATCAGCAGATGAATGGATAAGAAAGCTGTGGTACATATATACAATAGAGTATTACTCAGCCATGAAAAAGAACACATTTGAATCAGTTCTAATGAGGTGGATGAAACTGGAGCCGATTATACAGAGTGAAGTAAGCCAGAAAGAAAAACACCAATACAGTATACTAATGCATATATATGGAATTTAGAAAGATGGTAATGATAACCCTGTATGCGAGACAGCAAAAGAGACACAGATGTATAGAACAGTCTTTTGCACTCTGTGGGAGAGGGAGAGGGTGGGATGATTTGGGAGAATGGCATTGAAACATGTATAATATCATATAAGAAACTAATCGCCAGTCCAGGTTCGATGCATGATACAGGATGCTTGGGGCTGGTGCACTGGGATGACCCAGAGGGGTGGTACAGGGAGGGAGGAGGGTTCAGAATTGGGAACACGTGTACTCCTGTGGTGGATTCATGTTGATGTATGGCAAAACCAGTACAATATTGTAAAGTAATTAACCTGCAATTAAAATAAATACATTTAAATTTAAAAAAAATAAAAATAAAGAGAGCCATTGAAGATCTGAGCAATGTAATCAATGTACTCAATTACTAAATGTGGAAGGAGCACTGTCATACACTGAATGTTTTTGTTCCCCCGAAATTGTATGCTGAAATTCTTAACCCTAAGTGATGGTTCTAGGAGGTAGGGCTTTAGGAGATAATTTAGTCATTCAGACCACATGAATAGGATTATCATTCTTTACAAAAAAAAAAAAAAAAAAAACAGAGAACTTTCTTGCTGTCTTTCTGTCATTTGAGGGTACAGAAAGAAGATCTTCTGGAAACCAAGAAGAGGGCTCTCATCAGATCACTTTCAAATCTGTACATGCCCTAATCTTATATTTCTTAGCTGATAGGACTGTGACAAGTAAATTTTTGTTTTTTAAGCCACCTGTGGTGACATAGTCAGTTGCTGAGTTGTGTCTAACTCTTTGCAACCACATGGACTGTAGCCTGCCAGGCTCCTCTGTCCATGGAGTTTTCAGGCAAGAATACTGGAGTGAGTTGCCATTTCTTCCTCCAGGGTATCTTCCAGACACAGGGGTTGAACCTGTATCTCCTGCATTGGCAGGTTCTTTACCATTAGCTCCATCTGGGAATCCTTGTTTAAGCCACCCAGTCCATAGTGTTATATCATGGCAGCCTGCATTGTTTAAAAGAAACTCTTCACCCCTGACATAGATAATCTTTTTTTCAAGCACATGTAATACATTAATAGTAAACATTAAATGAAGCATTTACCATTTCCTTTTTCAGGAGATCTTCCCGACCCAGGGGTGGAACCCAGGTCTCCCACATTGTAGGCAGACACTTTACCATCTGATCCACCAGGGAACTCCAAATGAAGCATTACTTGATCCTAAAGGGGAAATAATGCTTTTGTTGTTGTTCAGTCACTAAGTTGTGTCTGACTCTTTGCCATCTTATGGATTGCAGAATGCCAGGCTCCCCTGCCCTTCACTATCTTCCAGAGTTTGCTCAGATTAATGTGCAAAGCATTTTATAAAGCTTTTTTTCTTTCAAGTAATCTTTGTTAAATGCTTAATATTTTATATCTCAGTTGGAAATAGCACAATGATATTCTTACTGATATGAAATTCATTTTCTCAGTGATTTTATATCTTGAACTTTGTATTAGCATATGTATTTGAACTGTACAATGAAGGCAAGCTTTTATTCTGACAGAAACTAACTATGATATGCCTAATTAGTTTAACCATGAAGACTGGCTTTCTTAATTGGGTTATGTGAAGGGATCAAATTGTTATTAACAAATATTGCATTGGCAAATGTAAATTAGCATGAAAAGTATTCCAGCTTTCATTACCCTTTTTGAATACATAAGATTAAATACATGTCTCTAGGTGAAAACATAACAGATGTAATTAATAGTCAGTTGGTAATATTTTGTAAATCATTTTTGGTTTACTTCCCAGAATTCAGGGCATGAATGATCTGTTGGCACACTAAGAATTTTGTATTTTGTAAGTCAGTTGCTTTTCAAATCTTTGCTTTAACAAATTAAAGGGGAATCTTATTTATCAGCTAATATCTTATAAAATAAATTTATTAATTAATCACTATGCAACTTTTCCATGTAATTAAAAAATTCAAGTAACTCTGACAATCTATAATAAAATTAATATATTGTCATCTACTTATATGAACAAAACACTTAACACTTAAAATTAATTTTTCTTTAAAAGGATAGTTAATTTCTGATGAAAGTTGATTCAGTCCATCAATGTGTAATATTCATTAATGGGTATATTAGGGGCAAGGATATCAATCTCATTCAGAGATATATTTTAATAAAAGTATACTTTTGTTAAATAAAATTTGTTCAATTATTATATATTTATGTGTTATAATGAATGTATTCTTTTGATCGATTACTGCTAATAATAGTTACAAGATAGCTGAGAGCAGAAAAAAATTGTAAAGTCTAACATCAAGTGGGAAAAAGTCATTAAATTTCAACTTATATACTCTTTTGCATGAAATATAATAGAAGATGAATAATATTCTGATAGTGCATAATTAGAAATTTGAGTCAAATGAAAAAAAGAGTGATGACAACTATACAAGCATGATAGTTTTTAGATTCCACTGACTTCGTTTAATAGTATTGCAATGATTTCATTTTACCATTATAGTAAAATGATTTCATAAAGTGTAGTAAAACAACTCTATGTCTTTTGTGACAGTTTTTCTCAGATACTCTTTCCAAGATCAGTTGTGTAGCAAATAGCCTTGGAAGATAGTATTTACCAAGGGGTATAGAGTTCACATTGCAGTCCAAGCAGTATAATCCCTCCATCCATGTACAAATTGGACAGATTTTTAGACCACACTGTCACCATTTCTCACTTGTGTGCACAGCATCCACCAGGGCCCACCACAGCATTGACCACATAAGATTTACAAACTTGAAGCTTATGCTTTTTGCTCAGCCACAAATAATGAGATCTTTGTCAATGACTCAGGAGGTTGACGTGTTTTTGCAAGCCTCTATAAAACTGTGCCATGTTAAACTGTCAGCTTGCAGGTAGAGTGAAATCTTAGACTCTTTGCAGTTCTTGACAAATACATTTATAATACTTATAATAAATGAAAGTACATCCTTTACAATTATTTATTCACATGTGATGAAATATTTAGATTCTGAGGGGGGGGGGCTGTCCTAAGATGGCGAAGGAATAGGAAGGGAAGACCACTTTCTCCCTCACAAATTCCTCAAAAGATCATTTCAACACGGAGCAAACTCCACAAAACAACCTCTGAATGCAGGCAGAGGACATCAGGCAACCAGAAAAGCAGATCATTGTCTTCAAAAACAGGTAGGAAAAAAATATAAAAGACGAGAGAAGAGACAAAGGAGGTGGGGAGGGAGCTCCGTCCTGGGAAGGGAAGCCCGTCTCGGGAAGGAAATTCTAAGAAGAGAGGTTTCCAAACACAAGGAAACACTCTCCCTGCTGAGTCTGTGGTGAGCCTTGGAAACACAGAGGGCAACACAACAGGAAGGAAAAACAAATAAATAATTAAAACCAACAGATTACAAGCCCAACAGTAACTCCCCCAGCGGAAAAGCAGCGCAGACGCCTGCATCCGCCACTAGCAAGTGGGGGCAGGGCAGGGAAGCGCGGGAGGCGCGGGCTGCCGGGCTCGGTAAGAAGCGGGCAGAAATGCCCCACGCGTAACCAGAGCGATCGAACTTGGGCTAGCAAACCAGACTGGGGGATAGCTACCACGCAAAAAGCTGGAACATAAGACCCCGCCAGGACCGCACACAGAACAAAGGACGGAACGGAAACAGCCGGCGGCAGACCATCCCCTGCCGGGGACAGGCAGCCAGAGCCGTAAGGACTGGAAAGGGGCAATCGCAGCCCCAGAGAGACTTTACCCAACAAACTGCAGGCAGGCTTCTTTGCTGAGACTTCTGGGGGTGCTGGACAGTCACCATCCGCCTCACAGGGAGCGCCAGCAGTACACCCAGAAAACTGAGCAGTAGAGACAGAGAAGGGGACAAGTCGCGGCGACCATGCTCGCCAAGCTCCTGAGCTGCTCGGACCTGGGAGGGGCGCAGGGCGCAGTCCCAACTGAGTCTGTGCCTCTGAGGGCTACCTGGGCGCCAAACCTGAGTGGCTTGGACCGGGGAAGTGTGTGCAGCCTGGGGCCGGCCTCGGACATTTCCCGGCTGAGCACCGTGGAGCCGGAGCAGTTTGTTAGCCGTGGCGGGGGACAGGTCCAGTGGGGCTGAGATGCTGTGTGCCCACGACAGTGCTATTTGGTTGCAGCATCCCCCCCCTCCCCACAGCGAGACTGAACTAGTGAGCCTAAAAAAAAAAAAAAAAAGTGTCCACCACCACCCCCCTGTGTCAGGACAGAACTCAGACACTGAAGAGACCAGCAAACAGAAGAAGTCAAACAGAGGGAACCGCCTTGGAAGTGACCCCACACGGCCCATAACATCAGAGAAGGGCCAGATATATCTTCACTATTTTTACAATCATTCCTTTTTTTTTTCTTTTTTTTTAATTGTTAAGTCTTCTATTTCTCCTCTAATTTTTAATTTCTATAACTTACTATTGCTCTAAAAAAAAAAAAAGACTCTACTTTTTAAAGGCAAACACCATATATAGTCTTTGTGTGGTTGTTGTTGGTATTTCTTTTTTAATCTTGTGGGGTTTTTTTCTTTTTTTTCTTATTATTTTTTCTTATTATTTTTTTCTTTTTTCTTTTTTTCTTTCTTCCTTCTGCTTCTTCTCTTTAATATTGTATTTTTGAAAATCCAACCTCTACTCTAGGTTTTTTAATCTTTGCTTTTCGGTTTTTGTTGTCAATTTTGTACATTTCAAAACCCAATTTTACCTGACAGCGAGATTACTGACTTGACCACTCTCTCCTCCTTTTGGACTCTCCTTTTTCTCCACCAGGTGGCCTCTGTCTCTCCCCCCACCCCACCCCCATCTCTTCTATATCCAACTCTGTGATTCTCTGGGGTTCTAGATGGTGGAGAACACCTAAGGAACTGATTACTGGCTGGACTTGTCTCTCTCCTTTTCATTACTCTCTCTAACCCTCCTGGCCACCTCTGTCTACTTCCTCCCTCCCTTCTTCCCTGTATAACTCCGTGAATACCTCTGAGCGGTCCAGACTATGGAGCGCACATAAGGAAGTGACTATTGACTAGCTTGCTCTCTCCTCTTTTGATCTCACCGCATCTCATTCCAGCCACCTCTAACTACCCCCTCCCTCTTCTCTTCTCCATGTAACCCAGTGAACCTCTCTGGGTGTCCCTCAATGTGGAGAAACCTTTCATCTTTAACCTAGATGTTTTATCATCGGTGCTGTATAGATGGAGAAGTCTAGAGACCACTGTAAAAATAAAACCGAAAACCAGAAGCAGGAGGCGTAAGTCCAAAGCTTGAGAACATCAGAGAACTCCTGAATTCAGGGAACATTAAGCAATAGGAGCTCATCAAACGCCTCCATACCTACACTGAAACAAAGCTCCACCCAAGGGCCAACAAGTTCCAGAACAAGACATATCACACAAATTCTCCAGCAACACAGGAACACACCCCTGAGCTTCAATATACAGGCAGCTCAAAGTTACTCCAAAACTTTAGACGTCTCATAACCCATTACTGGTCACTCCACTGCACTCCAGAGAGAAGAAACCCAGCTCCACCCACCGGACCTCTAACACAAGCCTCCCTAACCAGGAAACCTTGACAAGCCACTGATACAACCCCACCCACAGTGAGGAAGCTCCACAATAAAGAGAACTACACAAATTCCCAGAATATAAAAAGGCCATCCCAAACGCAGCAATATTACCAAGATGAAGAGACAGAGGAATACTCAGCAGGTAAAGGAACAGGAGAAATGCCCACCAAACCAAACAAAAGAGGAAGAGATAGAATTCCAAATATTGATAGTGAAAATGATCCAAAATCTTGAAATCAAAATGGAATCACAGATAAATAGCCTAGAGACAAGGATTGAGAAGATGCAAGAAAGGTTTAACAAGGACTTAGAAGAAATAAAAAAGAGTCAATATACAATGAATAACACAATAAATGAGATCAGAAACACTCTGGAGGCAACAAATAGTAGAATAACGGAGGCAGAAGATAGGATTAGTGAAATAGAAGATAGAATGGTAGAAATAAATGAATCAGAGAGGAAAAAAGAAAAACGAATTAAAAGAAATGAGGACAATCTCAGAGACCTCCAGGACAATATGAAACACTCCAACATTCGAATTATAGGAGTCCCAGAAGAAGAAGACAAAAAGAAAGACCATGAGAAAATCCTTGAGGAGATAATAGTTGAAAACTTCCCTAAAATGGGGAAGGAAATAATCTCCCAAGTCCAAGAAACCCAGAGAGTTCCAAATAGGATAAACCCAAGGCGAAACACCCCAAGACACATATTAATCAAATTAACAAAGATCAAACACAAAGAACAACTATTAAAAGCAGCAAGGGAAAAACAATAAATAACACACAAGGGGATTCCCATAAGGATAACAGCTGATCTCTCAATAGAAACTCTTCAGGCCAGGAGGGAATGGCAAGACATACTTAAAGTGATGAAAGAAAATAACCTACAGCCCAGATTACTATACCCAGCAAGGATCTCATTCAAATACGAAGGAGAAATCAAAAGCTTTACAGACAAGCAAAAGCTGAGAGAATTCAGCACCACCAAACCAACTCTCCAAAAAATTCTAAAGGATATTCTCTAGACAGGAAACACAAAAAGGGAGTATAAACCCGAACCCAAAATAATCAAGTAAATGGCAACGGGATCATACTTATCAATAATTACCTTAAATGTAAATGGATTGAATGCCCCAACCAAAAGGCAAAGACTGGCCGAATGGATACAAAAACAAGAACCCTCTATATGCTGCTTACAAGAGACCCACCTCAAAACAAGGGACACATACAGACTGAAAGTGAAGGGTTGGAAAAAGATATTCCATGCAAATAGAGACCAAAAGAAAGCAGGAGTGGCAATACTCATATCTGATAAAATAGACTTTAAAACAAAGGCTGTGAAAAGAGACAAAGAAGGCCACTACATAATGATCAAAGGATCAATCCAAGAAGATATAACAATTATAAATATATATGCACCCAATATAGGAGCACCGCAATATGTAGGACAAATGCTAACAAGTATGAAAGGGGAAATTAACAACAACACAATAATAGTGGGAGACTTTAATACCCCACTCACACCGATGGACAGATCAACTAAACAGAAAATTAACAAAGAAACGCAAACTTTAAATGATACATTAGACCAGTTAGACCTAATTGATATCTATAGGACATTTCACCCCAAAACAATGAATTTCACCTTTTTCTCAAGTGCTCATGGAAACTTCTCCAGGATAGATCACATCCTGGGCCATAAATCTAACCTTGATAAATTCAAAAAAATAGAAATCATTCCAAGCATCTTTTCTGACCATAATGCACTAAGATTAGATCTCAATTACAGGAGGAAACCTATTAAAAATTCCAACATATGGAGGCTGAACAACACGTTTCTGAATAACCAACAAATCACAGAAGAAATCAAAAAAGAAATCAAAATATGCATAGAAACTAATGAAAATGAAAACACAACAATCCAAAACCTGTGGGACACTATAAAAGCAGTGCTAAGAGGAAAGTTCATAGCAATACAGGCATACCTCAAGAAACAAGAAAAAAAGTCAAATAAATAACCCAACTCTACACCTAAAGCAACTAGAAAAGGAAGAATTGGAGAACCCCAGAGTTAGCAGAAGGAAAGAAATCTTAAAAATTAGGGCAGAAATAAATGCAAAAGAAACAAAAGAGACCATAGCAAAAATCAACAAAGCCAAAAGCTGGTTCTTTGAAAGGATAAATAAAATTGACAGACCATTAGCCAGACTCATCAAGAAGCAAAGAGAGAAAAATCAAATCAATAAAATTAGAAATGAAAATGGAGAGATCACAACAGACAACACAGAAATACAAAGGATCATCAGAGACTACTATCAGCAATTATATGCCAATAAAATGGACAACCTGGAAGAAATGGACAAATTCTTAGAAAAGTACAATTTTCCAAAACTGAACCAGGAAGAAATAGATAATCTTAACAGACCCATCACAAGCACGGAAATTGAAACTGTAATCAGAAATCTTCCAGCAAACAAAAGCCCAGGTCCAGACGGCTTCACAGCTCAATTCTACCAAAAATTTCGAGAAGAGTTAACACCTATCCTACTCAAACTCTTCCAGAAAATTGCAGAAGAAGGGAAACTTCCAAACTCATTCTATGAGGCCACCATCACCCTAGTACCAAAACCTGACAAAGATACTACAAAAAAAGAAAACTACAGGCCAATATCACTGATGAACATAGATGCAAAAATCCTCAACAAAATTCTAGCAATCAGAATCCAACAACACATTAAAAAGATCGTACACCATGACCAAGTGGGCTTTATCCCAGGGATGCAAGGATTCTTCAATATCCGCAAATCAATCAATGTAATTCACCACATTAACAAATTGAAAAATAAAAGCCATATGATTATCTCAATAGATGCAGAGAAGGCCTTTGACAAAATTCAACATCCATTTATGATAAAAACTCTCCAGAAAGTAGGAATAGAAGGAACATACCTCAACATAATAAAAGCTATATATGACAAACCCACCGCAAACATTATCCTCAATGGTGAAAAATTGAAAGCATTTCCCCTAAAGTCAGGAACAAGACAAGGGTGCCCACTTTCACCACTACTATTCAACATAGTTCTGGAAGTTTTAGCCACAGCAATCAGAGCAGAAAAAGAAATAAAAGGAATCCAAATTGGGAAAGAAGAAGTAAAACTCTCACTGTTTGCAGATGACATAATCCTCTACATAGAAAACCCTAAAGACTCTACCAGAAAATTACTAGAGCTAATTAATGAATATAGTAAAGTTGCAGGATATAAAATCAACACACAGAAATCCCTTGCATTCCTATACACTAATAATGAGAAAGTAGAAAAAGAAATTAAGGAAACAATTCCATTCACCATTGCAACAAAAAGAATAAAATACTTAGGAATATATCTACCTAAAGAAACTAAAGACCTATATATAGAAAACTCTAAAACGCTGATGAAAGAAATCAAAGAGGACACTAATAGATGGAGAAATATACCATGCTCATGGATCAGAAGAATCAATATAGTGAAAATGAGTATACTACCCAAAGCAATTTACAAATTCAATGCAATCCCTATCAAGCTTCCAGCGATATTTTTCACAGAACTAGAACAAATAATTTCAAGATTTGTATGGAAATACAAAAAACCACGAATAGCCAAAGCAATCTTGAGAAAGAAGAATGGAACTGGAGGAATCAACCTGCCTGACTTCAGGCTCTACTACAAAGCCAGAGTCATCAAGACAGTATGGTATTGGCATAAAGACAGACATATAGATCAATGGAACAAAATAGAAAGCCCAGAGATAAATCCACACACATATGGACACCTTATCTTTGACAAAGGAGGCAAGAATATACAATGGAGTAAAGACAATCTCTTTAACAAGTGGTGCTGGGAAAACTGGTCAACCACTTGTAAAAGAATGAAACTAGA